>NW_027556402.1:215022693-215290193 GCF_003287225.1 Phascolarctos cinereus
GACAGTCACTTTAAGAGGCTTTCATACCTGGCACAGTGACAATTTCTTTAGTTTTGATAGGAGAGGCTATTGAAATGAGTGTTACATAATTAGAAGCACAGTGGAGAGAGAGCTTGCCTTGGAGCCAGGAAGATCTGAATTTAAATGCTGCCAAGTATGACCCAGGCAAATCATTTAACCTCTCTCAGCCTCAGTTTCCTTACTTGTAAAGTGGAGATAATAGTAGTACCAATCTCACAGGTTTGTTGTAAGAATAAAAATGAGATAATACTTGTAAAACACTTTGCAAACCTTAGAGTGCTATGTGAATATTGGCCATTATTATTACTATTATTATTAAAATTATCCCCATCTGACAGGGGAGAAAACAGACATGAAGAGGCGACATATCTCATCTAGGTACACTTGGCAAGTAATTAGAGGGGTCAGTTTGGATGCAGGTCTCTTGACTTCTGTTTATTGATTGATTACTTGTTCTCCTGGGTCAGAACTTGGAGCAAAGTGTAGAAGTCGCAAATTTAGGGTCAATGTAAATTAAAAAAAAAAACCCTCCCTAACACAGAGCTATCTCAGAGTGAAAAGTGCTGCCTCTCAAGGCTGTAGGTTTTTGCTCACTGAATGTTTCAAGCAAAGGAGCACTTTTGGGGAGTGGTTTTTGTTCAGGAGACAGCTGGTCTATATGGCCTTTGAAACTTTATGATTCTGGGATTCCTATTCCAGAGTTCCCCAACCATGTCTCACATCTCTGAATTATTAACTAGGAATGCCTGTGGTCTAGGGCTAAGAATTCTTAATATTTTTGTGCCATGGACCCCTTTTTGCTGGTGTAGTGAAATCTATAGCTCCTTTCTCAGAAGAATGTTTTTAAATATATAAAATAAAGTACATAGGATTAGAAAGGAAAGTAGTTATACTGAAATACAGTCATTTAAATATTAAAAAAAAATCATGAACCCTAGGTTAAGAACTTCTTGCCTAGGCCTCATTTTTTGTAGCTGAGATCATAGAGGATGATCATGGTGGGACAATAGGAAAGGAAATGGGATCTGGAGTAGAAGCCCTGGGTTCAACTCCTGGCTATGGTACTTATTCCCTGTGTCACTTGAGGCAAATTACTTCATCTTTCTAGGCCTTGGTTTTCTTTTCTTTTCTTTCTTTTTTTATTCTTTTTTTTGGCTAGGCAATGGGGTAAAGTGACTTACCCAGGGTCACACAGCTGGTAAGTGTCAAGTGTCTGAGGACGGATTTGAACTCAGGTCCTCCTGACTCCAGGGCTGGTGCTCTATCCACTGCACCACCTAGCTGCCCCTAGGGCTTGGTTTTCTTATCTATAAAGTGAAGGCATTGGACTCAGTGTTTACAAGGTTCCATTTTAGTTCTAGGTCTACGATCTATGGAGGCTTCTTTCAGAGATAGAATGGGGGTCGGGGGAGGAAAGGCCTCAGAGGTCACCTCACAAAAGATGCCATAGGGGACTGGCTTCTCCAGCATCCTATTCCCTCGCCCCACTACTGATGGTAGCCACCAGTGAGTTCTATCTTTAGAGAGGGATGCAGTTATAGCTGCCTCCATCGCCTCCCCCCATGATGTCAAAAGTCCTCTCTGCTCAAAGGTTGCTGGGACATTATCTTTAAAAAGACAAAACAATGACTAGAAACTCCTTTCAACAGAGGAGGCTCACCATGGCCCCATTCTGTCAGAGAGCAGAGATGGCCAGGTGGGTCAGCTTGTCTACACAGAAGCAAGAGCCACAGGAAGGACCTTGGTGACAGAGAAGTCATTAATGTGATTTCCATGGCAACAGGTTTGTTCTGAGTGGGGTCGGGGGGGGCTCTGGTGGAGGCCCCTCACCTCTTGGCGGACTGATCTGACAATTTAGTCTGAATTTAGACTTTCCGGCAAGGCTCTTAATTGAGGATAACAACACCTGCCTGGGAAGTCGCAATTTCCCATCTCTGCCTGTTTTCTCCGTGATGCTGCTCTTTAGAGAATCCTCAGTACTGCCTGTGACCACAGCCAGCGTCCTGTGACTACAGCTGGCTCGGGGGCAGGGGCCATAAGGACGGGCTGGTTCCCTCACACCCCTCCCCGCACCTCCAAGCTAGAATTGGCTCCAATCACCCAGGGATCCCCGAGGGGGAGCGGCAACTCCTCAGCCTCAGAGGCCACCTCAGCAAAGATGCCGCAGGAGACTGGCTTTGCCGGCATCCTTTTCCCTCCTCCAGTGATGGCACCATCCCTTCTTTTCTTACTCGCCTCCTGCCACTGCTATGTCTCCTTCCCATTCCATTTCTGTTGTTTGTTTGCTGCTGTCGTTTTACTTCCACAGGGCACCCGACCTTTGGCAGACATCTGCATGTCAGCTGTGCTGGGGCTTTGGAGCCAAAGAACAAGAGGGAAGAGAATCCAGGAGCTTCAGAAGCAGCCCCTGAATAGCCAGGAGCAGCTGGTGAGATGGAAACAAGTGTCAAGACCATGGGGGGAGCTCCATGCCCCTCTTACTGAGTACTGTCTATCCTCTCACAAGTCTGGGGCACGGTTCACGGGATTTTACATGATGGTGGGAGGGAATAAGCATTTGTATGGCACCTGCTATGTGCCAGGCAATGTGCTAAGTACTTTTTACAAATGTCATCTCATTGGATCCTCACAACAGCCTTGCAAGGTAGATGCAATTATTATCCCCATTAAAAAATAATAATAACAGCTAACATTTATATAGTGCTATTATGTGCTGGACACAGTGTTAAGCGCTTTATAATTATTATCTTACTGGATCCTAGCAACCCTGGGAAGTGAGTGCTGTTATCATCCCCATTTTACAGGTAAGGAAACTGAGGCAAACAGAGGTTCAGTGACACGTCCAGGGTCATACAGCCAGTAAGCACCTGAGGTAAGATTTGAACTCAGATCTTCTTGACTCCATGCAGCTTCTTGACTGAGCTGCACCACCAGCTACCTCCTTAGCCCACCCCTCCCAGCCCTCTCAGAGACAGTCCCTCATGATCCACCGAACTGGTCCCTTGTGTGCAACCAGGCAGATCCTCCTTAGATATCCCCCTCCACACACATTCTTTCCATCCCCTGAAGAACATCAAGCAGATTCAGAAAGAAAAACAAAAACAAAAAACTTTGATTGTTTAACACTGAGCCCACCACAGGTAGCTGAAGCAGCTTCTTCCTCGCTCTTAAAGCTCTTAACTATTAGAGACAGGTGGGCAGCTAGGTAGTGCAGTGGATAGAGCACTGAGCCTGAAGTCAGGCCTGAATTCATCTTTGTAAGTTCATATCTTGCCTCATTTTTGGCTGTGTGGCAAGTCACTTAACCCTGTTTGACTCAATTTCCTCATCTGTAAAATGAGGAGGAAAGGGGAAACCACTCCAATATCTTTGCCAAGGAAAACTCAAATTGGGGTCGTGAAGTGTCAGACACAACTGAAAACAACTGAACAACAAAGGGGCATCTGAACCCCACTACCAGACACCAATCTCCCCTAATTATCCTGGGACCAAGTGTCATGAGTAGCCGGCATCTGCAGTAGGAACACCAGTTCAGATTAGTCTGAGATTTCTTCCCACCACAACACACCAGCCACTGAGGGCTTATCAAGGACAATCCTTGCCCTCAAAGAGCTTGCAATCTAATTGGGGAGACAGCAAGCAAACAAATATATACAATGCATAATAATATAATAAATATAAATAGGAATAAGTAGGAAATAATTAACAGAGAGAAGGCACTAGAATTAAGAGGGGTTGTGAAAGGCTTCCTATAAAAAATGGCATTTTAGTTGGGACTTAAAAGGAAGCCAGGGAATCAGCAGGTGGAGTTGAGGACAGAGAGCCCTTCAGGTATTAGGAGACATCCAGAGATAATGCCTGGAGCCAGAGATGAAGGGTCTTCGTGTTGAAACAGCCAGGACACCAGAGTCACTGGACTGAAGAGTAGGAGCTGGGGAATAAGGTGTAAGAAGACGGGAAAGGTAGGAGGAGGCTAGGTTGTGAAGGGCTTTCAATGTCAAACAGAGGATTTTGTATCTGATCTCAGATGCAATAAGGAACCCATGGAATTTGGTGAGTAATGAGTGACACGGTTGGAATTGCATGTTAGGAAAATCACTTTAGTGGCTACATGAAGAACAGATTGGATTGAGGAGAAACTTGAGGCAGGCAGACACACCAGCAGCTTTTGTAATAATTCAGGTGTGAGGTTACTAGTACCTTGTCTAGAGTGGTAGTGGTAGTGTCAGAGGAAAAGGGATAGACCTAAGTTGAAATCTGACATTTACGTGGCTTTCTGGGAGTGTGCAGAGGTATCTATTTCTGTTAAACCTAGTCTAGGTCAGAGGTGATGAAGGTCCCTACCTCCTCCTTTTTGCAAATGGAGAATGGCCAAGAACTGGTGGTAGATGAAAGCATGTTCCTGGCTTAGCTATTTCCCGACACCCCCAGAGAATTCAGGAATCAGTCAACAAGTCCTAAGTAGGCTTTCCTCAGCAGACCTCATCCTGGCTTCCTTTAGCTGGTGAATGCTGGGTTTGCTTGAGAAATGAGAGGCATGTCCCTGGAGAGATGCTATTAAAAGTTAAAAGATTTCGCATTTATGCAGCAGAGCCAGTTATGTGATCCTGGGAAAATCACTTCACCCCTGTTCGCCTCAGTTTCCCCATCTGTAAAGTGGCGATATTAGTAACTACCGCCAACATTTTTGTGAGGATAAAATGAGATATATGTCAAGTACTTTGTAAACCTTAAAGCGCTCTATAAATGCTAGTTATTATTAGTGTTGTTCTGGGTGCCAGAGCTAGAATATCTGTACCAGGATCTAGTTTCCAAGCATTTGGCTAAACTGGGAGAGGGTTGGAGGAGACAGAGGGGGAGGGGCGGCTCTTTGCTACCCTCCATAAAATGAGACAGCCTGCCTGCCTCTGGCTGATTCTCAAAGTGAAGAAAATAGCCATTATCACACTTGCACACTCCCACCTCTTGCTGTTTCCTGATACTCCCTTTTCCCTCCCTTCCCCCATATCCAGGATTATACCCACTAAACTCAAGTTGCATTTTCCTGCCTAGTTCCTCATTTTCTGACATCTTGCTGAACGTTTAATTTCTGGCTTTGAACTTGGCCTATGCAGCCACTTGATCTGCTGATTCCATAACTTTGGCATTACATGCAAATTAACACACTGATTTTATCTAACCCCACCCCACCCCCTCCTGTTGATTCTCTTACACCCAGTGGATTTTAGTCTGAGACAAGAGTCTGTTAATCTCTTACTTATCTCCAGCCCAGGCTCATCTACTCTCTGTCACCTGTCTGGGCCAAAAGGACAAACTGAAAAATTTCCAAAGAACGGTGACCAGGACTGCCAGTGGAGTGGAAACTAAGGATGGAGAAGAGGACACTTGGGATAGGGAAGAAACACGTAACAGGGTTCTCTGAGTAGTTAAGGGTTGTCATTTGCAAGTATTTACTGTGCAGTCCCTTAAGGAACTCACATTCTGAATTCAAATCTGGCCTCAGATACTTACTAGCTGTGTGACCCTAGGTAAGTCATTGAACTGGCTCTTTGCGCCTCAGTTTCCTCACCTGTAAAAATGAGGAGGTGAGACTTAATGGTTTCTAAAGCTCCCTCTCACTCTAAATCTGTGATGTATAATCCTGTGATTTTCCTGCCTGGCTACAAAGGTCAGAATTAGAAATAATGAGGTGGAAATCAGAGAGTGAAAGATTTCAGCTCAATATAAAGAAGAACAGTAATTAGAGTTGTTCCCAAATGTAAAGGGACAGCTTTGTAAGGTCATGAGCTCTCCGTTGTGGGAGGTATTCAAGCAATGGGCTTGATTATCATTTGTCAGAAAAGTTATAGAACAGAATCCGTCTCAGGTACAGTTTGTGCTAAGGAATCCTTTTATTTCCTTTCTGCTCCAATACTGTCATTCTGGGTTACCTCCTACTTGAACCAAGAAAAATGATTTCAAATGAAGTCATTATAAGATATTTATAAGACACGCAGCCCTTCACTTTTGGTTTTGTGATTTTGATAAACATCACTTCCTTTGGCAAGGTGAGTCTCCAGTGGCCCCCACTGGTTCTCTGAACTTAGGTACGTTTATGTAAGATGAGATGTGAATTTCCACATGTATGTTGCTTTCTGGGAGCATGCAGAGGTATCTATTTCTGTTAAACCCAAATAAGAAGGGCCTACTTATAACTGGCTGTGCTGCATAAATGCAGAATCTTTTAATTTTTAATAGCACCTCCCCAGGGACATGCCTCCCATTTCTCAGGCAAACCCAGCATTCACCAGCTAAAGGAAGCTAGGATGAGGTCCGCTGAGGAAAGCCTACTTAGGACCTGTTGACTGATTCCTGAATTCTCTGTGGGTGTTGGGAAATAGCTAAGCCAGGAACATGCTTTCATCTACTACCAGTTCTTGGTCAATCTCCATTAGCAAAAAGAAAGAGGTGGGGACCTTCATCACCTCTCACCTAGACTAATACACTAACCTCCTAATTGTTTTCTCTGCCTCATTTCTCCCCAATCCAATGCATGCTCCATCAAGCAACCCACGTGATTTTCCTAAGGTCTAAGCTTGCCCATAACATTCCCCTGCTCCCTAAACTTCAGTGGCTCTTTGCGAGCTGCAGAATCCAATGCAAAATCCCCTCTTTGGCCTTAAAAGTCCTTCACAATCTGGCTCCACCCTCCCAAAGCTATTATACATCTACTCCCCTTCACACTCTCTGTGTGAAGCCTAAACAAGCCATCTGGCTGCTCCTCACACAGGACATGCCAGGTTCCACCTCCATTGTCTTCATTCAGGCTGTGCCTCACACCTGGAATGCAATCTCTCTTCACTTCTACTCTTGGAATCCCTTTTTCCTTTCAAGGTTCAACTCAAACTTTACCTTTCACTTGAAAGGTCTGAGCTCTTGCATAACCTCCCTCTAGCTAATAGTGCCTACATCATCACATATTTAAGTACTGATTTTTTATGTTCTTATATTGTCTCCTCTATGGGTAGCTAGGTGGCGCCATAGTGCATGGAGCGCCAGGCCTGGAGTCAGGAAGACTCCTCTTCCTGTGTTCAAATATGGCCTCAGACACTTACTGTGTGACTCTGGGCAAGTCACTTAATTCTTTTTGCTTCACATGTTTGTTTTAATACTTCTGGGATCCAGGATGTCACTAGTGTGGGCAATATACCAACCATCCAGATCACAAACCCCCTCCATACCTTGCGAAATACCACAGCCAATGGAAATTCATTGCCTGGCGGCCAGCCTTTTGGCTGTGTCTCTGAACCTGGCCTTTGGTGCTTGGTAGAACATGACCATGCTTGCATTCCATTGGCAGAGCTTTCAAGGACTCAAGGTCAACTTCACACCACGGTGAGGAATCAGAACGGGACATAAGTGGAGCAAGGATAATGATTACATCTGGCATTATATGGTGTTTCAAGGCAAAGAAACTGCTTTACAGTCTTTTTAGGGGTGAGATGGGGAGGAAGAGGGCAGGAGAATTTAGAACTAAGATATCAGTATAGGGAGGAAATTCTTTTTACCAATGCAAATCAGCAGTAGTTAATGCTTATTTTTGCTAGCATGTGTAGATTTGCAAGGCATTTTACAGATATGATTTCATGTGATCTTCACAACTCTGGGAAGTTGGTGCTATTATGATCTCCATTTTACAGATGAGGAAACTGAGGCAGACAGAGGTTAAATGACTTACCCAGGGTCACACAGCTAGTATGTGTCTGAGGCTGGATTGAAACTCAGGTCTTCCTGACTTCAACACTCTATTCATTGTATTACCTAGTTGCCTAGTTACCAGAGATTAAATGTTCAGCACATTGAAAACTCCAGATGTGTTTTTCAAGAAAAACTGCAAGTTTATCTCAGAGGGAAGACAGTAACATTAAGGGGTAACAGAAAGACTTCTTGTAGAAGGTGGGGTTTTAGTGAGACCTTGAAGGAAGCAGAGATGAGGAGGTAGAGAATTCCAGGAAAGGGGAATAGCCAATGAAAATGCACAGGGTTGGGAGAGGAACAAGAAAGTGCAAGGAGACCAGTGTGAATGGATTGAAGAGCTTGGGGGAGTAAGTAAGGGGTAAATACATATGGAAATATAGGAAGGGGCCAGATTATAAAGGACTGTAAAGACCAAATAGAAGATTTTATGTTTGATCCTGTACATAATAGGAAGCCACTGAAGTTTATTGAATGGTTTGCATGCATGTGTGTGTGTGTGTGTGAGAGAGAGAGAGAGAGAGAGACAGAGAGAGAGAGAGAGAGAGAGAGAGAGAGAGAGAGAGAGAGACAGAGACAGAGACAGAGACAGAGACAGAGACAGAGAAACCCGAGACAGAGGCCAACCCACAGCTACTGCAGTAGTTCAGGTGTGAGGTGATGAGGATCTGCATCAGGCTGGTGACAATGTCAGAGAAGAGAAGGGGACATACACAATAGATGCTATGAAGGTAAAATTGACAAGACTTGGCAACAATTTGCATACGGAGGGTGAGAAGGACCTGAGGATGACACATAGGTCCCAAGCCTGGGTGAAGGCAAGGATGATGGTGCCCCTGACAATAACTCAGAGGTCAAGAAGAGAGAAGGGTTTTGGGGGGGGCATGGGGGAGAAGAGACTGAGTTAGGTGTCAGACACATTGAGCTTAAGATGTCTACAGCACATCCAATTCAAGATTTCTGAAAGGCAGTTAAAGATGTGAGATTGCAGGTCGGGAAAAAGATTAGGTCTGGATAAGTGGATCTAAGAATCATCATCAGAGAAATGCTAACTGAAATCCTAGGAGCTGATGAGATCGCCAAACAAAATAATACAGGAGAAGAGAGAAGGGCCCAGGTGGAGCCTTTGGAAACACTCACAGTTAGCCAGCTTGAGCTGGATAAAGATCTAGCAAAAGAGTCTGAGTGGGCAGAGAAGTAGGAGGAGGACAGCATCATGAAAATCCAGAGAGATGGAAGTATCCAGGAGAAGAGCATAAGTTACAAAGTCCCAGAGACATTATTCATTTTCATACATCAGATTTCAGGCTCTGTGCTCTTCTTCCAAAGCAAGAGGACTCCTCTTCCAGACTCAGATGTGGAGAACATAATACATTGTGATACTCTGCACTGTATAAGACCCAGTACTGACACTGTCCTGTGGAAGAGATAGCCTACTGGGCAAAGGAAGAAGGCGGCTCTCCGTGCCTCAGAGCCCATCTAGGCCCCCTGCACTGAGTGGCTTATGCCCTCACTGAGATTCCTAGCTCTGGCAATGGCTGTTAGGTATTTAGATTGGCTATCCTTCTCTCCTAAGCCTCGATCAGGACCTGCCGCTCTCCTTACAAGCTCCTGGAGAACAGGCATGCCTTGCAAGGTTCCTGGGGACAACTGGACTCTATATCATCCAAGGAAAGGCTTCTCATTTTTTTTTTTAATAATGAAGAGCAATACCCATCCTAACCTAACCTTAGAGGAGCATCCTTCCATAACAAAGAGTGGTATAGACATTCTTCTCTGCTGGGTATAATGGACTTGTTAGTCCAAGAAGATTCATGTCATTTATAAAATTAATTTACAGGGAAAAGGAGTATTCATAAAAATACAACTAATTGGGTTAAGATGACATATTCACAAGAGCAGCACTTTAACTGCAGAGGATTGGAGAGTCTTCAAGATGCAAATTAAGTCATCAATCCTCCAAACCTCTTTATGGGACTGAGGGAGAAAAGAAAGGCATCTTCCATTTTTGCAGATGGGAAAACTGAGGCTAAAGAGAGGGGAGGAATACCCAAGGCAGAACTGAGGAACACCAATGAAAGGGACAGGAAGAGGACCCCAGAGTTCTGACTATCAATCTCCATTTCATTAAGCAACCATGTTTCCCAAAGCAGACAGACACAGCAAGGTAAGAGTTCAGAATGAGGTCCTTGGTTCTAATCTAAGCTCTGCTAGAAAAAGGACAAACAATAACAATTAAACATCTGGTCTGGCCTTCAGCAAGTCTCTCCCCTCTCTAGGACTCAATTTTCCTATTAGTAAACAACAGAAATTGGAATAAATAATCTCTAAGTGTGGGGTGCTCCCCTTCTCCCCAAGATCTTAAATCCTCAAAAGCTCAGGACCACTGTGGACTGTTGTGGTTTGCCCTTCATTCTCATAGAGTACTGTGCCATCAGGAAGATGATGCCATGTGGACTGATGATGCCGAAGGAGGGATGCCCACATGCCCAGGTCATTGGCTGTGCTCACCCATTGGGACGAAGGTCAGGCAGGGGCCTATCCAGGGGCAGGCGGTCACTGAGGTAAGCGTTGTAGCCATAGTACTGAAACTGCTTCAGGGCGATGCGCCTGCTTTCAGGGCTGAGGTCCTGGCCCCAGTGGGCAAAGAGGGACGAGTCTGTGAAGGCCTCCGCAGCACTCTCCTCAGGTTTGGCAGGGGCCTCTGAAAAAACACGAATGACAAGGAGATGCATGAGATGAGAACTTGTTTCACCAGGAGGTAAGCTAGCAGCCCTCAGAGAATCAGTACCCAGAGAGTTCAGATACTTCCCTATCCATGGTATAAAGCCTCAGGAAGAGCCAGGGCCTCTTCCTACAGGCACCTCCCATCCAAAGCCACCCTCCCACCACCCAGCAAAGCATCTCTTGCCTCTCAGCTCAGGTCCAGCAGGAATCTAAGACTAACTCTTTGATATGTAAGAGCACAGCTTGTCTGGTCAGGCATGAATACTCCCAAGGGGCCAGAGTACCACAGACTACAAGTAGTCATTAGTCCTTCCATTACAGCCTAAGACACATGTACTCAGACATTCCTGCCCAAGACAACTCCACCCAATAACACACACCCATCCCTGTACACAATCCTCACTTAGCAACGATATCAAGGAATGTATAGAATCAAGAATCAAGCATGTGTGTGTGGATACGCATGGTAGCAACACCTAAGAGACCGTATGGTGTAATGGGCCAAATATTGGATGGGATCTCTGAAGACCTGGGTTTTGGCTAGGCTGTGTGGGCCAGCCAAATACTACAGCTTCTCTGCCCCTCAGTTTCCTCATGTATAAAATGAGAGGATTGGATTAGAAGCGTCCTCTCCAGTCCTAAAAACTGATGACTTATTCATTTGGAATGGGGGAGAGAATGTACGAAAATTCCAATCAGTGAGCCAAGTCATACAATATTTAAAAGAAAAGTTTCATGGCTTTTGGATACAAAAATGGGAATTAGCAAGTGGAATGAGGTCAGGTAATGAAAGAATAATGATTCACAATAGGCCTGCATTACATAATAATGTATTAACCCCACGGCCCCAGGTGGTTTCCAACCTTTTATTCGATAAGAATATGAATTGTTCCAAATCCCAATGTGGTGAGATTGGAATCAAAGAATCTCAAAGTAGGAAAGGTTTCCCTGGGATCTCTTTGGGCATCACTGAGAATTCCTAAGATCACAGCTCTGGAGATGGAAGGGACTAGTCCAGCCTCCTAATGTAACAGATAAGAAAATTTAGGTCTCTAGCAGTTAAAAGACTTGTCCAAGGATGCACAGTTTTAAGTATCATAGATGGATTTGAACCCTGGTCCTCTGCTTTGGGGCAACTAGGTGCTACAGCAGATAGAGCACTGGGTCTGGAGTCAGGGAGACTTGTCTTCAAATCTATGTGACCCCTGGGCAAGTCACTTAACCCAATTTGCCTCAGTTTCCTCATCTTTAAAATGAGCTGGATAAGGAAATGGCGAATCTCTCCACTATCTTTGCCAACAAAATCCCAAACAGGGTCATGAAGAGTCGGACATGACTGAAAAATAACTGAACAAGAACAACCTCTGGTTTTAGGTTCGGTGTTCACATGATCTGCTTCTCAGGACTGGAATACCTGGAAAGCCCTGAGTTTACTTTGAATTATGATTACTTTTAGCCCTGCCCCTAGTCTTCTCTGTGACCTGGGTGGGGAAGCACTTCCCCTCTCTCTCAGACTTTTTTAGAAAATAAGGAGGTTGGAATTGACATCTTCCCAGGGTCCCTCTGGCATCTGAGTCGTAATCTGTGCTGCCATCACACATTCACTTAGCACATATTTCCTCGGCTCCTATTTTGGGACCAGAAAGGCTCTTTATGAATGGGTTTTGGGGGTGGGGAGGGAGACAAGAAGAGGAAGGGCAGGCAACAGGAAATCCCATTGATAACCTAGGAAATCCATCTGGAGCAATCGATGGCTGGGTTAGGGAGAGGGCAACTGCTGGCCAGGCTCGGCCTCTTTATTCAAGACTGAGGAGCTTACAACAGCAGAAACATTGATACTGTAAAAAGATCAGAATGGGATTTGAGGATTAACATGTTTATACCGACAGGCACAGCTTCCCTTCCCCATGCCTACTCCATCACATGGGCCAAAGGCTCTTTGGCATTACATCCACTCTTTGGGTGTTGACCTAAGATGAGTCATGGAAGATTTGACTTTAGAGTCTGGAAGGCCAGGGTGGAAGCTGCTACACCCCCCACCCCCCACCCTGGTACATACTTACTAGCTCTGTGACTCTGGCTAAGTCTCTTAACTGCTCTGGGCCTCCACTTTCAGCTCTATGTTCAGGATTCCTCACTCAAAAGAGATAGGCCAATACTGTGCTCCTCAGTCAGACATAAGGGTAGTTCCATGACTATCCCGCTCCAGAAGAAATGTTCTCCTTCCCCCTCCACCACCTTCTTTTAATGGGAAAAGTCAGATTTTCACTTGTTTGAGAGTTTCTCCCTTTGTTCGCCAGCCTTCACCCCATCCCCCCAACCCCATCATCCATTGATTAATGAACCAGGGTCTCAGGCCTTCATCAGGCAGGGGACTCATCCTTGTTCACCTAAGTGTAAATATGCAGTCAGAGGTCCCCTCACCCTCACCCCCAAGACTTCCCAAAGGCAGGTTTACAACCACACAAGGATCATAGATTGGAATTACAGCTAGGAGAGGCCTCAAAAGTCCTCTAGACCAACCCCTTCATTTTACAACTGAGGAAATGGATTTGAACCCAGGTCTTTCAACTCCAAAGCCATTGCTCTGGCAGCTAGGTGGCACAATGGAGAGCTCATCTTCCTGAGTTCAAATCCAGCCTCAGACACTTACTAGCTGTGAGACCCTGGGCAAATCACCTAAACTTGTTTGCTGAGAGTTTCCTCATCTGTAAAATGAGCTGGAGAAGGAAATGGCAAACCACTCCAGTATCTTTGCCAAGAAAACCCCAAATGAGGTCATGAATTCTTGGACATGACTGAAAAATGACTGAATCAAGTAATAGAACCTAGATTTGAATCCAGGCTCTCTGACTCCAAAGCCAGTATCCCCCCTCCCCATTATACCATATTGCTTCTATCCTGACTTCATCTTCCTGCCCTGCCTGCACTGCAATGTCGAGAAAGAAGTGTCAAAGTCAACTCCCAAGAACCTAAAAGTGCTGCCAGGCTAGCCCAGCTCAGTCTCCACCGCCTTCCCTACTTCCCTCCCAAGAGGGTCCAGACACAAGAGCTACAGCACTGGTACTCTCTGCCTCTCAGCCTCAGGCTGAGGGTGCCCCATGCCTGCCTTTTCTCATCTACTATAAACAAATGGAGAAGATTAAGCTGTTACCTTCTTTCCAAAAGCTCTCCTGGCCCTTGTTCACATCCCCCACCCCGTTGCTCAGTTTCTCTCCTCACCCCCAGCCCCAATGGGAAGTAGATACTGGCTATGCTCCAAGCTAAAAGTGCTCAGCTGACTATAATTAGCCCACCGCTTTGCCAGAATCAGGTCCATTCTGCTTCAAGGATCAAAGAAGATCTGCTAAATCCCCATTAAAGTAGAAGTCCTAATAAGATGAGAGTGTCAGGTCCCCAGGCCATAGGCCCACAATCTGTAAGAAATCACTGGACAGTTTGATTTGGGGCCAGAGGTGGGGCTCAGAGCTTCCTCTCAGCCACAGATTCTTCACCTGGGCTCCATGAAGCCCTGCATACATGTTAGAGGGTAAAACTTGGGTTTCACTAACCTCTAACTGAAAATTTGCATTTCTTCAGTTATTTACAGACCTGACTGAGAAGGGACCCATTGGCTTCACCAGAATGCCCAAAGGGCCCAAGAGTTCTTTAAGAATCCCTAGTCTCAGCTGTGCATGGATATGCTTCACAAGTGATTGTAAAGGCAGCAACATTGACACTACTCAATCTCTCCCACCTTCCTTTCAGGGGTCCTGTCTCATGTCCCAACCCCCAGGGGCTCATGTTGTCCAAGGCACACATTCTCCTGAAGGCAGCCACTCAGACTTGCTCTTCCCCATCAAGGAAGGGGCCCCACTGCCCTTTGGAGGAGACACATACACTATGTGGACCATGGCCAGTCTAATCCTGCTGAAATTACTTACAAACTTTATGTGGTATACTCCTCCTTCTGAATTTCTTGAACTAAGAGATGAGCAAACAGATGAATCCAATAGGGCAACCCAGGGAAGGAGGAGAAGTAACCTTGTGACTTCTATCTCACCATCCCTTTATTTCCAAGGATCTCTTTTCTCTTTCCTCCTACTTTTCTTTCTTCTTTCTTATCTCTTGTCTCTACTTCTCTCTCTCTACCACTTTTCCCTCTTCTATTTTCTCATCTTTCTCTCCCTCCTGTCATTCTTCCTTTGTCTCTTATTTTTTCCTTTCTTCTGTTTCTACTCTTTCTTGTCTCTAATTATCTCTTCTCTCTACTTAGTCTTCCCCCTTTCTTTTCTCCTTTCTATTTTACCTTCATCTCTCTCTCCTTTCTCCCCTCTCCATCTTTCAATCTTTCCTCCATTCTGTCTCTTCTCTTTCTCCTCTTTCCTCTTGCTTTTATTTTGTCTCTATTTCCCTCCTTATCATTCCTCCCTCTCTCCTCTTTCTGCTTTCCTTTCTCTTCTGTTTTCTCTTATTTCTCTCACCTCTTTCTCCTTCTCTTCTCTCATTTCCTTCTCTTTTCTTTCATGTCTCTTCCCTCTTCCCTCTACTCTCGCCACTGTTTCCCCCATTTCTTCATCTTTACCTTCTATCTCTCCTTTTCTCTCTTCATCATCCTGACTTTCACTTTTCCATTCTCTCTTTCTTTCTACCTTCTTATTCCCCAAATTTGGCGTATTTTCATCCAATAACTGATTAGACAACAAAAAAGATAAACTAAATAATACCATTAACAGATACCCAGGGGCACAACACTAGAGATTTCCATTTAATCCCCACTGACTTGGTTGAGTATAGTGCATTAACCAGTCCCAAGCCAGTTCAAGAATCTGCTATTGTCCAGTCCTCATTATCCCATCTTGTCCACCAAGACATGCCAGTGAGATGGGGTGGGGGGAAGACCTTATCAAAGGCCATGGCATTTATTTACTAGGCTGATAATAGAATCAGATGAGTCTAGCATGACTCATATTGCTGCTTAGTGAACTTGGAGATCTTCTTATCCTTTCTCAGTCATCTCCAACAGTCCCTTTTCAAGCTCATCAACTTATTTTCTGAAGAGTCCAACTTTTTCCCCTTTTGGGAAGTCAAGTCAAGTCAAAATGTGTGCTCACTGTCTACAGTTCCTCACAGAACACAGACAGTAGTTCACCAGTCATATCTGCCAGTAACTCAGCAGCCACATTCACCAGCTGTTCAGGATGTCATTCATTCAAGCCTGCTATCTCGGACTCATCAAAGGCACATTCCCATCTCCTCATTTGTCTCGGGATATACAATATATGATCATCTGAATTATTTATTATATTGGTTTATGTTTAAGGAACAAGCCCTACAGAGTCCTACTTTTCTGAAGTGCTAAGGTTTTATTTCTTGTACATCTGAAGTGAAATTTTATATAGCTGAGGGCAGCTATCCAAGAGACTGAAGTCTTTTTCCATCTTGTAAACCCAGAAGAGTATAAAATCTGGGGGAAAATATCATCTCCCAGAGCAGAGTTCTTAGTGGATCTGACAGAGAACCTTGGGATAGATAGACTTTGGAGGTGACTCAGGAATTTCTTGACATTGTCTTCAATCCAATCTCCTTCTCCCAGTCTCCTTCCTTTGGGCTCTATTTTAACCTGGAAAAGGCTTTAAGCTAGGGTGAGAAGTCTATCTGTGGACCGAGACCATCCTTAGTCCTCACCTTCTTAGTGGTACCAGATATCAAGAGGCTCTAGTAACAGAAGAGGAATCTCTTCTTGACCAGCATCAAGACTTTGATGTCAGAAAATTTCATCAGAGATCCTAAGATCACTTTGGGGCAACATACAATGCTAGCCAGCTTCAGTACCAGGTCAGAGTCAGGAGCAAGTGAAGCAATAGAAAGAGCCTTAGGTGTCTTGGAGTCATAAGATGAAGGTTTGATTCCTGGCTCCAAAACTTACAAGTGATGTGACCCCAGCCACTATCCTAGCAAAATCAATCTGTCTGTCTGTCTGTCTGTCTGTCTGTCTCTATCTATCTCTATCTCTTTCTCCCCCCACTCCCTCCTTTCTCTCCTCAAGTCCTCTCTCTGTCCCTTGGTCTCTTCCTTTGTAAAAAGGGGTAACAATCCTTATATTGCATCACAAGTCAGCATGGTACAGTAAAATCTTCTGGATTCAGAGTCAGAAGACCTGGGTTCGAATCTTGATTCTAACACTTAATGCCTGTGTGACTTTAGGCAAATCACTAAACACTATGGACCTTAATTCTTCATCTGTAAAAGAAGGGGTTTGGAAAGATGACTTCTAAGGCCTCTTCTAGCTCTAAATCAATGATGCTATAAAGATATTGAGTTATAGAAATGTGATCTAATATTATTTACTTCTGAAAAGCAATAGAAGAAAGCCCTATCATAATATCAGTCATGTAACATGGTTATTCAGGCCCCTTCCCAAATGCCTGCAGCAAATATTTGGAATGTAAAACACTTAGCACAGTGCCTGGTATGAAGCAGGCACTTAAGTGCTTGCTTCCTTCCCTTTCCTTCTATACCTCTATTCCTCACCTGCAGCAACATCAGCTTCTCCACATCTTGGTGCACTAATTTTCATGAATAAATTCACAGCAGAAAATTGCTCTGAAAGGACACTAATCACTTAGCCCTTTGAAGTAAAATAAGAGCATTTGAAAGATTCACAGGAAGGATGACATTTCTGAACTTCAACAGAAAGATTGACTTTCTTTCTCTTCCTTGACATTTCCCAGAGAAAATGTATATAAATCTCTATTTTTCTTTCATCCACATGTTATCTCAGTGGGTTTTATCATTTAATTATTCCTGGAGGCAGGCAACAGGTGGATGTGAAATTTCCTCCTAGCCAGCCAGCCAGCAAGGTCTGAGAGATGTCTTGTCCACCAGGGGCAGCTTGCATGGATACACATCCGTCCATCATTACTGGGCTTCATCCTTTCTCATCACTTCCTCCCCAGGCACATGTATTCAAAAGCCTGGAACAGATGGTCTGTGGAGGTTGGAAAACATCATAATATGCAGCTGCTATCTCAAGATTTGGTGACAGGAAACACGGCAATGGACTAAGAAAGGGTGGAGAATTGTTTTTTTTTTCCTTTAAAATCTTAGTAACGCTTTAAAATACGTTTACCGATGTGCTCTCCTCCATACCAACTCAACACAGCCCTCCCTTGTAACATGTAAGTACAGTTAAGCTAAATAATCAACATTTGAACTCCAAGTGCTCATCCCATTCTGAACACTTAGATCACCACTTCTGCACCAAGAGATGGGCCACATTTTTCACAATCGGCCCTTTGAAGTTATAATTGGTCACTATATTAATAGTTCTGAAGACTTTCGATGTTTTCTTTTACATTATTGTGATCATCATGTAAATTGTTCTGGTTCTTGTCAGTCCGTACAAAGTCTTCCCAAGTTTTTCTGAATTCTCCCTATTTTACATTTATTATTGAACAGTGATATTCTACTATGCTCACATATTTATTTAGCCATTTCCTAGGCTTCAAGGACTCCAAAGAAGACAGTTACTCGCCACACAGCATGACTTCCCCTAACTCCAAGTATATAGGACAGTGCTAGACATATCACCAGCGTTCAATAGAAGCTGGCTAAGTGAAGGCTTGGATGTGGAGAGGCAGCATGGGACACTGGAAAGAGGCCCGGATTCAGAGTCAGGGGACATGCTTTCACACAGAGCACTGAACTTGAAGTCAGGAAGACCCGAGTTCAAATGCAGCCTCAGAAACCAGCAGTGTGACCTGGGGTAAGTCACAATCTCTATCTGCTTCAGTTCCCTCATTTGTAAAATGGGGATAATAATAGCACTTACCTCACAGGGTTTTTGTAAGGTCAAATGAGATAAAATTTGTAAAGTGCTTTGCAAACATTAAAGTGCTTTATAAATACTAGTTATTATTGTTGTTATTGTTTTTGTTAATGATCTGGGGGAAGTCAATTCATCTCTTTAGGTCCCAGTTTCCTCACTGGTAAAGTGGGGGGATTGGAGTAGCTGGCTCTTCTAGGGTCCTGTGTCCAGCTCTCAATCAATGACCGTATGCTCTCTCCTGTTTCCCTAATCTGTTGAATGCAGGGGTTAGATTAGATGGCCTCTCAATTCTTATCTAGTTCTAGATGTTGATTCTATGAACTCTCTGGGCCTCAGTTTCCCCATCTGTAAAATGCAGGGGTCAGATGTCCTCTAAGTTTCCTCCTAGCTCTGTCTATGATCTTATGTCAAACTATAGCTATTTGAGTAAAGAAGCTGCCCATCTTTCCCCTCCCCATGCCTCTACTCTCAGAAGAGGTAGCCTGCTAGAAGGGACTGGGGAGAATAAAAAGGCCTGGTTCATTGGTACAGGTCAGAGCTACCCTCCCCTCCCTCAAACATGGCCTCCAAGTCACAGCACCAATTCCACATGCCTTTGGCAGTGAACAGTGATCATTTCCGTGGATGTCTGCTGAGACCCCAGCCCCAACTGCAACTCCATGAATAAAAACCCTTTCTACCTGTTGTTGAGACTACGAGATTCTCTTCCTTAGCTTAAATGCTTCTATTGGTGTGGATTTTGTTAGTCACCCGAAAACCAATACTTCATTGTATATTTTCTTCTAAAAGAAAAAAAAAGTCCCTTTAATAATTACAGATGACATTCTGAAAATGCCACAGTATGGTCTCAGAGATATGCCTGAGATGCAAAGCATCTAGACCACTAATGAGGGTGGGGAATTCTGGATTAGAAACATCCCTGTGGCTTTCAGAAGAATATACTGATACAGTAGGAAAATAGCTCAAGAGCAGCTTGCCTGGCTTTGGCAATTAAGTCCTATAACAGGAGAGGATAATAACACGGTGCTCTGGCTAATCAGGGTAGTGAGATGTGCCCATCTGGAGACAGAGCCAGGATTCCACGCTGCCTCAGAGGCCATAGGAGCTGCCGAGGAAGGAATGCCTGAATGAGAAGCCTCCAACTGATTGAGCAGACAGAATAAAGTCACCTTCACACTTCCAGCTCCTTATACAGGGGTCTTTCTGGTCTCAACTTGTCCTTGAGCCAAACAGAGGGGCCATGAAAGAAACAGGGATGAGAAGGGGAGAAAGGGTGGTGGTAGAAGAAAGAGATGAGACAAGCTGAAGAAAAGGGCAGCTAGGTGGCACAGTGAATAGACTGCCGGGTCATCTTCCTGTGTTCACATGTGGTCTCAGACACTTTCCAGCTGTGTGACCCTGGGCAAGTCACTTAACCCTGTTTGATTAGTTCCCTCATCTATAAAATGAACTGGAGAAGGAAATGACAAACCACTTCAGTATCTTTGCCAAGAAAGCCCCAAATGGGGTCACAAAGAGTTGGACATGACTGGAAAACGACTGAATGACAAACAACAGATCAAGCGGGCTCCCTCCTCAGAAGGGAGAGCTCCTTGGATAGATGAACTGTCCCCTGGGAAATGCCATCCACCACTCAAATAAGAAAATGCTCCTAAAGTGATTTGCAGACTTTCAAGTGCTTTGCAAACCCTATAACGCTATGTCAAAGTGAGCTATTTTCATCATCCTCATTGTTATGATTATGATTATGGTGCCCACACAGAGTCCTGTTATCTTTTTGAATTATTATTATTATTATTTCCTCCCGTGGCCCTGGGGTGATGGTGATGATGATTCATAGGTAAAGTGACAACTCAAGTTTCTGGGTAATTGCCATTTTTCTCTCCCCAAGAGTCTGGTACAGCTCAGGCTCAGGGTGTCCAAACACTGTATCACCATCCTCATTACCCCCAGGCTCAGGAGAGAAATAGAAATAATTCAGATAGATAAGAGGGTGATTCATGGGCTTGGGTGCCATTCTCAGCAACCAAAAAGGAACAGAGAGAAAGCAGAGCTTGGGTGGAAAACATGGCAATGGCTCTACAGAGAGGACACTAAGCGAGTAGGTCCAGACAGGAGCAAAGCCCAGGCTGGAAGCCTCTGCAGGAGGTGTCTAGAGGGCATCAAAACATGTAGCCACCCCCACCAAGGAGGCCTAGAGAGGGCAAAGAAGTTGTTCAAGGCCTTGTAATGAGTCAGTGAGAGAGTTAGGACTGGAACCAAGGTCTTCTGACTCCAAGGACTCTTTCTTTGGCAGCTAAGAGGATAGAGCTTGTGGTCAGGAAGACCTGAATTCAAATTCTGCCCCAGACACGTACTACTTGTGTGACTTTGGGTAAATCACTTAATCTCTGTCTGCTTCAATTTCCTCAACTGAAAAATGGAGATAATAATAGCATCAACCTTCCTAAGGTTGTTGTGAGGATCAAATGAGATAATATTTAAAAAGTACTTCATACAGGTAGGTGCTTAACACATCCTTCCTTCCCTCCCTCCTTCCCTCCTCTCTTCCTTCTCTCCTTTCTTCCTCCCTTTCTTCCTTCCTTCTTCCCTTCTTCCCTTCCTTCTTCCCTTCCTCCCTCCCTCCCTTCCTCCCTCCCTTCCTTTCTTCCTTCCCTCCTCCCTCCCTCCCTTCCTTCCTCCCTTCCTCCCTCCCTCCCTCCCTCCCTTCCTTCCTTCCTTCCTTCCTTCCTTCCTTCCTTCCTTCCTTCCTTCCTTCCTTCCTTCTCTACCTCCCTCCCTCTCTCCTTTCTTGCCATCAGAAAACAAGCAAATGCATAAAAAGCACAGACTCATAGCTCCGGGGCTAGAAGGGACATTAGAGGTCATCTGCTCCAATCCCCTCATTTTATAGATAAGGAAATTTAACCTCCGGAAGGTTCAGCCTTGCATCAATCAGGGCTTTGCAGCCAGATCCTTTGACTCCAGGGACAGTATTCTTTCCATGATATGTGCATGCGATCTGAAAGTGGGGCCCATAAACATTTAATCATTCTCCCCTCTTCTTGGGTTAACCAGTCTCACATTAGCAAGTTGGGCAGGAGTTGGGCTTGGTTAATGGGCATCTCTTGTGCTCTCTCAATCTGTTTGTTGAGGAGGGTTCTCATCTCCACCTCCTTCGGCTGTGAAGTAATGGGCTGAGTTAATGCTCGGCAGGAGACTGACAGGCAGACGCCAGCCAGCAGGAGCCTATTGAAAGCTGACAAGAGACATTTCCATTTCTGGACATTTAATTAGACTTTTTCTCCCAAAATATAGCACCTAATAATGCATTTCAAATAGTGAGAGGAAAGGAAAAAAAAGCACCCCTACAAGAACTCCACTTTGGGATTTATAACCCACCAAAATTGGCTATTTAACATTTAATCTATCTAGAACTCCAATTTCTAAATGAGATTCCCAATTTCTGAAGTGCTTTAAGTGCCATCCCTATTTCTTTTCCTAGAAGGAACTATTAGGCAAAGTGGCATCACCATGCCCATTTCACAAATGAGGAATACTGAAGTTTGAAGAGGTTCGGGGCATTGCTTGAGTTCACAGAATCATAGAATGTCAGAGCTAGAAAAAACCTTAAAGGTCATATAACTGAATCATCTCAGAGCTGGAAGGCATCTCAGAGAGCAAGGAAGCCCCTCTCTTACAACATCCTTGGCATACGTCCATCCAGCCTCCTCTAGTGACCTCTCATCTTGCTGATCAGAGAAAGGAGCCCTGGAGAGGTATAGCAGATTCCAGACTCAAACCAAGGTCTACTGAGTCCTATTTCAGTAACCTCTCCAAGGCATGGAAAGTTCTCATGGACACATGAAGAGGTGACCTGCTTAAAGGAATGGGAGGGAGTGAACCTATGATTTCACTGGAATAGGGAATATCCCTGGTGAAAAAAAAACTCCCTTTAAACATAATTTGGCATCTTCTCTGCAACTTGTTTTCCCAGACAGTTGGCTAGAACACTGAATTCCCCAAAGTTACATGGCAAGGGCATGTCAGAAGTGGGACTGGAACACAGGTCATTCTAGCTTCAAGGATGGCTTTCTGTTCACTATACCATGTTGCACACAGTAGGCAAGTAAAAGAAAAAGTTTGTTGAATGAATTACTGAATGAAAATTAGTGACAGATCTAGGCAAAAAAAGAGTTTTTGGGAAGCAATACCCCAGAGGAAAGAGCTAACAGCCCCCCTTCATCCCCCCCCCCAAAGATGAGGAAATGGTTCTTGTCATCACAAAGAGACATGTAACATATTAGCTGGCAGGGACCTGAAACATCAAGTCCCACCCCCCTGTTTTCTAGAGGAAGAAACAGGCCTAAAGAAAGGGAAGGGGCTCACTACACTTATATTAGTAAAGATCTTCAACCCAGGTCTCCACTCTCCCAGACCAGCTTTTCCCCACTACTTCTTCAGATGAAAATGCAGCTCACTAGAGGCAAACGGGGACTATTTTTTAATGGCTAGGTAGGCAGGAGTCAGGACTGACTTAGACCTAGGAACTATGTAAGCCTTAGGAGATCCTTATGAATCTTCATTTACAAACAGTGCTATAGTTATTAAGGTCACATACATTCACACACAGGGCATTCATTCCCTTTCCAAACTCAGAGGTCTGTTTCCTTCTCACTCTCATTCCTGCTGTTCTGACCAAGATACAGAACTCCCTCCCCTCTCCCAATAGAGTTAGAGCCCCAATAATCCATTGGATTAAACTTTTCAAAGCAAGGTTTAAAGTATGACTTCAGTGCTGCCTGTGGGTAGAGGGACACTTGAAAGTCCACTCCATGAACAGTTATGGTGGTAAATTTGGCCTTCCAGAGTCTCTGCGTCTCCTTCATTATCTGGCTTAACCAAGAAAGGAGGGCGTGGCATCCTCAGGAAACATACCAGCCACTAGGGGTCACCAGGAGAAACAAGAATGTTTAATGGATTTTCCTACAAAGCATGGATCATAAGATTTAGGGCTGGAAGGAATTTCAGAGTATTTCTTTCACCCCTCTCATTTCACAGATAAGGAAACTGGGGCACAGAAAAGTTTAGCCAATTGTCCGACGTCCCCGTGGTGGCGAGCAGCAGAGCCAGGATTCAAAGCTGAGGTCTTTCCGTTGCATAGACAGCTCCCAGCCAGCCCAGGAGGAATAAAAATAGAGACTTCGTCTCAGACTTAGCAGGAGTTTGAAACCTCTAGAATGCGTCAGCTGCCATAGACCAGGAGCAGTTCTACTAACTGCTCCCTGCTAAGACAAATGGCTATCTTCTCAAGAAATAGTTTGTGGTCACAATAGAAAGTGGGCACTTTCCAGGAATGATCTCATCTGAGCCATACCACAGCCTTGTGAAGTTGACACATATGCTGTCTTCTTAATTTTACAGATGAGGAAACTGAATACCAGAGACGTACAATGATTACTCAGAGTCACACAGCCAAAAGTGTCAGAGCTGGGGTTTGAACCCTGGTCTCCCTACTCCCTCGTCTAAGAGGCACCACAGTACATTGGAAAGAGCTATAGATTTGGAGTCAGGGGAAATGGGCTTGGATCCTGGCTGTGCCACTTACTAACGTGTGCCCTTGATTGGGCAAGTCACTATCTCACTTGGCCTCAGTCTCCTCACCTGTAAAATGGGAACATTGAACTATATAATGGCTAAGGTCCACTCAAGCCTGAGGATCCAGTGTCCTTTTTAGGATACTGTGCTTTCTCCACTAACCCCCAACAAGGAAAAAGCATGAACTTCCAAAATCAGTTTGAGCTTCAGAACCAAGTCTGACAAGTCATTAGACTATAATGTGATCAGATCCCATCAGCATTCCCCATGGGGGGTGTGTCTGGCTCAGACCCATTATGCTGCTTCCTAAAAGCCCATTACCAGGAAGATGAAGCTAAAATATACTCCAGAGAGGACAGAGGAGAGTTGCACTCCTATCAGTGTCTTACTTTCCCAAAAATACCCCTCCTTTGCCTAAATGTTCTCCAATCTAGATAAACCGTTTAAGTGTATATTTACTGGCTTTAGCTGATTTGGCCAGCAGCCAGATTGTAACCACAGTTGCTCATGGCATTGTCCTTCAAATGTTCTTCTGCCCATGCATCACGTTGACTTCACGCTTTAAGATACAGACCATAGGATACTTGCAAAGGAGTGTCCCTGAACAATCAGGCCTCAGTGTGGGGTACAGTAGGAACATAAAGGGAAGGGATTTCGATTAAAAATTATGCAAGATGTTAAGGTGCGATTAAAGAACCCTAAGTTTTTATGTTCCATGCCAACTACATAAAGAAAATGTAAAGAACTCATTTTAAAGAGTGAAAAATGCATGCATCTGAGGAGCAGGGATTTATATGTGCTGTTATTCACTACTTTAAAACAACCCTTGGAACCTCGGATTCTGCCAACAAGATATAATGAACTCCATAGAGCATGCCATCATTTTTTTTTTTAAAGAGTGCTGACAGTCTGGAGCTCAATGCTGGAGCTTCTAAATATACACTTCAACTGTTCACACATAAAACACAGTGTTTCCATACATCATTTTCCTGGAATGAACTGAATGAAACTACCTTGTTGACATTCAAGTTGCTGAGCTCTCCTGGCCCCCTAGGTGCACAGCTGGAGGCAGCTGGACAGGATCTGGGTCATTATTATTGTTGTGAACAGTAATTAAAACCATAGAATATTACTATAATATTGATAAGGCTAGTGGTAAAACATCCATTTTTTCAGTGATTATTGATAATAATACAAATTGATAAAAAGAAGCTTTGACTTAGCACAGGAATGAAAGCCTTGAATGTGAGGAAATGTGTGATCCCTTCCTGGCCCAGAGGACATAAACTCCTTAAGGGCAAAGATTGCTTTGAGTTTTGTATTTCCATCCCCAATACCTAGCAGGAGAGCTCCCACATAGTATGTACTTGATAAATGTTTACTAGACTGGATTTCCTCAGTGCAGAATTCCCCAGCAGGGAATTCTCTCCACCAATTCAGAGAGTAGATTAAGTTCTAGGAAGCTGCTAAAGCTTAAAAAAACAAAAAAGATTGTGATGTGCTTTCACTCCTCAGCTAGTAGATGTTAGAGGATGGATTTGAACCCATGTCTTCTTGATTCGAAGCCCAGCAATTTATGTACTTCTCTGTATCCCCTGCTGTCTCTTTGCGTTCCCTAGCATCTCACAGTTTTTCTGAATCTCTTGTTGTTCACTAGGGTACATCTATAAATTCATTGTATACCACAATGGAAGATGTTATGCTTAATATTTCTCTTTGTCCAAATAGCTATGCCTCATCTTATTATTATTGTTTTTAATAATACAATACAAAGGGAGTCTAAGGCAGGTCAGGGTGAAGAGCACTGAGTTTGCCCTGTAGACTTGCCAGAAGCTCTTCCCTCCAAAGGCTCTAGAGCTGCAGAGGCTTTGATCTGGGCTTCCTTATTTTGTGCCAGCCTCCACCCTTATATGACTATACTGCTGTGCCCCATAGAAAATCCACTGAGAACTGATTCTGGAATATCTCTCTGACCTAAAGGCCCCCTTCTCCCATGGTGAGTTCCTCCTAGAACCTCCATTTTGAGGGAGGGTGGTGGGTCAATCATCCTCTCCCAGTTCTATTTCTGACTTTCTAGATTTCCACACCATATCCTATCCCTGACATTCCTGCTTTTCTGCTTCCTTTTATTTATTGTCCTTCTACATTGGAATATAAACTCATTGAGGGCAGAGTTACTTTTTTAATTTTTAAATTTTTTAAAAAATTTTATTTTTTTTGTTTTTTGCTTGTATTTTCGAGTACTTAGCACAGTGTTCAACGTAGTAGGTGCTTAATAAATGCACTGACTGAGCCAATGTCTAGCAATCTGGACAAAGACAGAAACATTAAGCAAAAGCAGCACGGTGCAGTGGAAAGAGCATTGGCTTTAGGGTCAGACAACCTGTGTTTAAATCCCAGCTCAGACAAATGAGATAATATGTGTAAAATGTTCTGTAAATCTTTAAATGGTACATAACTGTTAGTTACTACTATTTGCTACTTATGTAGTTAAAAAAAGAAAACCTTGGGCAAGTAGCCTAACTCTTCTTGGCCTCAGTTTTCTCATCTGTAAAAGGAGCTGATTAGGTCAGCACCCTAAACCTGTATTCTATATGGCACACAAAATCAATAACAGATTCAGCTCTCATATGATCTATAATGTAGAAAGGTAATAGGACTCCAAGTCAGGAAACCTGGGTTCAAACCCCAGTTCTGACACAATAGACTTTTAAATAGGTGAAATCTAATAATTAATATTAATTATAATCAAACATATAATTCAATTATACTGAAATATATCTAATGCTACACTAAATAAAATGAATAAATATAATAGATTAACTAATTAATAGACTTAATAGATCTAGGAAAATTACTTCACTCCCTCAAAATCCATTTTTTCTTTTATTAAATGGAATAATTTGCATTATCTACTCCCACCAGCAGAGGTGTGGAAAGCATTTTGTAAACATTGAAAACACTGTATAAATGTTATTACTTTTGTCACTGTTAGATAAGATAGCATCTCAGGCTACAAAGCTCATTTGGAAAACAGGAAAATTTGAATACGTATTTTATATAGGGGTAGGATAGATAGACAAACCTGGAAAAACAAACCTACAAGAAGAAATAGTATGGGTTTCACTCTTGTTAAATAGCCCACTTCCAAATCTTTAAGATGCAATTTATGGCCATTGAAAAAGAAGGGGCACAATTGTGCATTGAGCTGAGGCTCTCATCTGCCTACTGTACAGATGAGCACCCAGCCGCCCCCAGACCCGAAGCGCCATCAATCCTGGCAGCTGTTAGTGCCACAGACATCTTTTCATTATCATTCCCAGGCGTAACTCTCTCAGAGCCAGGACAGGAACAGCTGTATCACTGCAGCAAGAAGTGGATTTGTCCTTTGGAAAAAAAGTTAACAAATATGCCCTCTAAACCCCTGGCACCTTCAGGCCTAAGAACCGGCTTTGAATTAATGTCCAAGAGATGTTCAAAGGAAAGGGGCAATTTTCAAACAAAATCTGTTTTTCTGGCATGACACTGAAAGTATTTATCACAGGAAAGATAAGGAAACTTGCATTATGTCTGAACACTATGGTCTATTAATGCATTTGATGTCCAGTGAGGGAGGTTCCAAAAAATCTTCATGCCAGCAATTCTGAAGGGAGGAGAGAGAAATTAACTCTTGCCAATTGAAAAATTGCTAATTTAGCAGCATAATTCTATTCTACTTTTATGCAGTGTCAATCAAAGGCAAACAGTAGGGTCCTGAGCCTTCAGCCATACCAAATAGGAAAAATCTTTTGACCAAAAATAATATAAGCATATGAGTCATATCCTAGAACCACAAAATTTCAGTTTTGGAAGGGACTTTGGAAGGCATTGAGTTGAGCCCTTGCCTGAAACACTAGACCCCTCTACTCCATTCTGAATAAGTATTGAACCTTGATCTGAAGTCCTACAATGATTTGCCATCTCCTGAGGCTGCCCATCCACACAATTATTGTTGTTGTTGTTGTTGTTATTAAACTAATAAAAATTGCTCACATTGATGTAATGCTTTAAATTCATTGGTAAGAATTATGGGTTATCGTTAACTCATTAGCATTATCTCTTATCCACCAAATTGTCATTAACTAGCATTTATTAAGTGGCTACAATGTGCCCAGAACCATGCTAACGGCTGAAGATAAAAAGACAATAAACACTTCCTACTCTCAAGAATCACATTCTAAGTGGGGAGACAAGAAACAAACAGCAATGCATATACAAGATATATACAGGATAAATTGTGTGGTCTCAAAGGGAAAGCACTACGGTTGAGGAAGACTGGAAAGGTTTTGTGCAGAATGGGAGGACTTTAGCTGAGACTTGAAGGAAGCCAGAGAAACTACAGTGAGGCCACTATGTTCAAATGCCTTGGATTTTGAGGCACTATATAGTGTAGCAGGGAGAGCTTTGAAGTCAGGAAGGTCTGGGTCCGTTCCAGTAGGAGGCTCTCAGATCAGCTCAGAGTGAGCTTGAAATTAGAAAATGGGCCAATAATTGCCTTGTGTAAAGAAACCCTAGCAAGGCACTTATGGCTTATAATTGAGGCTGTATGGAGACAGGAGGTAGAGAAAAAGGTCAGTCAATACACACACACACACACACACACACACACACACACATGCAAAAATATAAACCCTGCCCTCAAAGAGCTTACTCAATTGAAAAACTGCTGGGAAAATTGGAAAAGAGTATGGCAGAAACTAGGCATAGACCCAAATCTCACACCATATACCAAAATAAAGTCAAAATGGGTTCATGACTTAGATATAAAGGTTGATACCATAAGTAAACTGGGAGAACAAGGAGTAGTTTACCTATCAGATCTAGGAAGAACAGAAGAATTCATGACCAAACAGGAGATAGAGAACATTCTGAAAAGCAAAATTGATAATTTTGATTACATTAAATTAAAAAGTTTTTGCACAAACAAAGCCAATGCAACTAAGATTAGAAGGAAGGTAGAAAATTGGGAAAGAATTTTTACAACCAGTCTCTCTGATAAAGGCCTCATTTCTAAAATATATAGAGAATTAAGACAAATTTATGAGAATACAAGCCATTCCCCAATTGATAAATGGTCAAAGGATATGAACAGACAGTTCTCAAATGAAGAAATTAAAGCCATCTATAGTCATATGAAAAAATGCTCTAAATCGTTATTGATTAAAGAAATGCAAATCAAAACAACTCTGAGGTACCACATCACACCTATCAGATTGGCCAACATGACAAAACAGGAAAATGATAAATGTTGGAGAAGATGTGGGAAAATTGGAACACTAATACATTGTTGGTGGAGTTGTGAAATGATCCAACCATTTTGGAGGACAATTTGGAACTATGCCCAAAGGGCTACAAAAATGTGCATACCCTTTGATCCAGCAATAGCACTTCTAGGCCTATATCCCAAAGAGATCAAACAAATGGGAAAAGGACCCACATGTACAAAACCATTCATAGCAGCTCTTTTTGTGGTGGCAAAGAATTGGAAATTGAGAGGATGCCCATCAACTGGGGAATGGCTGAGCAAGTTGTAGTATATGAATGTAATGGAATACTATTGTGCTATAAGAAATGATGAACAGGCTGACTTCAGAAAAACCTGGAAAGACTTACATGGTCTGATGCTGAGTGAAGTGAGCAGAACCAAGAGGACTGTGTACACAATAACAGCCACATTATGCAATGACTAATATTATTAAACTGAACCCTTCTCAGCATTATAAGGATCTAAGACATCTCCAGAGGCCTCAGGATGGAAAATGCTGTCTACATCCAAAGAAAGAACTATGGAAGTTGAATTGCTATCACTTATTTTTACCTTCTGTTGAGTTTTGTTTCATCTTTCTGATGGTTCCTTCTATTGGTTTTAATTTTTACTTACAACTTCACTAATGTGAAAATATGTTTAATGGGAATGTAAATGAAAAGCCTATATCAGATTGTGCGCCGTCTTGGGGAAGGTGGGGGGGAGGAAGGGGGAGAAAAATTTTCAACTCGGAAATCATATGGAAGTGATTGTTGATAAATCAAAATAAATTAACAAAATTCAAAAATAAAAAAAAGAGCTTACTCAATTGTAATGGTGAAGACAATACATAAAAGGAAGATGAAAGGAGTGGGGATATAGTAGAGGTAAGAAAGTGAAGGCACCAGTAGGACATGATAGAGAAAAGTAGACATGGATGCTAGACCAAGATATCTAATCATGGAAGTATCATGGAGGGAAGTGTCTGTGGGCAAATTTGAGAAGATAGGGGATGGTGATGATAATCTTGGAGAGGAAGAGCGTAAGTCCTCTGGTATGGTCCCGGGATCACAGAAACATATTTTTAGAGACTGACTTTAAAAGCCATTGAGTCCAATTTCTTCATTTTACAGATGAAGAAATGAGGCCAAAAGAGGTTATGTGAATTGCCCAGGGCTACACAGCCAGCAAATAGAGGGGGAAAGGATTTGAACCAAGGACTTCAAGTCCAGCACTCTCCTACATCCTGCCTTAAGGATGCCTAACACCCAAGAAACATACTAGATTAAGCAAGACCTAAGGTCCAAGGCTTGATCCTTCATAGATGACCCACTGGATCATTCAGAACCTACCAAGTGTCCACCAAAGCACAGTACAAGAGACTTTGCTGTGTTGTGATCGAAAATCCAGAAATATGGGTTCAAGTCCTGGCTGCATTATAACTAGCTAGAAGGAGGAGGAGGAGTGACCAACCAAATCACAGAACTTCCCTGAATCTCACTTCCTCATTTGTGCACTGAATATAATGATACTTGCCACTACCTCATAGTATTGCTGATCATTCTGGAAGCATGAGGTAACTGATAGGCCTATGAAGAAGCATATACACTCATTTATTGCTCCTGGATTTGCAAGCTAATGGAAATATTTTCAAGAGAAACCTGGAAGAATGTAATAAAATTACAAAAAAAAAAGAATCACACCCTTTTACCCAGTAATTTTATTGTTGGGAATGTAACATGAAAGTGCTATTGAAAAAACAATAGCAAAGCTATCCAATCAAAGATTTTCATAGAAACATTTGAATAAAAAAAACTAGAAGCAATCTAAATATTCCAAAATATGGGATTGGTTAAATAAATTGTGGTTTATTCATGTAATGGAACACTATAATGCAATTAAGACTGATGAGTATGAATAATATAAAGGAATTTGGAAGGACATTTATGAAATAATGCAGAGTGACAAAAAGCAGAACAGAATACACAGTAATTGTAAGCATGTCAGAGGAAAGGGAATTGGAATGAATGGACAAAGAAGAATCCTGATGTAGACTTACTGGAATGTATGAAAATTTGAATTTTCAACTGTGAAATTAATCCATTTAAATGTAAATAGTTACCAAGCAAGTTTAATTAGGCCATAGGTTTAAAGCTACAAGGAAGCTTAAAGGTCATCTAGTCCAACACCTTCATTTTACAGATGAGGTAACGGAGGCCCAGAAGGTTAACGTGACCTGCCTAATGTGCCACAGCATGTAAATAGAGCTGGAATTTGATCCACTCTGCATGTAGGTAACTGCTCAATATTAGTTCACAATAAGTTATTTTCTTAAAAAAGAATACACAGCAGCTTTGAGACTAAAAAGAGAGAGAAATGTGAGTTGTTATCGGTAAACACCATACCCTATACCATTGGATCACACAGTCTATTCCCATTCAGAGCACACCCACCTAATTCCAAATCACTAGCAAAGTTGCTTTGGCCCTGTTTCCCTTATGCCTTCCTTCCCACTGGCACAGACCAGAAGTGCTGGGATTATTCTGCTGAGAGCCCTTGCTTGTCCAGGAAACAACATGAATTGCTTGCTAAAAATCAGAGCAGTGGTATGAAGCCCTTTCAGAAGTTGCAGCAGAGATAGTTGTTCCTAAGTCATGGTGTCCTCCAGCCCAGCTGCTCTCCTCAGCAGCTAGGAGTGTAACCACACTGCCTCCAAGACTAAATGAGAATCATAAGGCATCATCATCACCCTCAGTGCTACTCAGCTGTTCCTTAGAAGACTCAGAATGACCTGTGAAACCCCCTCATCAGACCGGGATTGGAAAAGAAGAGAACATATCACTTCCTACTCCAAGAAGTCAAATATAAGACAGAAAGTCCCTTATATGCAAAAGTATTTATTGCAATCTTTGTCTGCAGTAGGAAAGAACTGGAAGAAAAATATTTACCCATCAATTAGAGAATGGCTAAACAAATTATGATATATTAATACAATGACTAAGCTATAAAAGAATGACTATAAAAAATTCAGGGAAGGTTGGGAAGACTCATATGAACTGATGCAAGTGAAGTATGCAGAACCAAGAGAACCATTTACACAATGACTGCAATAATGTAAAGGAAAATAACACTGAAAGACTTCAGAAGTCTCATGTAATCATGGCTTCCTAGAATTCACAGTAAATCCCAAAGGCAGAATGAGGCATACGTTTTTGGACACAGCCAATATATTGATTTGTTTTGCTTTCTATACTTACTTGTTACAAGGGGGGATTTTGTATGGAGTTTAAGAGCTAAGAGGGATGAAGTCATTGATGAGTGATAGTGATAAGAAAAAGAATAGCAGATAAATAAAATATTTTAAAAGAGGGCAAAGAAGATAACAGAGAGAAAGGGGGGAAAGCAGACAAAAAGATTACTGAATATCCAATATTCCAAGGAAAAGCTACAAATGTCACATCTGATGAAGTATCAACATATCTGTCTGCCTTCCCAGGCAAGAAGCCAAAGATAGATATGGTGCCATGGTTAGGGCCAGGATCAGAATAAGTGTAAGTGACAGGCACTTGTAGCAGTCACAGATGTGACCCGGTCATCTAGCACCCAGGGAGACTCATGGATCAGGACACAAAACACAGAGCTTGGGAATGAAACCCAGAATTTGTTAAAAATAAAACATAGTGCTATTGGCCTGAAAGCTAACATGGAGTTGCCCATGTGATGTTAATTCTCAACTTGCTCTTTCAAATTTTCTGGGGTAGAGAAGGGTGAAAAAAATGATTCTTAAGCAAATTCTATAACCAAAATTCAATTCAATTCAAGAAACAAGATGCTTTATATGGAGCTGTAAGATTCTATTGGATTTGTTGAGCAGAAACTTGCTTCCTCAGGCTGCTGGTGGGTGTTTAAATACCTTTTCTGTCATGTTAGTGAATATCTTGCCTTATGAGGCTGCAGTTTGGGCACAGTTCAAAGGGAGATGTGTCTTATGCTAGTGTCTCTAGGAAAATGTGGCTCCCTGCTGGAAGTTTCCTGTTCTCTGAGCACTTGCGTGGGGGTAGAAGGGATTTGGAATGAGTCAGGTTACCAAAATGACTGCTGTTCCTGATAAACATGCCCAGGCTGGTCTTGGAAGATTCCTGACGAAAATGCATTTCTGAATCCCTTCCTAACCTTGACCTAAGAGTAGAGGGACTTCCAATCAGATGTCTTGGTGTGAAGTCTGGCTCTGCCAATGCCTCCCTACTGGTCAGGATACCCTGGATTTCAAGGCCCTGGTCTGAAAGATGGATGAAAATAGCTACGTTGAGAGAGGCCTAGGAAGGTAGCTGAGTGAGATCTTAGGATGTCAATGGCGTCACATTACAAAGTAGCTAGCTGGTGGCCAAGTGAAGCCTTCATGGAAATACATGGTTATAAGAAGGCAAAAGGGGCTCTGCCCCAAATTGTTCAGAAAACTAAATAAAACCAGCATGTAAATTCAGAGTTTAACTCAAGAGGCTGCTTCCCAAGATGAAGAAAAAGATGGCAATGAAGAAGCAATGGAGAGAAATTAAAAATAACTCTTTCCAAAAAAGAAAATAAGCCAAAATACAGGGGAATTCAATTTGTTATTCGAGATATGACTGGCACTTTAGATAGCAATAAAAGCTTAACTGCATTTCTCACTTAGCGTAGAACTAGAGATTTCCCAGAGGCTGGAGATTATTTCATTGCTCAAGCCATCACCGAAAAGGGCAAAAAGTTGCCCACGAGGCTATTGGGAAAAGCCCAAAGATCCATAAAGTGGAGCTTCAGTGCAAACATCTTTCTGAAGTCTGGACCATAATGGTTCTCCCAGCATTAGCTTAAGAATTATTAGGAACTCCCCAGAGGAGTCTTCTCACATTTGCCTTTTGATGGGAAGAATAACAAGGAAAAGTGAAAAGGGCTTAGAGCTGAGAGATGCAGAGCTCCAGGAGGTCCAAAGCCATGGCTCAGCCTCACAAGATGAACAATCCTCATACTCTCTAAGCTCTCAGCAAACTGCTCTAAGAAAAGATACAGCAGATTTGGAAAATAGGATCCAAATGGTCTGCTGGTCAGCCCCAATTTACTCTTCTTATGTATTCTTCTCTATTTTCCTCAGGGCCAGCCCCTCAAGCACTGATCCAGGAAAGGCAAACTTATCTTCACTCTTCCTGGAAAAATAGAAGTGGGTAGCTAGATGGTGCAGTGGATAAATCACTGGACTTGAGGTCAGGAAGAAATCTGGTCGCAGATACTTACTATCTGTGTGGCCCTGGGTAAGTCACTTACTTTGTCTTAGTCAATTTCCTCATCTGTAAAATGGGGGAAAATACTAGTACTTCTTTCCCAGAATTGTTGTAAGGATAAAATGAAATGTTATTTGTAAAGTGCTTTGAATACTTGAAAGTGCTATTTAATTATTATTAACGACATTAAAATTATTACTATTGTCATGAGCATCATTATCATCCTTCTGGCCTGTGTGTATCTGTGGAAGATAGAAAAAAAAAAGGCAGTGGCTGCTTTTGGCTGATTCGGTTACCAGGGTAGCAGCTCTGATGAGAAAGGGCCTCAGGCTAGTCTGACTAGACTGGAGTCTGAGAAGGTCTTTGCGAGGTACTTGCTCCTATCTCTAAGGGCAAGTAGCAAGAAAAAAAAGAAGAAAAGGCATCAATAAAGCCCTTTGCACATCAACAACTAGAATATAATCTGAGTTAGTTAAAAGTAAAATGGTTCTGTTTCCTTCAGCTTCTTTCTCTTTCTGTAAACCCTTCATATTGTACAGATGGAATCTGGAAGAGAACAAGAATCACTCCCCGCCCCCAAAAGGACAACATCCCATTATGACAACATACCAAAAAACTCCAAATACTTTGTCAGTGGATTATTGTTAAATGAATACCTACATTGCTATAAATCACATTCCTAGGCTGCAAGGCTGGGAGATACAATTCAGTCCATGCTCAGATGTTCTATGGTGGTTTATCAAATGAAATGAAAGACTTTAAGCCCAGTAGGACATTGTGAAAAACACCCTCCTAGTCTCTGGTACCTTTGCCTGGACTATTTTAATAGTCTCCTAAATCTTTCCCTGACTCAAATTCTTTCCCCTCTTCACGTCACTTTTTCACTCAATAACTCCAATAGCTCCCTATCACCTCTAGTATTAAATACAAAATCTGCTATTTGACATTTAAAATGCTTCCCAATCTGGTGCTAATCTACCTTTGTAGCCTTAGTACATAGTACTCCCCCTCTTGTACTGGATGATCTAACCAAATCTGACATTTTGTTGTGCCTCACACATAACACTCCTTCTGCCATCATCTCCATTCCTTTGCACACATGTCTATGGTGCTTTGAGAGGTAGCAGCAGAGTGTAGTGGAAAGAGGGCTGACTTCAGAGCCTGGCAGACATGGCTTCTAGTACTGCTCCTGGGGCACATACTGGTCACGTGATCCTGGGTAAGTTACTTAACTTCTCATCGATTTAGGCAACTTTCTAAAACTTGAAATTGCAGAGGTGACAGACAGCAGTTGGTACCTGGCATTTACTCACCTGGGATTTCCCTACTCAAATGAAATTATAAGCCCAGTTCCCATCCCATACAGCACCTCTAGATTAACCAAATGCTTTCCTTCTAACAATCTTTTGGAAAAGATATAGTTGTTAGCATTCTGTCCTGCCTCAACTTACCTTGAATACATTTATCCATGTATATCAGAAGTTCTTAAACTATTTATTATCATAAACTCCTTTGGAAGCATGGTGAAGCCTATAAATTCCTTCTCAGAATAACATTTTATGTGCATAATATCACCCACTTAGGATTATAAAGAAAACCAATTATATTGAAATATAATAATCAATTTAAAAAAAATAAGTACATAGACACCAGGTTAAGAATTCTTCATGTGTATATTATATCCCTCAGGAGAATATAAGTTTCTTGGCAGCAGGGATTATTTTCTTTGGTCTTTGTATTTCCAGTATCTAATTTTTTTTTTGAGTAGGGGATGGGGAGTTGAGAACTGTTCTCAGCATTTTGTTTATAAAAACTTTGAGTGTGCTACTGGCTTTTTAGCCCTAGAAGGCTATTTGCATCCTATGAGAATCCAAGCAGATCATGTGTTAGCACAAGGTAGGCCTTTCCCACAGGCATCCCTTGGACACCCTCTCTGAGCTGTTCACTGCCCAACTCAATGGTTAAATGTCCCATTGCCCAGGACTCCAGGCCCATGAGCCCTGGCAACACATGTTTCTTATCAGTGTCATCGATAGCAGCCTTGCTCTAATAATAGGTAGTAACTTCCCAGGGAAAGAGGCTCTGTGAGAGTAGCCACAGTCCTCATGTGTCCCCCAAAAGAAGAAGGCATAGGAGCAGAATCCTCCCTCCCCTTTGCTTTGCCTCATGTGGACTGCTTACTTGGGCACTCTGCTTCACTTTTCCCCATTTGCCTCAGCTGGATCCTTATCATGCTATCTGCTTCCTGCATTGCTATCCCCAGTAGGTACAGCCAAATTGCTTCTCCCTCCTTGCCAGCCTTCATAACATAACCCATTTCAGTGCCAGCTGAGAAAATAATTAGCAAATTGTTTACCCCTTTCCCACACCTACATCCTTAATAACCACACTGCATCTGGTGAGCTTTCATCCTGCAAAGTTTCAACAATTCCATCTCTTCCCCTAAGACAACTGTCTCAGAGAGGTGGATTCCTATGCTAGGCCCCACACCAGGGTACCTTCTTTATTTCTGTACACATCCAGAACTAGGAATGTGCATAGTTCTAAGGTGCTCAATAGACTCTAATCTCCTCCTTCAAACCCTGGACCTACCCTATAAACACATGTTATCCTTATGGACTTGAAACAATGAACTTCACAAAACATACCTGGTAAGCCCTGGCATGTAACTCATTCCTTGGGCCATTTGTGCCTATCACTATGAGCTTTGCATTATCAATTAACTTTGACATTTGGAAAGCCAATAGGTTGATGCTGAAACAGGATGGCCTAGCTTTAAGCAGATATCATCTGATCATGGCCTAAACAAGAATGTATCTGTCTGAATTGAAGCAATGCCCCCATCTCTAACTCCACAAAGAACCTGTGTGTGTGTGTGTGTGTGTGTGTGTGTGGTACACATGTGTGTATACTACACACATGTATGTGGTACATATGTTATGTGTGCAAAATGTCTCACAACCTGCAAGGTACAAAAAACTGGCCAGTAAAACTCTCCAGACACATGGCCACATAACTAGTACTGTTATCTGGCACAATAAGAGCATAGATGTAGAACTGGGAGGAATCTTCAAGGCCATTTAGTCTAATGCCCTCACTTTAGGGATGAGGGAACAGAGGCCTAGAGTGGTTAAAGTGACTCACCCAGGGTCACACAGGGAGTTAATGACAGATCTTGGAATTTGAATGCCAACCCCATTAACCTTTCCACTATACCAGGGTGAAACTGTTTCAGCAGGACTCAGCCTTTAATTTCACAAACATTTACCCCTAAAGTCTTACCTTCTGTCTTTCCTGATTCTCTTTAAATTTATTATCTTCCCTCTCTTTGTTATCTCCAATTTATCCTGTATATAGCTTGTTTGTATTAAGTACCTACTATGTGCAAGGCATTATTCTGTACTGGAGGGAACATGATGCAGTGGAAGTAGCGCTCCCCCTGAAGTCAGAGGGCAGGAATCCCAGCTCAGCTTCTTAGTACCTGGCGACCTTGGGCAAATTACTTAACCAGCCTCTCTGGGCCTCAGCTTTCCTATCTGTAAAATGAGATGGTAGAACTAGATGGCCTCTGAGGTTCCTTTTAGTCCCAATTTATGAAATAGGGTACAGTTGACACATTATCCTATCAGGACACTAGGAGTCATGGGACATCAAAGCCCTTAGAGAGCAACTAGTCTAGTTGTGACTCTGACCTCCTTTGTTCCTGCCTCACTGGATGGTTCTCTGCTTAACTTTCCCATTTTCTAGATTTTTCTCTTTCCTATTTTTTTCTCCTTCATCTTATATCAACCACAGTTGTAGTTCTCTGGCTATTACTTTCTCTGGTTTCAGTCACTTTGTCCTCTGGGCTCTGCTTATGTTTGACCTGTTTTCCCAGATCCACAGCTTCCTTTTCTCCCAGAACCCTAGTTATGGTCTCTAGAACTCTCTGCAACCCCTCAACTGCCAGTGTTAATAGCCATCTCTAGTCTGCCAGGGCTCCTGAGGGCCCAGCCAAGACTATTATTGTCTATAGTTGACCACCAAGACTGAGATAGGTCATTCATTCATTCAAACCAACACTTACTATGGAAAGGCTTGGGTGTGTAGAACAAAGCATGACAAAAGCTACCCAATAAATATGTGAGTGAAAAAGAAAATGGGGCTGGCCACATGGAGAGTGCAAGAGTAAACTGATGAACAGTGTGTATGCTCCAAAGATCTCAGGGAAGCCCCCAGCACATTGGACAGTTCCCCAATGGCAACTTATGTGAGGACGTGGGGAAAAGTCTCATGGGATGGCCAGGCATGGATAGGTCATCTGCATCATTGGAGGGAACATTTGAGTATGTAAATAGATATGTCAGTCAATAGATGTGTTAAGTGCCTACTATGTGCCCAGCACTGTGCTAAGCACTGAAGATACAAAGAAAGACAAATATGGTCCCTGTTCTATAAGTCATTGAGTTGGATGCTGGAGAAAATAGAGACAATATATCCTAGGCAAAACAGTTCCTTGAGCCTAGATTAACACCTTAATTCACAACATTTGACTTTCCCGGCTTTACTCAGACCACTAGGCAAAGGCTTCACTGCCCTCAGAGTAGTGACATCCTCTTGGGCAGAGAGATAAGTGATGGAAGGTTGAGTTCAGGGAATAGCAGTTTGGCTAATTTGGCATTGGCCTCCTTGTGTTCCTTGCACAGGCCACCCCATTTTCCAACACTGCATTTTTACTGGCTGTCTCTCATACCTGGAAATCTCTCCTTCCTCATCTTCTCCTCCTGGCTTCTTCTCCTGGTCTCACCTAAAGACTGACCTTTTACCTCTCCTGATCCTCCTTAGTTCTAGTGCCTTCCCTCTGGGATTAGCTCCATTTCATCCTATTTATAGCTTATTTGCAGGTTGGCTCTTCCATTAGACTGTGAGTAGCCAGTATTCCCAGTATTTAACACAGTGTCTTTCACATAGTAGGCATTCAATAAATGTTTCTTGGCTTGAGTTAGATTGTAGAGTGAGTGAAGAGGAATAATATGTACTAAACCAAGGAAAGTCATCTAATCCAACCTCCTGACTTGACAGAGGAGGTTAAAATTAAAAAGGTTAATTACTTTAAAAAGTTAATTAATTAAAATTTTAAAAGGTTAAATGACTTACCCAGGGACACACACTGGTAGAATGAGGATTCAAACCCAGGTCTTCTGACTCTATACATGTGCCTATATATGGTTCTCCTTCAATAGAATGTAAGTTCCTAGAGAGAGGGGACTATTTCATTCTTGCTTTTGAGTCACACCTCTCAGCACAATACCTGAGACATACTAACTACTTGATAAATGCTTGTTGTCTGGCTTATGGGCTAACTGAATAGACCCATTGCTCTTTCCACTACCCCACATTGCCTTCTTTATTGATGAAGGAACAGAACATTGGATTCCTAGTCCCAGATTCCTTGCTGTCTAATTGCTGACCTAGGACAAATCTCGAACTCTCTGAGATTCAGTTTCTTTATCTATAAGACAGAGATAATGACTGACACTCTTAGAGGCAACTAGGTGACACAGTAAAGAGAACACTGGGCCTAGAATCAGGAAGATGAGTTCAAATCTGTCTTCAGACACTTAATAGCCATGTGACCTTGGGCAAGTTATTCACTTAGCCTCTGTCTGCCTCAGTTTCCAAATGCGGATAATAATAGCACCTACCTCACTGAGTTGTTGTGAGGATCAAATGGTATAATATTTGTAAAGTGCTTCAAAAAGCATAGGTGCATAGTAGAGGCACAATAAATGCTTATTCCTTTCCTATCCCTCCCCTTTCTTGTTGACCCTGCAGGGTTGCTATAAGCATAAATGAGGTAAAGCCTCTAAAAAGATTGCAATAATACAGCTATACCGTACTATGAAAGTACTTTGTAACCATGCTATAAAAATATGAGCTGCAATCATGGTAGAGACAAGGATGATAATAACAAGAGCAAAGGCACACAGGTCACCTTCTTACTTCCCCATAACATTTACTACCTTGGTATCACCAATGTCATCTTTTTTTCCCTCTTTTTGCACCTGATTGGAATGCTATAAGTTACATACCATCCAGGCTGCAAGGGCCAGGCTTCCTGTGTTTACAGCAGAATGGTTCTGGATTCCTAACAAACTTGCATCCTTCCTCACCCAGGCATGACCTGTACCCTTCCTCACCCTTTCCTCTTTTCTTGCTTGAAAGCAAGTTGGCCACCTGCACTTTCATTTAGTTCTACTAAGAAGTGTTCAGCTATCTCTCCTAAGATGAAGTGATTTGGGTACCAAGGACAGATCTCTCTGTCCCTAGGTGGCTAATCGGTGTTCATGGCCACTCATGTTCTCCCTCCTATTACCTATGTGCCCTGGAAGGCAGACTATTTGCTGAAAATCATAGACCTTATGAGATATAAATTCAGTAGAAACTCAATATCAACACTATCAGAGAAGCAGAGCAGGTGAGCTGTGAGGGCTGGGAGGAAGCAGCTGTGGCAATAGTCCAAGCAAAGATACCACCAGCTTCTCTCTTATTCTGAGGCTACCTGTAGGCAGCATACATAAGCAGGAAATGCCAGGCTTCTGGGGCAGTGCTTATCCTGACCTAATATATTGTAGGTATAAAGTTGAATGTCATGAAAGGAGGGAGAACAAGGCTGGTCAATACCTCTTTATGGCAATTCCAGGGATCTTGCTGTTTTGTGTAACTAGGGATTATGAGCATCTCTTGCGGAATCTTACTACCGGGCTAGTTTTGGGACCTGTCCAAGGTCTTGGGCACAAAGAATACCCCAACACGGGTAATGTGACAAAATTGAGAGCTCCATCCTTGACAAGACCTTCTGAGTGCTTCCTGAACTCTCCAAAGTGCCTGTGAAAGAGGTGAGGGCACACTGAAAGTCAGAGAGGCACCAGAGGTGGCCCTAAGGACACATCTTTCAGGTGAGTTGTCCCGCTCCTCCAGTTCCCTTTACTCTTTTGTTTACCTAACAAGCCCTGAAACCCTTATTCTTTCCATCAATCACTAACATATCCTCAGGACATGAAGTATGAAACACGGTTTCTTCAAAGGCAGGAAGGTGAACTAGGAGTTGAGCAACAGATTAGGGAGGGCCAGAGAGAAGACGGCTTGAGACATTGGCAGATCAGATAAATTCTCAGCAGAAAGGTCACTTTTCAAGAAGTAATTCATATTTTATTTGGTGTTGGTCTCCATGCACAATAAATAAGACTTTTTTCCCCTGAAAGTTTCAGCCGGTAACAGATTTGATATACTTCTTTGTACCAAGAAAGGCCAAGAATGACTAGGTACTCTAGGAGGACATCGTCACTGCTCCATGGTGCTCACTGCTCTGAAATGGAGAGTTCTCCCACTAAGCTGTTGGTAGAAGTGCTCAGGCCTGGGAAGAGTCAAGATTGGGGCTTTAGTAGTAGAACTCTAGGCCCTGCGAAGCCCATCCTTGCCACTGACACTCCACTACCCCCACCCTATTCTGTTGGCACATCTTCCGTGGGCCTGTCTATGATACTACTAAAATTGTAGTATCATAGAACCTCAGAGGCTATCAACTCCAGCACTTATGTGATTTCCAATTAAGTAGCCCATCCAGCCTCTGCTGCAGATATGGGTAGGAGGCCAGGTGTTCCTATGGAGTGACAAGGAACTCATTACCCATGAATATAGCTGTTACTGGCAGGAAACTATTTTTCTTAATTTGAACTGAAATTTGTTGTTGTTGTTCAGCTATTTTCAGTTGTGTCCAACTCTTTGTGACCACATTTGGGATTTTCTTCACAAGGTACTGGAGAGGCTTGCCATTTCCTTCTCTAGTTTATTTCACAGATGAGGAAACTGAGACAAAGAGGGTTAAGTGACTTTCCCAGGGTCATGCAATTAGTAAATGTCTGAGATTTGATTTGAACTCAGGAAGATAAGTCTTCTTAACTCCAGGCCTGATACTCTATCCACTATACTACCTAGCTGCCCAAACTTAGCTATTGTTAATAATTAAGCTAACATTTATGTGGTGCTTTAAGGTTTGGAAAACACTTTACATAAATGGTCTCATTTGGTTTTCACAACAGCCCTGTGAGGTCAGTGCTTTTGTTATCCCCATTTTAAAGCTAAGAAAACTGAGGCATAGAGAAATTAAATGATTTGCTCAGAGTCACACATCTGAGGCTTGATTCAACCTCATCTCTCCTACCAGACTCTCCTAATCTGAGACCAATAAAACAATCTCTCTTCCACATCTGAAGGGCACTTCAAATATCTGAAGACAGCTTTTACGCAGCTTTTATGCATCTCTTCGGGGGACTAAGGATTAAATCTTCCCCATCTCCTTCAAGTCTCCCTCATGTGGTATGGTCTCTGCCCCTCTCTCCAATCTAATCACTTTCTTTTGTGTGTGCTCATTAATGGTGTTTCTCAAACGTGGCGCCTAGAACTCAGCACAGTGCTCTCCATGGACTCTGACAAGGGTAGAGCACAGCAGGGTACTTCCCTCCCTCATTCAGGACAATGACCTCTAGTAAAGTAGCCCATGATCCAGTTCACAGCTGCTACATCACAATCGTTAACTCAAATTGACTGCAGTAACTGCTCTGAGGTAATTTAATCCTCTATTTACTAACCACTTACAATGTGCATAGTTTGGTCTAAGAAATTCAATATGAATGCCTCATTCTATACCCTAAGTCCATTAGCTCTCTATCCACAGGTGGGTAACATGCTTCATCACTGGTCTTCTTGAATTGTGATTGGGCATCGCATTGACCAGTGTTCAGACATTTCGCCCTGGGTCAGCAAGGCCACTAGTCATCCATTATAGTGACCGAGAAATGGAGGAAGAAAGTAAAGAGAGGGCACAGAAAAGGGAAAGTCCCAGAATAGCCCTGAGGGACTGGGGTTCTAGGAAGAGAGAAGGACAAAGATGGAGAATTGAATAAGATAATGAATGTGAAATGCTTTGTAGCCATGAGACAGTCTAGAAATAAGAATGATTGCTTAAGTGGAAATGCTTGACACTTTCCAAACTTGTGCATTTCTCTTCCCTTTTCCTTTAGCTAGAGTCATTTGGTTGTTTGAATCAAGTGCTCTGGCCCTTTGATTTCCCTTCAGTCAATCAGTCATTCAACTGGCGAATGCCAGCTATGTGAAAGGCCTTGGGTTCAGTTTAGTGCTGAATGCATTATTGAGAACCAAAGTGTCCATGAATACCCCCTGTAAGCTGGAAAGCACTATGAAAACGTAAAGGGTTATGATTATAAATAATAATAAATCTCATCCTGCAAGGAAGGCAGGACAAAAATTTTCATCCCTGTTTTGTATGTGAGGAAACAGGTTCAGAAAGGGGACATAGATTACCCAAGATCACATAGCTACTAAATGGCAAAGTGAGCACTGGAACCCAGATCTCCTGGCTGTAACTACATTCAGGACTTAATCACCGAGAGCGTGAGGGGGGAGGGAATATCAGTGCTTCCAAAGTCAGTCTTTTTAAATGTGCCAGAGAGGAAGAGGCCATCTCTAACTGGCAAAGGCTTGATGGAAGCAGATTGATTATTCACTCAACTGATAGATTATTGGTGCCAGGAGACAGAAAAGGTGCCTGCTGCTCCTTGCCTTTCTATTTCAGAACAGAATTTTAATGGGATTCATCAACTTTGTATGGCATAGTGTCCCAATCAGTAGATACAAAGATGAATAAGGCACAGTGGGCATAACCCTCATGAAGCTTACAGTGCAATAGGATGAGTGTGAGGCAAGGGGATACAAAGTCCAAAAGCTATTATGGCATAAGAGGAAGATGGGGAGATAGCAGAGAATGCTGAATTTGAAGTCAGAGGACCTGGCTATGAATAGTCTCTGCCACTTACTAGCCTGTGTAGCTTTGGACAAGTCATTTGACTCCTGTGGGCCTCAGTTTCCCCATTTGTAAAAGGAGGGCATTAGAATAGATAACATCTAAGGTTCCTCCTAGCTCTCAATCTATGATCCTAAACCCAATTTCTCTCATTTCTTAATCTATAAGAGGAGGAAATTAGAATAGATGTCCTTTGACATTCCTTCCCTCTTTACTATCTGAAATTTAACTTCCCTGGGCCTCAGTTTCCCCATCTGTAAAATGAGACAGTTGGACTGGATAACCTTTAAGGTCTCTTTCAACTCCAGATCTATAAGTCCATGGCTAAATTAGTCAGAGAGAGGCCAAACTGAAGGATGAGAGATTGGGAACAACCATCACTATTTGGGGAAATTGAGGAAGGTTTTATGCAGGAGATGGATATTTACAAGGAGGGCCTTACTGTGAAAGAAAATGCAGTTAACCAACAATTTAACATGGATGCTCTAAGGTCACAGAACACTGCTGTGGAGGACGCTTTTTTCTTAATAATCTGAAACCATCCTAGTCAGCCTTCCAAGGCGAAGGATTTTCGTGTTGATGGACAATCTGCATTCCCCTAGAGAGATAGAGAGCATGTCCTTGGCTGAGTTATTCTTGACAGCGGCTGGCTCCAGCGGATGCTGCATGCTTAGCATTTAGCAGGCACATGGATACCAGAGAACTTACTTCTGGCAGGAAAGGTTGGGAGCAGATATACCATTAGGACAGCTAGAGAAGACGGAGCAAATGAAAATAAGGCCTTCCAGAGTAAGGGCTACTGCTAACGGGGACTCAGCAACTTTTTCTAACCCAGCAGGGCAAGAGTCAAAACCAGGGCTACCCTGGAGCAGGCAAAGATTTGAGTGATTCCAAGATTTATCATCGGTAGTATCTTAGCTCTTGATATAGTAGTCACTTAACTGAATATTTACTAAGCCCTATTATGTTCAAGGAAGACCTAGGTTCATAGGATCATAAATCTAAATCTGGAGATCATCTCATCCAATCCGCTCGTTTAGCAGATGAAGATGCTGAGGCCCAAAGACGTCACATGATCACACAGGCAGAACTGAGATTTGAACTCATGGCCTCTGGCTCCAAATTCAAAGTTCTTCTTCCATTGTGTTACAACAGCTTCCAAATCTTGCCTCTGACACATACTAGTTGAGTAATCACGGGCAAATCACTTTACCTTTCAATGCCCCAGGAAACTGTCTAAGTTACTAACAAGCTGCTGACTTGCATAGGCTGAAAGAGTTTCCTCATCAGGAGTCCCCTACACTGATGAAATCTTGGGTCCACATACTGTGTAAGATACTAAGGATGCAAAAATAAAATGTAGACAGTCTTGGCCCTAAAAGAATTACATTATACAGGATGTTCCAAAAGCCTTAGTGCAATTTTAAGTTTGGAAGGATTTGGGGGGCTCGAGGGGAAGATAAAATAAATAATTAAGTTACAAGGGAAATTCAGGAAGGGGAGGATAATACTAAGTAGAAAAACAGAAAAGAACTTCTTAGGGGATCTATGACCTCCCCTGAGTTGAACTTCAAAAGAGTCCAAGAATAGAAGCCAAGAGGCCTGTGTAGCTTTGGGGAAGTTTATTTCCATCTCTGAGCCTCAGTCTTCTCATCTATATAACATGGGTACTGGAATCTAAAGAGCCCTTATGGCTCTGACATTTTAGGATTCTAAGGGTCAGAGATGATGGAATTGGATAGGAGTCTATGGTCATAAGGAAAGATGCTAGAACAGAGGGAATACTCTTGGGCCACCAGCAAAAAAAAAAACCAAAATAAATTTATCATCTTATGGTACAAACACTACTGGACTAGGAATCAGGTCTTCCAATACTTGGCTTGCCAAACTGGGAAACCAGCACCCCAGATCTGCTACTTATTTTTCTGTTGAGCACCTACCTATGATCTTCATAAAGAATGAGTCACATGAATTGTAGACTGATTTGTTCATACCAGGTTAACAATTTAGATGTGGGAACACATCTAAAAGAAAACAGTCAGGTTGGTGAAGGGCTTAAAAACAATGTCAAATAAAGATCAACTGAAGAAATTGGTACTCTTTAGGCGCAGCTAGGTGGCACAGTGGATAGAGCACCAGCCATGAAGTCAGGAGGACCTGAGTTCAAATCCGGCCTCAGACCCAACACTTGTCACTTACTAGCTGTGTGACCCTGGGCAAGTCACTTAACCCCAATTGCTTAAAAACTAAAAAACAAAAACAAAAAAAAAACAAAAAAAAAAGAAATTGGTACTCTTTAGAATGAAGAAGATAAAATAAAGGAAGACAAGATTGTTCTCTTCAAATATGAATTGAAGGGCTCTCATGTGGAAGGAAGAAAAGAAAGAAGGAAGGAAGGAAGGAAGGAAGGAAGGAAGGAAGGAAGGAAGGAAGGAAGGAAGGAAGGAAAGAAGGAAGGAAGGAAGGAAGGAAGGAAGGAAGGAAGGAAGGAAGGAAGGAAGGAAGGAAGGAAGGAAGGAAGGAAGGAAGGAAGGAAGGAAATGAGGGAGGAGAGGAGGAGAGGAAGAGGGAAAGAGAGGAGGCTAAACTAAGTGAGACTAAATTCAAACTCAGATCTTCCTGACCCCAGGCCCAACACTCTATCTACTATATCACCTCACTCACTTTATACACTGTGCCACCTAGTTGGAATAGAGGATAGACATTCCACTTGGTCCCAGAGCACTGGGTATAATACAAAACAAGGAGGACTTTCTTAAAATCGGAGCTATTTGACAATGTAATGGGTGACCTTGGAAAGTAAAAAAAATTACCATCAGTGGCATTCTTAGAGACTGTAAATACTTGCTAATGTTACAGAGGCAATTCTTGTTCAAGGAAAGAGATTAGACCAGGGGTGGGGAATCTGGGGCCTTGAGGCCACATGTGGCCCTCTAAGTCCTCAAGTTTGGCCCTTTGACTGAATCTAAACATCACCGAACAAATCCAGTTAGACTAAATGTCCCCTGAAATCTCTATTTTGAGATGGAAGGTAATTTGAGAAGTCTATGATCATGGGCATGGCCCTTCCTTCCTGAAAGCTTCCTCCTTGGGCCTCAGTTTCCTTATATGTAAAATGAGAAGATTGAACTAGATATCCCTCATAAGAATTACTATAGGAATCTATAAGATGTACTCACATAGCCCCAGATCATAGAATCACAGAACGTCAGAGCCCAAAGAGACTGTAGAGAATAAGTACAATCCTTCTCTCTGCAGATGAGGAAATAGCATCTTCAAGAGGGGAAAGAAGTCACAAAGGTCATAAAGGTGATGACCAAGACTGCACTTTAGGGCTTCTTGCTCTAATTCTAGCGATCTATAAGCTAGCCCCCACTCTTCCACCTAAGTGCTTATTCTAGATAAGGCATACCTTTGATGTTCTTGGAGTCACAGTAAATTCCCTCCACCCCCATCACAGTGCTGAGCAGCACATGGCATGGTGAAAATCACTTTTGGACTGATATTCCAGCCCCAACTCCCAGTTAAGCAAAAAAAAAAAAAAGCCACTCAGCACTCCAGGAATTTGTCTTTTCACCAAGCTATTCCCTCTGTTTCTGCATGCAGATTTCCACTTTCACCCTTATTTCATGTTTTTTATCACAGGATGAGTCAAGAGAATAACAAAATGAGAGCTCCTTTTCCCCTCCCTTATAATTCTGCTTTTTGTCATTTCTCTTTCAATTCTTCCTACCTGCATTATACATCTCGTTATCATATTATAGCTAGTAAATCTCAAATAGCTGACAATTTTCCTATTTCCCTGAACTCTGTTAACATCCATTTTCCAGGGAGAGATCTTCACAGTGCTTCATGTGACTCATTCTTTATGAAGATCACAGGTAGGTGCTCAACAGAAAAAAATAACCATTAATCTCATTAAAACAGCAGGGCAAAGAACTCATAATATGGAGCCTGACATGCTGGGAGTCCAGATCTATGGCTCCCAATGGCCCAGACTGAATTTTGTTCCTTTTAGTAATAATTAATGTTCAAATTCAAAGACATGGTTTCACATAAGGCTTTCCATTCTTTTCTGGATGCTGCCAGATCCCTTTGCTCACGAGCAGCGTAGTGCCATACAGTAATGCCCATTTTCTTGGCCATGGCATTTGAACACCTCTCTCCTCTTGTAAACCTTAATTTATTTACTGGATAATTCAATTCAATCTAACATACAATTACTAAGCACCTATGTGTATAGGGTGCTGTTCTAGGTGCTTAGTAAAAAAAAATTAGAAATCACATTTACGTAGATTTGAGATTCTTTGAGATTCATTATCTCATTTGTTCTTTGTGACAATTCTGTGAAGCAAGAAATGTTAAGTATCATCATCCCCAATTCACTGAGGAAGAAACTGAGGCTTAAATTTGTTAAGCCCAAGGTCACATGGATGATGAGTGTCTGAACTAACTCTTGAACTCAGATCTTCTGATAGCATTTAGCACCCTATCTGGCAGACTGCAAATGCTTAATACGTGTTGATTGATGGACACGGCAATGCTCCATTTCTACATTCTCCCTCTGTAATAGTTGGAGAAGGAGATGCAGGGAAAATATTTGCTGTAGCAGAACCATAGAGCTGAAAGGAAGCTGAGGGCTTCAAGTCCAATGTTTAACTAAGTAGGAATCACCTTGACAACAATCTTAACAAATGGACACCCAGCCTCTACTTGGAAACCTACAGTGATAGGGACCTCAGTAGTTTCCAAAAGAAGCCTAGTTGCTGAGACATCTAATTGCTAGGAACATGCCTCTACAAGGCAGATCTCTATCTGCTCTTCTCTGACTTCTACCATTTGCTTCTAGTTTGGCTCTTTGAGGCTAAAAAAAATTAAGACTAGTCTTTGCACCACAAATATCCCTTCAGATGTATAATGGGGCAGTTAGGTGGTACAGTGGATTGAGCACTGGCCCTGGAATCATGAAGATTCATCTTCCTGAGTTCAAATCTGGCCCCAGACACTAATTGCATGACTTGGGCAAGTCATTTCACCCTGTTTGCTTTAGTTTCTTCATCTGTAAAATGAGTTGGAGAAGGAAAGGGCAAACCACTCCAGTATCATTGCCACGAAAACTCCAAATAGGGGTCACAGAGAATCAGACATAACTGAAATAACTCAATAGCAATAAATACATGAAGATACAAATCTTTTCACATTCAGGTCAATTTCTTTATCCTGAGTTCCCTCGACAGATCCTTGTATGATATGGTCTCCAGTCCCCTCGGGACTCCTATTCCACTTCCTCTGGTTGTGGTCTCAGTTATGCAGAGTGCTCTAAGGAAACTAGTTTCTACCTCATGTATCTTCAGTAGTACATGTCCTGGGGTTTACATGTTAATGGAAGATCATGGCCACTGATAGAAGAAAATAAGGACTTTTCTGCCCTTTGCTTTGCTATCTTTCCCCCTTTTATTTAGACGCTGGAGAGTATGTTTCCTATTGAGATTGAAGAATAACTAGAAGATATTCAGTAGGGGAGGTGTGTCTTCCAAAGTCTTTAAGGGCATAAATAGGCAAACCATGACAGAGGTCCAAGAGACATGCTCCTTTATAGACAGAGCTCTGACTCTTTATTGGTTTGTATGGTCATGTGGTTAAGACAGAAGTTCACTAACTGAAATGCCCTTTGCTCAAGAAAATTACCTGCAATATCCTTCCTTGTTTCCTACCTTTTCTGAATTCAATTATAGTGGGATAATTGGACTCTAAAACTGGACTCTAAGGCTTCAGTCCTTAGTATCCCTCCCTGAGTCCTCCCTAAAGTCTTCCTTCATAACCCTGGATTGCTATTTCCCATGAATCAGTGGTGTCTTAAGTACCCACTTCTCTGGAAACCAGAATTTCTCCCTTGAACCAGAACATAAGGGTCTGATCCCTCCCACCCCCATCAGACTATAGGCTATATAAAGTTAAAGATTATGTCTTATTTAAACTTTTCATCTCCCCAAGTACCTAGCTCAATGCTCCATACGCAGTAGGTGCTTAATAAAGGTTTGTCATTTTTTTCTACTTGATCAATCAATTACATTTATTAAGTTTCCCCTGGGTTCCAAGAACTGTATTTGGCACTAGGGATAGAAATGCAAAGAATGAAACAACCTCTATACACAAAGAGCTCCCATTCCAATGGGGGAGATCACAAGTACATATAAAAATACGTACCGCATAAATATAAAGTGGGCAAATGCAAATATGTACAAAGTAGTCTAGTGCAAGGTAGTTTTTTTGCATGGTAAGCCACTAGCCATTAGGGGAATCAGGAAAGGCCTCATCAAGAAGATGGTGCTTTAGTTGTCTCTTATAGGAAAAGAGGGATTCTCTGAGGCAGAAGTTAGGAGGAGCTCATTCCAGGCATGCGAGATGTCAGTGCACAGGCACAAAGATAGGAGATGGGAGAGAGAGGGCCACTTTGGCTAGATTGTAAAGGGTGAAAGAGACAGTATTGTTCAATGAGACTGGAAATAGAAGTTGGTGACAGCTGGTGAAGGGCTGAACAGGAAAGTTGATAGTTTACCCTAGAGGCAATAGGAAGCCACTGGAGTTGATTGGGTCACATGGCCACACATGAGCTTATGGAAAATTACTTTGGCAGCAGCATATAGGATGGAATGAAATGGGGAGAGACTTGACACAGGGAAACCAATTAGGAGGCTGTTGCAATATTTGATTCAGAAAGAGATACATAAATTTATAACATAGATTGTGGTGATCACAAATCACAGCATCACAGATTTAGAACTGGGAGGGACCTTAGAATTGGATCAAGTGCAATTCACTTATTTTATAGAGGGGAAACCTGACCAAAAGAAATTAAGTGACTTGCCCAAGGTCACAAGGGTAAGTTGCAAAGCTGAGAACTGAGCCTAGGTCATCTGTCACTAAATCCAGTTCCCTTTCCACCAGACCATGCAGTTCCATGGCAGAAATGGATTGGGCACTGGATGTGGTTGGTAGAGTTGTAAGGAGCAGGGCTGTAAACACAAACTTCCTTAGGGTTTTTCTATCTGAGATACAGTTTGACAATAATCACACCCATGCAGAGATGGGCTAACTGCCCAAAGTGTCTTATACAAGTTATTAATTATAAATAATATTTATATAACAATTTTAAAGTCTGCAAAGCATTTTATATACATTTAAGCCTCAACTTTGTAGCAACTCTGTAGGAGAGAACTATAGTTATTATTCTACTTAACAGATGAAGAAAATGAAACTTGGAAAGGTAAAGGGATTACTTACCCATGGTTACACAGATAGTGTTATCTTCAAAACCTGTCCATTCAGATTCCAAGGCTACCATGCTATCCAATATCATCCTAAGAAGGAGAGGGTATTCTCCCTCCAAGGAAGCTGAAAGCACTGGGCATAATAGCTACAATGAAGCATCTTAGCTGTTCCTCAGCACCTGAGTTTCTCATAGCTATGCAGGTCACCTACTATGAATGTGATAGTTCGTACTTAATATCATGGGAGCAATAAAAAGCATGCAGACACACACACACACACACACACACACACACACACACACACACACATACAGAGGCATATGTATTTGTTGTTCAGCTGCTGTCTTCCTGCTGTCTCTTCAAGCCATGGAAAACATTCACCAGAAATGGAAAGAAAGATCATTTCCAAACCCTCTAGCTTTATTAGGACATCTTAGGAGGTGACAGAAACTGTCTCTGGTCATGACCAAGAGAGTGCCATCCACACCAGGGCCCCATTGTCAGGGATAAGCATGAGATAGGATAGTGTGGTAGGAAAAAAAACTGTGTTTTGGAATCAGAAGAACTGAATTCAACAATTATGTGGCTCTCCTTCTAACTAGCTGGGGAGTCTTAGACATGTCACATGCCCCCTTGAGACTAGTATTCTCTTCTATAAAATAAAGAGGTTAGAATACAGAATTTTTAAGGTCCCTTCCAACCCTAAGATTTTGTGATTCTATAATCTCCACAAAGCCAAGTAAGTGAAGCCACTATTGATTGAGAATGGGGGAGGTGAGGAAAGGTTGGGGAGGAGAACGCAGGTGATTACCACTCCCTACTCTCTCACCACCAGAAAAGAGGAAAGTTTCAAAATCTTTTACAGGCTGCCCAACTGCCTTCTGGGGTACTGTAACCCACTGAGAAATTGAATGGAAGAGCCTACCTAGAAGAGAGAGACAGACAGACAGAGACAGAGAGGGAGGAAGAGAGGGAGGGAGAGGGAGAGGAAGAGGGGAAGAGAGAGAGAATCTCTCAACCATGGGAATAATAGGTCAAATGACCGAGGCCAGGAAAGCCTCAGTTAACTCAGCAATACTAGGTTTCCCTCCAGGACCAATCAGAAGCAATACTAGATACTAAAATACTGAAGTACATCTGAAAATACTCAGGTAAAGAGTTCCTGCCTAGACTGCTCTGAAGGGGAAGAAGGAACTCACACTTTATAGCTAGCCTCTTTAAAGCTGGCAGACTACTGGTACTATTAGCTATGGTCTCAACTTCTGTGCCTTCTTTCATCCCCACTGGCCATTTTTACTGTCTCTAATTTTTATCATGTCAGGAGTCTGAGGCCATTCCAGCAAGGGGAGCCTGGATTGAAAAGGAAGTAAAACAAAATAAATACCCTCAATTCAATCCCAACTTAGTAATTACAATTATCCTGGCTCTCATTGTCCCAGGGTTGCCCTGGGCGGTAGGTACAGTACAAGTACAGAAGGAGGTCTCTAGAGTCTGAACCAGACTTGATCCTTGCTTTCAGAACCAAGAGTGTGGACAGCAGCTGAGGCAGTCTGTCAAGGAAGCCAGTAGGTTTTTTGAAAAATAAACACTAGTCTTTTTGTGTAAGACTTTGCTTTGTAAAGCTTGTCCTTCTGATTCCCCCACACCTATCCAGAGAATGGAGAGCACTGGGAGAGAAAAAATAATAAAATTCTATAATGTTACACCTGGAAGAGATCTTAGGGATTATCTAGGTCCAATACCTCACTTTAAAGTGAAATTCACTGTCCAAGGTACCTGTGTCTTTCTCTGTCTCTGCCTCTGTTTGTCTCTCTGTGCCTCTGTTTCTGTCTCTCTCCAGCCATCCTTCTCCTCTAGAGTCTTGCTTCACCAACAGCATTTTGGACATTTCCAAATGAATGTCTCACGGCATTTTAAATTTAACATTTCCAAAAAAGATTTCATTATCCTTGTCACCACCATTCTGCTGAGCTTGGAGATAGGATCTGTGGCCAAGTTCATCATCAGTGGAATCTAACTTCATTCACTCAACATGAATTTATTGCATATTTACTATGTGCAAATCATTGTAGACAGCATAAAGAAGGATTTGGAGGGGGGACTGGACCAATGATTTCATCAGGGCAAGGAGCTTCTCAGTGAGGTAACTCCCCCTACCAATGAATATCTATCTACACCTGCTCTGCAACTTAGCATCTCCGAGAATCATCAAAATATTACCCTAAGGTAAGGATAGCAGTGGCCCAAATTTGCAGACATTGACATAACTTTCATGAAGTCCATAATCTATAAGAGCCAGACAGACAGAGAGAACACAAATAACTACAATATGAGGAAAGGTGTGGAAAATGCATAGGAGAAGCAAAAGCTAAATATGCAGAGATCCCCTGGTGGAGAGATCATTATCAGTGGGGGGGGGGACATTGGCATCAGGGAAAGCTTTCTGGAGGAGCTAACTTTTGAATTAGGTCTTTAAAATGGGTAGGATTTTGACAGGTGGAGAAAGCAAGGGAAGGCACAATAACTGGAGAGTAATGGTGTGAGCAAAAGCAAGGAGATAGGAAAGTGCAGCAAGCCTTCTAGGAACAGTTACTAAAAGTCTGGCTGGGCCAGAGGATGCCTGCAAGAAAGGAGCCTGAGATCCTCAAGTGTCAATTCTGGGGAATATGCAAAATGACAATCCAACCTAGTTTTCTAATACAGGAAGGGTAGTTTTTATCAAGGTGAGAAAAAGCAAGGAAATCACCTATCAGAATAAAGAATTCTGACATTTACCTCATACAAAAGGCCAAATAAATTTTGATCAATTTAATTAGATTTAAATTAAATTTAAATTATATTTATGTACTCAGAAAATCATGTGATATTTTAGTCCTTATTCTGTGATTCACCACCTAAATAAAAGGTCAGATACTTTCACTTTTTTGGACTTCAGTATCCACATCTATAAAATGGGCTACTTGCATTATCTGCCTCTTGAATCTATTGTAAGGATAATAGAATTATAGCTCTAGAACTATAAGGAGTCTAAGAGGACACCTAGTCCAATCCCTTTATTTCAGATGAGGAAACTGAGGCACAGAATAGTTCACTGACTTGCCCAGGGTTACATAGGGAATAAATATCTGAGGTGGAATTTGAAGTTAGGTTTTCTGATTCCAAGTCCTGTGCTGATTTCTACTATCTGTGAATAAAAGAGTTTCATTATTGGAAAATGTTACATGTAAACACATGCTCCTATTATTCTCCTAGTTCTCCTTTTATTTCTCTCCCTAAAACCTCTCTGCTATGGACAAAGCCCTCAAAAGATCAGAAATCCACTCCCATAGGAAAAAAAGAGGCCAGAGCCCAGTTGGTGTGAGATAAAGATTGAGTCATTCCCAAGGTCTTGGGATATCACTGGACACTCCCCAGGACATACCAGCTCCCCTGACAAGCTGAAATGGACAAGAGCTGCAGGAATGTATCAGAAAGGGAAGGGACTCTAAATGTTTTTTTCTTTTTTTAATAATTCACAGCTGCAGACAGGTTGACAACTTATTGAGAGTGGTTCTTCATCTGGAAAGTGCTTATTACTCACTGTGTACCATCTTTATTACATCGATACTGACATTTAACACTCAATAAATCTCCACTCCTTCTGAGGTGCTCAGTCTGACAGCCAAACCCAGCCCTTGCCTTCTGAGTACCTGCCTAGGGTTTCTAGGAAGCAGCGGAGCATTCCCCCACCATGTCTCCTTGATTCTCTCGCAAACCCAAGTGGGAACAATGTCTACAGTTTGTCTGTGCACATTGACATGATCATAAGAAGAAAATGAGCAGCTTGTAATAGGAATGAGAGACCACAGAGGGCCAGCCCACATGCCAGCATGGGTTCTAAGATGCTAAAAGAACAATGAGGAGTCCTCCAGTGTTTGGGCAGACAAAACCTCTGTAGAAGGTTTATGGGGGGAAATGGATAAAGCACCCAGGACAAAGAGGTATTGCTGGAGAGTTGGTGGGACCTAGATCTCGGTCCATGTAGGGAGCACACACAGAAGAAGTCACAGATCCACCATAGTACCCAAGTCCATTTGGCCCCATGACAGCACAATCTTTCCTCTTCTTTCCCTACTTGCTTGCACCTCTGTCTGATAGTTGCTTCTGGTTATTTATCAAAGTTTCTGAATCTCTAGCCTGGTAAGAAAGAATAACCCTCTCCCTCAACTCAAAGTACCTAGTACCTAATTTTTTCTGCTTTCCCACAATGCAGCATACAATGAAAACTGTGGCAAAGGGCTTGTCTTCACTGTCTCATGTGACCATACTGTACTCCTACTACATTCTGAGGAAGTAGCTTTATGGAAATTCTAAACTTCTCAGATTAGGAAGTAACATCAGAATTTCTTCTCTAAGGCCAGGGCATCATGAAAATCCAAGATGTAAGTTCACTTTTGGAAAACAATTTATAAAGGTCTCTCCTATTAATGCCAGAGACCAACCAAGTGTTAGAACCTGGCCTGGTTGTGTCTCTATAAGAAGCCAGGCTGCAAGAGATAGAGACAATCAGCATCATCTACCTTTGACTACTCCAGAATCAGTATCCTTAGATCTCTTGACTTCATCCCTTCATCTCTTTGTATAGGAGGCAATTAACTTTCATCTGCAAGAACCAGCTGCCAAGAAGTCTCAAATACTGGTGATCTGATCTATTTGCTTGCTGAAATTTAGCTAAAGAACTGAGAACTGTGAGTTTACAGATGAGACATCTGCCCAGAATCATGTGAATTAGGAAATTTCCCTTCTTCATTGTCTGAAATTCTTTTCCCAACTACCTTCTTGCATGAGTGTGTGCGTGTGTGTGTGTGTGTGTGTGTGTGTGTGTGTGTGTGTGTGTGTGTATGTTCTCTCTCTGGGTTCACCCATTTCACCCAAACATAAGCTCATAAATGTCTTGTATCAGTTTTCCTCACAAGAGGTGAACCCTTGGAAAGGTAATCCAGTAAGTGAGCAGAAACCAGAGATGGGCCTGAGCTAGCTGAACTACTAGGGTAGATGGTCACTGATGAGATCTAGCTCCAGACCTGGTTAAGAAGACTTGGCTTATAACATGGTTCTGAAAAGCCCCCTGATTCCATTCTTCAGAAACAGCACCCAGAGGAAAAGGCAGTACCTTTCCAGGCATTGATTTTAACCATGGAGTCATGGACCTGTAAGTGAATCCTGCCCCTAATGGAGGCAGAAACAGAAAAACTGGCATGATTTCACAATGACATCCATTAGTATCTGCCATTTTAGACATTCTGGACTTGCTTTCCATTACCCAAGGAGACAAATAAATGTGTCCTAAGAAACATCAACAAGAATCAGGTGAAGAAAATAGAGGGCCCTTTCAGGAGAACTAGAAGAGGTCTTACAGATGCCTCCTGAGCATCCATCCCAAATTGCCAACATTAAACTAATAACATCATGGAATGTGAGGAACAGTTTTTTTCTGATTGAGAATGACCAGGGAAACCATGCCTTCTTGGGCATAACTATTTAACGTCTTTTTTGGAAGCACATTAATATGGTCAAAGGAAAAATCTCAGGGCTTCAGAGTTCTTTTTAGTCCAATTTTTTTAGTCTGTTTTCCAAGGGAGACTTAATATCCACCCCTGGATTGAGTTTCAATATGGATATAAGGAGAGTCAGTTGGGAATCCAACTACTTTGAAGAACACACCACACATTTCTTAATGCATATTTATTTAATCATTCAACACATTTCACTTAACTTTTTCACCCAGGAATCTGTACCCTAGGAATAGGATTGCACAATGCTAGAGCAGCAGTTTGGAGGGATAGAGCAGGTTATGGGCTAAGGCTGTCAAAATCATTAGCAATAAAGTGCATTAAGTCCTACTTCTGAGGCAGTACATTATGCAAGGAAGACAAGCACTCTGTTTGTATTCATGGCCAGGACTGAGCCTAAAAACAAAGTATGGCTATAGCATGCTATTAATATTGATGAAAATATTAATGAAAAACTATTCTCTCGCTGAAGAAAAAAGGTGCCTGGGATCTTTTTGGCGTTGGCTGGAAATTGGATTTTCACATTCTGAAACAAGTAATATGGGACATGGTTTCACTGGGACTTCAGTGTGAACAGAGGAAAGAAGTCCTTTAGACTAAAGAAAGGCAGTTCCATTGAACCCTGGCATTTAAAGAGAGAGACATTTCTTTGTGGCAACAGCCTAATGGCAAAGATGTAGAGAATCAACAGTACCACTCCGCCCCCCCTGCCCGGCACATCGCCCCTCTGGGATGCTAACCTGATAATATTGCCCAGAGGTCTGTTATGCTCATTTCAGTGCTCACAATTAAATCCCATAAATGCTTCATGATCTATGTTATCAGAAAGGCTGTGAGGTGATATATAAAGATGAAGGAGAAATGGACCCTGCCCTCAAGGATCTTACAATTAAGTAGCAGATGCTTTAACAATTCAGGCAGTAGGTGGCACAGTGGATAGAATGCTGGACCTGGAGTCAGGAAGACCTAAGTTCAAATCTGATCTCAGACATTTACTAGCTTTGTGACCCTGGGCAAGTCACTTAACCTTGTTTGCCTCAGTTTCCTCATCTGTAAAATAAGCTGGAGAAGGAAATGGCAAACCGCTGCAATATCTTTGCCAAGAAAACCCCAAAGAGTTGAACATGACTGAATAATACTTGACCAATTCAATGATTTGGTGAGTCATGGCATCATCAGTGCAAATGTTCCCTGAGACAATAGTCCCTTGAACACTTCTTCATGAGTTACTATGGCCAAAAAAGAAAAAAGGGGGGGGGAATATCATCACCCTAAGACATACCTGTCTTCCAATAGCAGACACATGAGCTTTGCTCTGTATCTGCTACACCAAGATGCCTTTTATGAATAACTGCAGTACGACTTAGAAAAAGACCATAGAATACATGGCAGCCACTTAATAGATGTTGACTGGCACTGAACTGAATTCAATGAAGAGAAAAATGCCAAGGGAGTTCTGAGTAGAGAGAGAGATAAGTGCCATCTGGGGAAATCAGGAAAGACTTTAAGGAGAAGGTGGGACTACAGATAATCTTAAAGGATGGGTATGGGTTATATAGGCAGAATTGGGAGAGAAAGGAATTCCAGGCAGAGGAGAATAGAACTGGGGATAGATAAACTCAGGGAATGTTTATGGAACTGCAAGTTGGAGTAAAACATATGATGTCTGAACAGAAATATGGGTATAGTCTGGAAAGGTAAGTTGAGACCAATTTGTAGAGAGCTTTGAATGTCAGACAAGTTCCATTTCTGACATATATCATTTTTGGTGTAGTGTGGTGTAGTAATATTAATAACAAATTAGCATTTATAAAGCACTTTAAGGTTTCCAAAGTACTTTATAAAGGGTGTCCCCAAAGTCTTGGTCAAGTATCAAGCTGTAAAGCTTAAATGAAGACTTTAGGGACATTTTGTATATGTTGTCTCATTTGACCTTTAAAACAAGCCTGAGTATCAGGAGTAATCATTAACTTCATCTTACAGATGAAGAACCAAATGCTAAGATGGGTGAAGTGATTTTCTCAGGCGCATACCCCAAGGGCTGAGGCAGGATATGAACTCAGGTAGTCTGGACTCCAAATCCAGAGTTTTATTCACTTTGAGCTCTAGACCTAGAGTCATGACACCCTTAGAGTCATCAAATCCCATTTCTGACATTTACCACCTGCTTGTGCCTCAGTCTCCTAATCTGTGAAATGAAGAGGGTGGATTGGATGGCTTTTAAGCTACTCTTAAAGTCTAAATTTATGACCCTACAAGGAATTGAGACCTGATTCAGTAAGCATTGGGAAAGCTTGGAAGTGCTTGAGGTAAGATTGGAGGGAGATGGTGAGAAAATTATTCTGGAAGCCATGTGTATGATGGATTACAAGGGGGAGACTAGAGGAAAGACGACCAGTGGGAACTTGTTATGTATAATTAAATGATGAGGAAGATCTGAATGAAAGTGGCAAGAATAAGAACAGAGAGAAAAGGGGAGATGAACGAGACATTCAGGAGGCAGAAATGAGAGAATTTACCAGCCTATGGCATTTGGGGATGGAGGGAGAAGAGGAGGAGCTCAAGGAGCTCACATTCTAATCAGGGAAAATAGCTTGTAGAAGAGCTAAAAAGTGGCAAGTGGTGGTGGAGTGGGGTGGGGAAGGGTGGGAATTGGAGCCATGATGGTAAAGTCCAAGGAGAGTCTGAAACACAGCCAGGAGGGGAATGAAGTATGGCTGCCCTAGACCCATTCCCAAAATATGGTCAACAGAAGGGAATCACCAGTAGTTGAAGGGGAGCAACGTGATATAGGGATATTCTGGGGATGAAAAGGCTCAAGCATTGACAAAAGGTCTAGGATAAGAAGGCAGGTGAGACATGGTAACAAGTCCAGAGAGTCAGAAACACAACCAAGAGGTTCTCGGTTTTGGATATGATGAATTGAAGGTTCTGGTAAGACAGCCAGGTGGGTAGTTGGGAATGAAGGTCCAGAGTTTGGGAAAGAGACCAAGGTTGGAGATGGAGATTTATGGGGGGCGGTCATCCACATGTGGAAGAAGGAAGTCAAAGCCTTGAGACTGGATAAAATCTCCAAGAGGGAGTGGGTAGAGAAAGAAGATAGACAGAGCAATGATGGAGCCATGGAGGAAAAGAAAGAGGAAGAAGAGAAGCCAGGAAAAAGAGATGGAGAGAGAGCAGTTAGAATCATGCCAGTGTCACATCTAGGGAGATGAGGAAAAGCCACGGGACTGATGATTAGGTCATGAGTAGTAGCTGAGTAAGTGGATGCTAACAAGATGCAGCAGTGACAAGATGGAGAAAGTGCTGCAGATGGTTTAGGAAAGGTTTTATAGGAAAAGGGAAACCTAGGAATGCCTGAAGGCTCATACCCCTAGGTGTTCATGATCCCCACCCCAATTACCCTACATTTGTCATATACATATACATATATATATACACACACACACACACACACACACACACACACACACACACATATGTATATATGTGTGTGTGTGTATACACACAGACACACACATAAATCTTGCAATTACTTTTCTGCAAAATCCTGTATCTCCTAGTAGAATTCTTGAGGACAGAGGCTTTCTTAATCCACAAATATTTATTAAGAACCTACTATATGCCAGGCATTGTACCAGGTCCTGGGAATTTAAAAAAATGCACTCATTAATTAAGGAGACAACAATTATGGGGTGGAGGGGATAATTAATCAAGCAATGTTCTAGAGGGGAGAAGATGGGAAAAGACTGTGAACACATATGGATAAGTTTCATCTTGAAAAGCAAGAGATGTAGTTCTTCCACTGGAAAGGAAAAGGAGTGATCCTTCTAATAGAATATAAGCTCGCTGAGGGCAGGAACTGATTGATGTTTGTCTTTGCAACCCTTATTTAGCAAAGTAAGTGGCACACAGGAGGGACTTGGAGTGTGTTGATTGATTGAGGGCAGAGGGGAGGTGAAGACACAGAAATATGTCGAGGTGGAGAGGAGATCTGGAGGAGCTCACCTGCAGGGAGCAGAAATAAGCTGGAGGACCAGAAGGGAAAAAATGATTCAGCATCAGCATCATTGCTAAGGTGAACATGATAGAAAATGAAGAAACAGATTGTCAAGCAACAGCAAAGACTCATCTTTTTCGGTAGCATGAATCTGTAGGGAAGTGAGCTGGCCCAAATTTGTGACTTTCTCAGCCACACTCATCAGCCTCCACGGAGGGCAGAGAAAATAGATGGGAAAGGGGAGTTTCTCCAGGGTTAAGAATTCATAGGACAGGTAAGGAAGACAGGCATGGGTGTTGGCAAAAGCGTCCTTGAAATAGCAGTTCCTCGTAAGAAGGGATTATTTGAAACCTTGCCTTTGTATCCCCAGCGTCAGGCACATAGTAGGTGCTTCCTAGGTGCCTGCTGATTGAATGAGCGAAAGGGTTGGTCATGGCAACCAGGCAGTGCAGAGACAGAGGGAGAGAATGAGAGCAGGCCAGCAGCAGAGGCAAGATCAGTAGAGGTGGAGCTGACAGCTCAGTAGGAGATCAGACACACAAATGGCGACAATCCAGTGGAGATTGTGAATATACAGTAAGAGCTGTGAGAACAAAGTGCCCTGGAGCCTGGGGGGTGCCAGGGGGAGGGAATATTTCTCTGTGCTAGGGCCTTGCTTTTGCTCAGAAATAAGCAAAGCAAAAGCTCAGTTACACTAAATAAAAAGGCACCAGAAGAAGATACCAGGCTGGTGTGTTCTGTCTCCCTAAGCAGCCAGGCTCTGTTCATATTCCAATCCATTAGTCTATTCTATTCTTATTCTATTCACTGTATATTCACTTGTGTTTGGAGGTCAGGGAAGTACAGCCTATGTATGCATGTGAGGAAATCTTGCAATTTTTCCAATTTGAGAAGAGCATGATTCATTTTCTGACAGCAACCACAAGGCCTCCTGAGGTTCCAGGATAGAAAGCCCACCCTCCAATATCCTGGGCTGCCCAAAGAAGCCATTACTCACTGGAAGAGCCTAGGGTTCTATGTGGAAGATCCTTAATAGGGATGTCCAAGAAAGGTGAGAGCTCAGCTGCTCACCTCCCCCCACTCCCACTCTGCCTTCTTGGAGCTGTTTCTGTGAACCACACTGGAACCAAGCTATAGGTAGAGTGAGTGTGCTCTCCATACTTCCTGGAAGGGGCAGGCTGAAATCTCTCTGCCTCTGCCCATCTTGGAAGTCAGACCTGCTCCACTCCATCACTACCTTCTTATATAGTTAATTCAAGTTTTGATTTTCCATCCATGGCTCACTAATGTTTCAAATCTCTTGCCATAGCAAAAGGCAAAGACACAACTGTCCTCTGACACATATGTTGGGGGATGGCCAGGATTAAATTAGGACTGCAGGGAATCAGTATGGAAAGCCAGAGGGGGGCAGAAAAGTCCTAGCTAAGCAGAGCAGCAACTGACATGATCTGACAGCTGCTGAGGTGACAGCTTTTAGGGGTAAGGCACCAGTCATTGTAAGGGACAAACCATGGTCAATATACCCTCTTACTAGGAAGCAGTGACTAAAGTGAGGCAGAAAGGACTTAAATGGCAAATCTATCCATTCACCCATTCATTCATCTATCCATCTATCCATCCATCCATACATACATCCATCCATCCATCCCATTCATCTATCCCTCTTTGAACCTATCCATTCATCCATACATCCCTTCATTCATCAATCATTCATTCTCATTCAACAAGAATTTATTAAGCACCTATTTTATACAAAGAGCCCTTCTTAGGTACTGGAGATACAAGACAAAATGAAACAATCCTTGCCCTCAAGGGGCTTACATTCTATTTGAAACCAGAGGGAAAGCAACACTATTGTCAGACTGCCTACCTGAAAGTTAACGGAAGGTCAGTGGAGCCAGATACTAAGATAAAGAAGGAGGAATAGGGCTAGAGTAAAGCCAGGGAAAGTAAATCAGAGTAATAGCAGCTAAGATAAATCATCCCATGCTGAGGTTTCTGTGGATGCAGTGCATGTACGGTTGCTATGACCTCTTGGTTTCTTAAAGGACCAGCATCCAAGCAGATTCAGGACCCAATATCCATAGTCCTAATGCAACTGAGATAAGGATGAAGGTGAACAGCTACATTTTCAGTCCTATCCACTGAACAGGGATTGCATTTTGTGTGCTTGTCATTATAAGACCATGTGGTCCAGGTAGCGGAAGTCTGCAACCTTTAGTGACCTTTAAAAGATCCAAATAATCAATTCACCGATTGGAACAAAAAAAAGGCAAAGAATATTCATGAATATGAGATAAGAATCTAGACCTCCCTAGGATTCCCACAGTGGCTATAGTAGTCAGCCTGGCTCTCTGGCCCCACAACCTTCCATGGGGCTGCCACTCCTGCTCTGGGATGAGGTTGCTTTCTGACCTTCTGCCTGTTTATAACAATTGGCTTCACTCCTTATTTTTCACAACTAAATCTCCACCTTCTATCCCAAGCCCAGCAACCCTGAAAGAAACTATGATCAAGATGGAGAGTTAGGGAGGGCATAAGATCATCAGTTTTGGACACATTGAATTTGAGGTGCCAGGGCACCCACTGGGAGAAGTTCTCAAGGGAGTTGAGAGGAGAGGGCTTAAAATGCAGATTAAAAAGTCATCTACATAGAGATGAGAGTGACTGAGTGTGCCAAGGATGAGTTTGAAAAGAGGCTGGAGGATTATCTTAGATCCTACACCTGGCACAGGGTAGATCTTAATAGCTACAAATCCCAGACCCTTTCTCTATTTGTAGATCATTGATTTCCCCCATCATTAAAGTAGTGAAAAGTTCTTCAGAACCTTGGAAATATCTACCCTGGCTCTTTAAGGGAGCAGGTAGGTGCTTCACCTCTCCACTCCTGGGACAATGGGGAAATATGGGCATCAGTTCCATACTTTTCAGGATGATGTGGTAATGGTCAATTTGCCAGCTTGGAAGGAGCTGCTCTTTGAAGAAGCACCCTGCCTTGGTAACTATGAGTCACTGCAAGCCCTCATCAGTACATTCTGCCATTTGGTCAATGCAATGAAGTGGAAAGAGGCTCAATCTGGAGTCAGAGGGACTGGGTTCAAACCCTGGCTTTTCTCCTTACTACTTGTCACCCTCTGAGCATCTGTTTCCTTCTAAATCGAATGTGACCTTATAATCTTACAAACCCCCTTAGAACTCCCCTGTGCTGAATTGTTATCTTGATTCTTTTACCAGTTTCTCAGTTTCTCTTGGACTAGCTCCTGAGCCTAGGATGGTGACTGCCTGCCTGGACATCTGCCTGATTCTAGATAACATTGTACCCTCAATGCCTACTGGGGAGCTACCCTGTTGCCCATCCCATTGGACTGCCTTTATGCTATCTGCTGGCTCATATTTCCACCTATTGAATATTCCTATGCACATATAATGTATCACTTGAATATTTAACTTCAGACGTTTCTAGTTCACCAGGCCGTATGGTCCAGTCACTGTGCTAGGCATTGGTCAGCAGTTCTAACTAATCCCCAGGTCCACTCCAGCCACTCAGTCTGGTCCATTTTATTTCCGACTGAGCCCTGGTCAATGGAACCAGAACAAGTAATATTTTCATTTGAGACAAAAGCAATTGAGTTAGGTTAGGGCCCTTGGGAAGGATGGCATGATAGAAGGCACAGGAACAGTGGCTAGCTATAGGAAGGAAGGTAAAGCAGCTGCCTGTTCCCCACCAATGTTAGCAGTTTGGGATAAAGCCCCATTAGCCCCACGCAGCCTTGCCACTTAGCCATCTCATCCCCAAAAGGGAAGGGGCATAGCTTCTCCAAGCTTCCCTTCCAATTATGAAAAAAAAAAACCAACAACAATCTCACTGAATACATTCATTTCTCAGGAAGGCACTGCTACCGAAGCAAAAGTCTAATAAAAACCTAAATTGGCCCAATATGGAGAACTAGGCTTTTATGATTCAATAGCAGTCCTCTTCTTCCTCAGGGTGACTATGCCAGCAGAGAGACTTCTGCCCCTGGGGAAGTGAACTCCCCCCTCATGCTAACCACCATCTGAGGGCTTTTGCAGAAGCCTAGCCTTTGAGAATGTTGTTGTTCAGTCATTTCCATTTCCCAGACTCTTTGGGACCCCATTTTGGGGTTTTCTTGGCAGAGATACTGGAGTGGTTTGCCATTTCCTTCTCCAGCTCATTTTACAGATGAGGAAACTGAGGCAAACAGGGTAAAGTGACTTGCCCAGGGTCACACAGCTAGTAAGTGTCTGAGTCCAGGTTTGAACTCAGGACGATGAGTCTTCCCGACTCCAGGCCTGGTTCTCTATCCACTGTGAAACCTTTGAGATTGGTTTCCATTAAAAGCCAAGGCTAACCAGAGTGTACTGTACTCCAGAATCAATCACTCCTCATTCAGTAAAACTAAAAGCCAAGGAAAACTCCAACAATAAATCCTCAATGCATGGAGGCAGCTGACCTCTATGGGATCCCAGAATATGAGGGAGTTGTGGGAGGAGAATCAAGGAGGGGGAGATTGGTGGGAGGCTGCTGAATTCACAGAAGTCTTGTAAAACAGGTTTGTCTGCTGAACCACAGAGAAGACAGAGGAGGCAGTGTGGTCTAGTGGAAAGAAAAGTGGATTTGGAGACAGAAGAGTGAGGCTTCAGATCCAGTTTGTGTGGGCAAGTCACTCTACCTCTGGGTTTTCGTTTCATCTACTACAAAATGTAGGGGCTGTCCTACAAAAGGCAATGTGGTGGCGTGGAAAGACCGAGGGATTGGCAGAGGACCTGGGTTATTTCCTACCCACTTACCATGTGCATGATTTTCCCAGAAGTCACTTCTCCAGTCCTCACATTCCTCCTCATCCCTAAAATGAGGTTTCTAAGGCAACTTCCAGCTCTAGGTCTAGATTCCTAGGCCTAGATAACCCCTAAAATCCCTTTTATTCTAAATCTATCTGTGCTTCTATGGTTCTAGAAAAACTCTTAGGTCCCTTCTAGCTCAAAACTCTTTTCCACTTAGTACCATCCATTAGAATGGAAGGTTCTTGAGGGCAAGAAGCTTTGCATTTCTTGGCCTCCCAAGCTACCACATAGTGAAAGCTTACTAAAAGCTCACTAAATGGACTGATTGACCTTCACAGGCACAGAGGCCAGCGTGAGGGTGGGAGAAAGGGCTGGAAATCACTTGTTTCTCCATCACTGAATCTCTCAGAATACTTCCTTTTGGATAGATCTGGGGAGGGGTGGGGCAGTGCATATGCTCATGGCCGCCCCATCAGAGGCTGATCAGAAGCTTCCTGGCAGGTGGTAGCATTCAAGAGTGCTAAGCAGCCAGCAGCTGCAGCTTTCCCTGCCCCCTCCCCTTCAGCTCAGCTCCATGTTTTAATATTTCAGCATCTTGCAAACCATGACTATAAACTTGCTGCCTCTGCCCAAACAAGATCAACCAACCCAGTCATTTAGCATTTCTCTGTCATCTTTGGCTGGTATGTGTGTGATGGGGTAGGAGGTGGGGTAGGGGTGAGGGATGGCTGGTGGTAAGGAGGATGGAGATGGGGGGAAGGAACCTTGGCTCCCCAATTCTCTATTTTTCCTTCTTCTGCCTTGATTATTTTTAACCACGCTGTGCGGTGGTGATCGATTTGATGGCCCTGTCATTTCCATCTTGTCAATTTACATGCTGCTCTTCTCACAATAATTTCACAGTGGCCTGATCCGAGGAATGAATCTAACCCGGACTGCTATTCTTCACAGCAAATGCAGGTAGAGTTCGCTTGTTGCCGGGCCAGTATTTCAGTCATCCCGCCAGAGCCCAATCACCTGGGAGTATCTCCAGGCTGATTCCAAATTCCACCAAAGGGAAATTCACTTTCACGAAAGTTATATACCAACAGCCATAGGCAACCCCAAGTGAATCTCAGAGGCCCAAACCAATTTGAACTCGGCAGGGCTGTCTCTTACTCATCTAGATGAAACTCAATGAGGAAAAGGCTGGGCCCAGAGTCAGGAAGATCTGAATTCAAATCTATCCTCAGGTATTTACTGACCATGGCCGTGGGGCAAGCCACTTAACCTCTGCCTGCCTCAGTTTCCTCATCTGTAAAATGGGGGTGATAAGAGCAACTAACTCCCAATGTTCTTGTGAGGATCAAATGAGACAACAGTAAAGCACTTTGCAAATCTTAAAGCACTATGTAAATGTTAATTTAATAATTAAAAAATACTTATTATTTATAATATATAAATATAATATTAAATGTTTATTTATAATATATTATAAAATATAATATATAATTATATGTTAAATAATAAATATAATAAATTAAATAAATACAATCATGATGTAAATAAAAATAAATATATTATTATTATTCCAGGTATACTCCCAGCTCAAGAGCTCTTAATCTTTTTTTGTGTCATAAATCCCTTTGGCAGTCTCCCTGGAAGTCTGTGGGTTCCTTCTCAGGATCATGTTTTTTAAATGCATGAAGTAAGATGCCCAGGATTATGAAGTAACTAATTATTTTGAAATATAGTTATCTGAAAATTAAAAAAAAAAAGTTCATGGTCCCTAGATTAAGAACTCTTGAGTCTTAGCTGACACTCTCCTCTTCATTTCCATGAGAACTCAGGTAGACACTCCCTACTCTGCCCAAAAGATGGAAAAAGAAACATGTCAGAAATTCAGTTGGAAATTTCCTTTACAGTTTTGGAGCATAGAGCTAAGGGCGAGGCCTGGCTTTGCAACCTCCACATCCTTTTGCCCACTTCTTCAAGCAAGTACAATCCAATCAGGCTGAAGAAACCAGGCAGCCTGGGAGGCACAGGGCCATCTGGCCTCCCAGTTTTTGAATGGAAAACCAAGGAAGTTCCATTGCTAAGTAGCCAAGTGCTGAAAGTAGACATACTTTAATGAACTAAAAAAATTTGAGAAGCAAAATATTAGGGCCAGAAATCCAGGGCATTCTGTCCCTGACTTTATAAGGAGATACACAGAGAAAACCTTGAAGCTTAAGGATTGGGCCTAAAGCATAACACACAAAAGTCTTTCTTCAGTCTTTGTACCCAGAAGCAAAGACCAAACCGTACAGCTCCAAAAACATGAAATTCAAGTCAGTCAGTCAGTCAACAAGAATGTATTCAGCAGGTTCTACGACCAAGCTCTGAAGATACAAAGAATGGCAAAAACACCATCTGTGCCCTCAAAGAGTTCATATTCTACTGGGGGAGACAACATTTAGTTAAATAAATCGTTAGTTAATTTAGTTAAGTACACACAAGGCATATACTCAGGAGATACAATGTGGATTAAGAGCTGAAAAAGGTCTTAGAGGGCATCTAATCCAATTCTCCCACTTTGCAGATGAAAAACATGAGGCCCAGAGGGGTATCACTTTCCCAAGGTCACATAGGTAATCACTATCAAGGATGGGATTTGAACCCAAGTACTCAGACTCCAAATCCAGGTTTGTTTCCATGACATCATCATTTCTTCCAATTCAACAAACAATTATGAAGTTCCTACTATGAGCTGGGTGTCAGAAGCACCTGAGTTCAAATCCAGCTTCAGACACTTCTTAGACGTGTGACCCTGGACAAGTCATTTAACCCTGTTTGCCTCAGTTTCTTCATCTGTAAAATGAGCTGGAGAAGGAAATAACAAACCCCTGCAGTATCTTTGCCAAGAAAAACCCCAAATGGCATCGTGAAGAATCAGACTCAACTGAAAAAATGATTGAACACTATGTGATAGGCACTGCACAGAGCCCTCAGAATTCAAAGACAAAAATGAAAGTCTTTGTCCTCAAGCAGCTTACATTCTTCTGGAAAAATATAATATTAACACAAGTAATTGAAGCATATAGAATATTACAAGGTCTATGGAATAATACAAATATATATTATAATATATAGAATAATACAAAGTAATTGCAAAAAAAGGAGAAAGCATTAATAGCTGGGAATATGAGGAAAGGCCCCCAGTAGAAAGTGGTAACTAGCTGTGCCTTGAACACAGTAGGGCCTTGAAGAGAGCTGGGGATTCTATGTGGTGGAAGAGAAAAAGAAGTTCCAGACACAGAGGACCATTTGTGGAATTGCAGAGAGAATCAAGAATGTCATGTGCATCAAACAGCTAGCAGGCCATTGTGACAAGAATGTTGAGAGCATGAAATATGAATTAGGGCATGGAATATAATTAGAAGTAGGTGGGAGCTGGGTCATGGAAGAAATTCCATCAGGAACAAGTCTTGGAATGCTGCTCTGTCCCTTCCTCAATTAACCAATGTAGACATCCACCAAAGTCCCAGCTAGATGGGATATGAGGAAGAAAGTCAAAGGCCTAAGTTCTCATGACTATGATGATGAAGCCTTCAGAGAATCTATCTACTATAAGAGTGATCAGGATAACGCACTCTGAGGGGCTGCCACTATCTCATAAATCATGGGATTTAGAGACTGAAGGGATCTTAATTCAATCCCCATATGTTGTATTATTCAGTCATATCTGACTTTTCATTACCCCAATTGGGGTTTTCTTGGCAAAATTACTGGAGTCATTTGCCATTTCCTTCTCCAGCTCATTTTACAGATGAGGAAACTGAGGCAAACTGGGTTAACTGACTTGCCTAGGATCACACAGCTAGTAAGTGTCTGAGGCCACATTTGAACTCAGGTCTTCCTGACTCCAGGTCTGGGACTCTATTCATTTTGCCACCTAGTACCCTTCATTTTACAGACAAGAAAACTAAGCCTGGAAGGGTTATAATTTTCAAAAAATTTTACCAGGTTTTTTTAATGGCATAAAACCAAGATTAAAACATGGGCTTTCTGTATTCTTTATACTATATATCACATTGATTCTCTGCCCCAGCTAGTCCCCAGTCCACTCTGATGATACTAGAAAAGGTGATCTTGTCAATATTAGCTATTCTTAATACCTTTACCTTATGGTAAAAAAGTCAATGTGGTGAGACAGGTACATTTTGAGTCAGGAAGATTGGGTCTAAACCTCACCTCTGACACTCATCCCTAAGAGATCCCTTTAAGTGATCCATTAAGGATCCCTTTTACCCTTCTACCTTCACATCTGTGATTATGTCTTCCTAAAATAACAGAAGTCCCTGAACACAGAGACCTTTGTTACATTAGTAGAGAGTCTACTTTGGCCAGAAAATGGCAGATCTCAGGGTGATGTGTGAACCACTTTATGCTGAGAAATCTCTGGTTTCCTGGATATTCGGTTAAAAAAAAATCCAATTCACTCAAAAATAACTTCTGAGCACCACCTTTTTCCATAACTGGTCTGAAGAGAATTCAGGAAACTGTGCTTCTACTTAACTCAGATAAGTGTGATCTCCAGGCAACTGATGTGGGTAAAAGTCACAAACAATCCTACGGTTAATCGTGGTCAGCTTTAATAACATAGTGAGCCCCAGAGAAATAAAGCACAAAGCACTCCTTACGGACCAGCGGTTTTCTCTGTATGCCATCCTGAAGAGTAGGAAAATCTCTATTATCGGATGTCCATTAGAACGGACCTCTGAGGCCATGTAGTGTAACCCATACTGGATAAGAATCTAATATTTTGTAAGAGGTTACTGGTGGCACATTCTACGGTCACAGAGAGGAAGGGAACAAGCATTTATTAAGCAACTACTGTATGCTGGGCATTGTGCTAAGTGTTTTACAAATATTATCTCATTAGATCCTCACAACTATCCTGGGAGGTAGGTGCTATTATTAAGGAAACTGAGGCAGATAGAGATTAAGTGAATTACCCTGTGTTATGCAGCTAATAACTATCTGAGGCTGGATTTGGGGAGAGAGAGAAAGAGAGAGAGAGAGACAGAAAGAGAGAGAGACAGAAAGAGAGAGAGACAGAGAGAGAGAGAGGGAGAGGGAGAAGGGAAGCCAGAATATTCTGTAATTTTGGTGAGGGTGATCAAAGGGAGTGATTGAAAGAGAGTAACAATTATGACTGAGGGATATGACATGCTGTGTCCCTGGGATCTGGGTTTAACCCCATGTCATGCAATATTTTTTATCAATCACTTATTTAAAAGAATAGGTGCCATTGTTATCAGATTAGCAGATGACACAAAACTGGAAGGGGCAGCAAAGACATTAGCTGTCAGAGGCAAGATTCAAAATCATCCCTACAGGCTGAAATGCTGAGTCATGTTTTAATAAGATGCAGTTTAGTAGGAACAAAAGTAAAACATACTTTTAGAAAAAGTAATTGCACAAGTGCAAGATAAGGGAGTCTGAATTAGATGACAATTTTTGAGAAAAAGACTCTAGTAGTCCACCAGTATTAGTGAATTGCAAGCTGAAGTAACATGCTGGCCAAAAAGCTACTCTGACTGTAGTCTGCATTGAGAGAAATGGAGCAGCTAGATGGCACAGTGGATAGAAGGCTGGGCCTAGAGTCAGGAAGACCTAAGTTCAGATCTGATCTCAGACATTTACTAGCTTTGTGCCCGTGGGCAAGTCACTCAACTCTGTTTGCCTCAGTTTCCTCATCTGTAAAATCAGCTGAAGAAGGAAATGGTGAACCACTCCAGTACCTTTACCAAGAAAACCCCAAATATGGTCATGAAGAGTCTGACACAACTGAAAAATGACTGAACAAAAATTGAGAGAAATAAAATATTCAGAATAAGAGAGACAATCGTCCAAGGAAGAGAAGCAAACAAGTACTTTATTAAGCACTTACTATGTGCCAGGCACTGTTCTAAATGCTTCACAAATGTTATCTCATTTGGTTCTTACGATAATCTTGGGAGGTACGTGCTATTATTATCCCTATTTTATGGATAAGGAAACTGAGGCAGACAGATATTAAGTTGCTTGATAATATTTGTAAAGTTGCTATTAGTATGATGCCTGGAACACAGTAGGCACTTAATAAATGTTTGTTTCCCTCCCTTTCTCACACAGCTAGTAATCCTCTAAGGACAGATTTGACCTTAGGTCTTCTTGACTCCATGCCTAGTGTTTTATCCACAGGATGACCTAGCTACATGGATCACTTCTAATCCAACAAATATTAAGTGCCCACTATGTGCAAAGCACTTTTGTATGCACTAGGGCTACTGAGATGCTGGTAGGACTGCGCCACACTTTAAGAAGGGCATTGACAAAAATAGAGCACAAAACAACCTCAAGAAAACAGGTAACTGAGGAACTTTGTAGTTCTCCCCTGCCATGAATGTTGGCCAACATTTGGGAGTCGGCATGGTATGGTCCAGTGGAATAAGTAGTGGTACTGGAATCAGAGGATCTGGATTCAAATCCTTCCTTTGCGGCTTCTTCACTGTGTGGCCTTGAGCAAGTCACTCAATTACTTTAGGTGTTGGTTTTCTCATCTGTAAAAGGGGGTGGGGGTGGGCTAGATGGCCCCTTTTAAGATCGATGACCCACAGACAGTCTTTTTGAATGGATGGTAAACATGATGGTAAGCAGAGTATAAAAAATACTCTACAAAGTAAGGGTGTTTAGTCTGAAAAGGAAGAGGATGTAGGACAAACATGATCACTGCCCACAAATACTGGAAGGGTTGTCAAATATCAGAGCAAATTGGACTTATTCTGTTTGGTCCCTGAGGGTAGAATCAGGAGTGACAACTAAGTCATGAAGAGACCTATTGGAGGCCAATGCAAGGAAAGTTTTCCTAACACCCTGAGCCATCCAAAAGTTTAATGGGCTGCCCTGGGCGGGGAGGGCCATGAGTTCCACATTGGACGTCTTCAAGCACTGGCTTGGGGTGTGACTACTGGTGGTGCAGAGGATAAAGCTCTAGACCTGGAGTCAAGGAGACTTCAGTTCAACTCTGACCTCAGACACTTACTAGCCGTGTGACCCTGGGTAAGTCACTTAACCTCTGTTTGCCTCAATTTCCTCAACTGTAAAATGGGGATAATAATAGCACCTACCTCCCAGGATTGTTGTAAATAATCAAAAGTATCAAAAGAATTAATATTTATAAAAGGCGCTTAGCACAGTGTCTGACACATAGTAGGTGCTATATAAATGTTGATTCCCTTACCCCTTCCTTTGTCAGGAATGATGCAGCAGTAATTCTGAGGTCCCTTCCACCTTGGGATTCAGTGAGTGGTAGTATTTACCTTTAGGGAAGGATCCAGGGTTATTCTCCTTTTCTCATATCCACCGTAGCACCTAACCCAGGGCTGGGCATACCATGGGTGCTCATGAAAATCTTACTCATTAGCTGATGAATCTATAAATGACATGTAGCTCAACAATCCATCTGGATAGAAAATCAGATCTAAAGACCTTTATTTGATTAGAACCCCTGAGTCAGTGAGAATGTCTTGAGAAAAATCCCCTGCTCTTATGTGCTTGAATGGAACCACATGAAGACAGAGTTCCCTGATCATTCCATTCCACTTTTCTGCATCCATAGCAAGGTTTCCCTCATGCAGAATAAAGAGGAAAGCTGGAATCATAAACCTGCATCAAAGAAAAACAGTTTCACTATTTCTAAATATTGTAACTACCAATTATAATTAGAATGAAGTATATTAATGGAAACCTCACACTTCCCAACAAACCTAATTACTGGGGAATCTGACCTTGGTACAAGCAAGACTTCAAGAAAGTGTTTCCACCAAGGAAGATCAATACTACTTCTGCAACTGAGTCTCTGAGTGTTGCCCTGGAATACTAATCCATGAAGTGACCTACCCAAGGTCACACAGTCAGTTTGTGTCAGAGGTGGAATTTGAACTCATGTCTTTCTGTTTCTGAGGCCAGCTTTCTAACCACTAACCCACAATGCCCTCTGTTACATTACCTATGAGGAAAGATCTAATTCCTGAGGCTCCTCTGTCTGGATCATGGCCTTCAGGTTATTTAGTTATCTTCCCCTCACCAATTTTTTCCACATTTGTTTACCCTTGGGACTAAAAGTATTTTCCTTTATTTTAATAATAATTTATTCATCAGCAGAAAGAGTGGTTAGGAAGGGCAAGTCCAAGAATTATCAATATGAGAGTACGCATGATGCAGTGGATAGAGCATCAGAGCTGGGGTGAGGAGGGGAGAGAAACTTGGGTTCAAATCCCATCTCTGATAATTACCTGTGATCACTAGCAGGTCATTTAACCTTGTTGAGTTTCAGCTTCCTCATCTACCAAATGGGCATAATAATACCTCAGAGGGTTGCCATGAGGACCAGATGAGATAGTGGATTTAAGCCCTCCATCATGACTCTGTCCATTCTTCTCCCGGACAGAGAAGTCTTGAGCTCGGCCACTCAATCATCATGACAGATATCTCCACTGAGTGATCAGAGATTCCAAATGAGCAGAGGCCTAATTAATAAGATTTCACTGGCTGGGTCCTTGGTCTTCAGGTTACATAGATATTTCCTCCCACTTTTTTTTTTCCATTTGTTTATTCTCGGAACTAAATGTGTTCTTTGCACTTTAACAGTGACTTATTCATCAGCAGAAAGGGCGGTTAGGAAGGGTAGGTCCAGGAATCCTCCTCCCTTGACGGCTCATACAGGCTCCCCTTGAATGTCCCTGCCCTGTGGGTTGCAAGGGCATATCAGCAGAGGCAGCCCACTGAGGCCCTCTCTGGGGTCTGAAGGGCTCCTTCCTGCAAATGCATGACAGGGAGGGAGCAGGGAGCTACAAGTGGGGAGGCCACTGTCACTCAGAAACACTAAACCGCCCTGCCCTATAACCCAGAGCCCTCCCGGAGGGCCTCTGAAGAAAGATGCCTGAATGTTCTTACAGCTTGCAGTCTGCAGAAGTAGGGAACACCCCACCCTTCAGCACAACCCATCACCTCATAAAAAAGAGGAACTGACAGGATAAATAAGATGGATTTCTAAGCGAGGTACCACTCGCTATATTTATGCATCACCTGGGTACAGTTGCACAGAAACTTTAGCCAACAGTGGCTTGCTTTTATGTCCTTCTATGTATGCTCTACCCTGGCTCCAAAGTGTTTAAACATGCTGAGATAAAAGGTCTCCTGTGTTTTCATGAGATGTGGCTGGCCCATTCCATCCTCCCAGACAGGTTGGATGAATGAGCTTTGAAATGCCTTGGGCCCTGAGCACCTCCTACCAAGGATGTTGTTAGAACAGTGGCTGCCTTTCAGACCTGAGGTCTCAAGGTCCCAAACTTTCCTGGCTTTGATGAAGAGGCAAGGAAGGGATGGACAAGGAAAGAACAGAATGTACCTGGAGAGTCCGTTAGAAGTGAAGAAACATTGGCCAGCGTTCACAGCAGGGAAGAACAATGATAGAATTCATTAAAGCAAAAATCCAGAGCTAGAATGACCTTGAAGACTATCTGTCCCAAACCTCTCATCGAACAGATGAGGAAACCAAGGCTGGTGATGGGGAATGATCTGCTACAAAGTCATTAAGCAACAGAAGTGGGATTCACACTCTGCTCTTCTGATTCAAAAGTCAATGCTCTTCCTACTGGGCCACATTGCCAGTTATGCATCTGTTTACACTTTTGTTTTTAAGGTTAGTTTTTGTTTAATTAAGGCCTCCTGTTTTGTTCATGTGTTCACCTACCAGCAATTTATATAGGTTGATGTGCAGATATATGTATACAAATACGTGGCATGAATATATGTGCAGGTACATGTATATGTCCATTGACATTGCTGCTGTTCAGTCGTGTCTGACCGTTCATGACCCTGCGGACCCTACTGTCCGTGGGGTTTTCTTGGCAAAGATAACTTGAGTGGTTTGCCATTTCCTTCTCCAGTTTTATGTAGGCAGGGGTTAAGTGACTTGCCCAGGGTCACACAGCGAGTTAATGTTTGAGGTCAGATTTGAACTCTGGTCTTTCTGACTCTGGGCATAGTGCTCTATCCACTGTGATAAATATGTGTGTGCATATATGTACATATGTGTAAGTATATGTATATATATATGTACATGCATATATCAATTTATACATGTATCCGTATACAGACAAAATATATATATGGATGGATATATATATATATGTGCATATATGCACACACAGAGAAAGGATATATGTGTACACATATATGTGTGTATACATTTACATATACACATATCTTTACATGTATACATTGATATGCATATAGAAATATATCATACCTATATACACATATATGTAGGTATTTGTATAACTATATACATATATTTACATATATGTAGTATGTGTATGTGTATGGGGTGTGTATGTACGTATAGTAGTGTGTCTGTGTGTATGTGTAGGGATGTGTGTGTGTGTATGTGTATAGGGGTAGGGGCGTGTGTGTGTGTGTGTGCATGCGTGTATGTGTGTGTATGTGTGTATATGTATAGGGGTAGGAGTGTGTGTCTGTGTGTGTGCGTGTGTGTGTGTATATGTATAGGGGTAGGGGTATGTGTGTGTGTGTGTGTGTGTGTGTGTGTGTGTGTGTGTGTGTGTGCGTTCCTGCCTGGAATTCCTTCCCTCTCTTCTTTCAAGAAAGAGCTCCAGCATTCCAACATAAAGCTTTGCCTGACCCTCCAACTTTTAGTGCCTCCCCAAATACTCTGGATTTGTCTTCTTTCTATTGATTTGGCACACATTTATATATGTGCTTGTCTCTCCCATTAGAATGCAAATTCCTAGCAAGCAGGGATTGTTTTGAGTCTTTGCCCTTGCATTCCCAGCCCCCAGCACATTGCCTCACCCCTCACGGGTGCATAAGGTCAACTTGATGACTGCTTCATGGACCTCCCTGGTCATCTGGACTACTTATTGGAATAAAGAGGGCCTGGACGCTATTTAGTGGTGTGGGAGTCTGTTGCTGCAGGATGAGTACCTGACGCCCAGTGCCTAAGGAAGTGGTTCCAAAACCAGGTCTTAATGTGGAAATTTCACTTCATCAGAGGGATGGGGATAAGCCTCATCTCCCTATAGTGAGTTTATCCTTAAGTGAACTTGTCAAACCTTCCATAAGCTAGCTCATTACAGCTGACTCATTGCAAATGTGAAATGCACGTATTTTCACTCACTGGTTATATAATTTGCACTTATTTTCACTCAATGGTTGTATAATTTGCTAATTATTCTTGAATATTGCAGATAAGCTATAACATTTTTAATAAGTTACTGATCGTAAGAAGCACAGTGTATTCTCTGAGGAATTCCCAGTAGAAATTTTAATTATCTGTGCCACCCCCAGTGCAGCGTTCTCCTTCTCTGAGTCTCAGTTTCCTGCTTTGTAGAATAAGTGGCTTGGATGAGATGCAGAACCATGCTAGAGAGGTTAGCACCTAGGGCAAGCAGCAGAAAAAAAAAAGCATACTCAAATAGATTCATGATGAGGGAGGAGAAATAGTTACTGCAACAACTAATAGATAAATGTTATTAGCAGGGCCTGTCAATTAGTAGCTTCCATTTTAACTGCTATTCTTGCCAACTGGGTGCTAAGACCATTGAGTCTATGCTGCTAAATGGATGTGCATGTGCTAACATCAACGTAAAGGTGGGAGGCAAGATGGTGGAGTAGCAGGAAGATGTGCAGTAAGCTCTTTCCCATCCAAACTCCTCATCTAGAAAACTCACCAGAGCAAATAGAAATGAGAAAGTTTTTTTTTAACTCACACTGAGACACTTTTCCAGCCCAGTTTGGCATAGGAAGACAGAGGGATCTGTGGACACTAAGGGTGGGGTCTGGTCAAGAGTGAGCCTTCGGACTGTGCCCAAAAACAAAACAAGCTCTAGAGAAATCATACTCGGAACTGAATTGAATTGACTTGAATCCAGGTCTCCTAGTGACACGTCTTCTGCCTATACCAGACTGTCTCAGCCCAGCTCTGGATGACCAGACCTACTTTAGACCATCCAAGCCTCATATTAACTTCCTTGTGGCCATCCTCCAACTCTCAATAGAAGCTGAGTAGTGAAAAGAGGAGATGCTATCTCCCTGGTTCTTGGGAAGAGCTCTGGTGAGAGGCATAGTGGGGCAAGTGTTGGAGCAACCAGCAACAATGAGGGTTGGGCTTATTTCCAGATTTCAAATTAGCACAAACCCTGATTCCCACAGTGATGGAAATCACCTGTGGTGAATTGTGCTACTGAAAATTTACTAGATAGTGTCATTTTCGAATGATCAATGTATCCTCAATAGGATTTGCTATAGATCGCTAGATAAGGTGTGCTTTGGGGGAGAAATGTAGTTTAGGATAGAAAACCACCCACCTTCCAGGCACCAGCTTGGGCTCACTAGCCTGTCATCTGTTTCTCCAGCAAGTGGCTGAGCCATCTCCAGCCATCCTGATCTATATCTGGCCACTGGACCCAGATGGCTCTGAAGGAGAAAATGAGGCTGGTGACTTTGTATAGCCCTCTTTCACTTAAATCCAGTTCATTTGCAAGTCACAGCATCTTCTACCTGATGTCATGGTCCTCTTAAAGAACAAAGAAACCACAACCAGCAAGGGGCATGGAAACATTTTTTTTTCTGAGTTACTATGAATTAATGAACCTAGAACCCTTGAGTATCTGACAGTATATCCAAGTCACAGTGATTATTGGTCTTGAATGTTCACTGCACAGAGATCATGGAGGTGAAAGTGGAGGTACCCTAGCCATATTCTGCTGATTAACAAGAATGTCTGCACCAGCTCTGAGCTTCTTGGAGATGGTCACTTACGGCATCAATGCCGACTATTGATTTCTGTCGCTGTTATTTTAAAACAGAAAGAAAGGAGTTTGTTTTAGATTAATTAAAAGCAGCCTAATCCCCTCCACAGGGAAAAGAAAGTCTTTATTTTAAAGCATACACACATGGGGTGCAACTTGATTCCGTTATTTCTAAATATGGAGAAAGAAAAGCATTATGAATATGTATATGAAAAATGGACTACAGATGCCAGCTGACTTCTGCATAATGGCTGGAAGGGTATTGTTGGAATCGAGGCAACCTGGGTTCAAGGCCTGCCTTTGACATATGCTGGCTGTGTGACTGCATAAATCACTTAACCTCTTAGAGCTGCAAGCAACTCCCTAGGACAACACAGAGCAGAACTATTGCTAACTCTCTAAAACTATATTGTAAAAGAGGTGAGGATTTACATTGGTTAAGGGAGTTTCTTGCCAGAAAATGTTCTAAACTAATTAAATTCCAGATTCGCCTCTACCCCAGATAAAAGCAATAGCAGGTCTCCCCTCCCTGGATTAATAGCAGGTAAGATGATCAGGTATGAGGACCCAATTTATTAAGGATTCCCATCCCCCAGTAGAATGTCAGCTTCTCAGGGGTGGGAGCCATTTTTGTCTGTTCACTTGTTTGCTCATTTCTGTGACCCTAGCCTCCAGCACCATGCCTTGCACACAGTAAAAACCTGATTCTAAATAAATGTTGGTTGAATTGAACCCAACTGAGTTGATCTGAGCACCTCAGTCCTCACGGCCCCACCCTGCTGCTTGCTACCCTCCAGATAACATTCTCAGCACAGCAAAGGGCCCAAGGTCAAATCCATCCCTAACAAGAGAAACAACCTAATATAAAGCCTCCCCCTTTGCAGACCCCACCCCGAGAAGCAGCCTAGACATTCAGAATGTCTAAAACCACTACATGAGAGAGGCCTGCCGCCCAGATGTTGGCAGAAGGAAACAGTCCTGGAATATGGCACTGCTAAAGAGGGAAATGTTTCCGCTCTTGCAAATTCCCCGCTGTTTGAATGATGTCTTTAAAAAGTAGGAGTAAGCAGCTTCTAAGCAGGGAAATGAGCAAAGTTGAGTTCATTTATCAAGACAAACCACTGACTTGCTGGAAAGAGCCCTCACTACACTGTCAGTCAGGACACCTGGCTTCTGATATTCTGATACCTCTGCTGACTCACCAGGTGACCTTGGCCCAGTCCCTTCTCCTCTCTAGGTCAAAGTATCAAAGTGAGGCTGAGCATGTGTTGACTCATCTCATTACCAAGAATCATTAGCCTTACAACAAAGAGAAACCTCTCTAGTCATACTCGTCATCCTTATGATGTCTATAAGGAAATGCCTTCCTTAGGTGCTCTCACTTTTTTTTATCCTTTCCTCCATTTGTCAACCACATCCACAGTCTTTCCTTCTCTCTCCCTATTCTACATCCCCTCCTCCCTCCCACTTACAAGGTGACAATGTTCTACTCTGATAAACTCATTGTACCACCAGGCTAATGGGAAATGACTCAAAGACCTATAGGTACATTGTCTCCACTTCCTAGGCCATACACATTCATTTTAATAATGCTCCTTCCAGATAAAAGTACCATTATATAGTCTTTATTGTATTAACTTTATTTATAATATCAATAATTAATATTATATATCAATTTGACATCAAGTTAATATCATATCAACTTGATATATAACATCAAGTTAATCTAATGTCAAGAATGTATATGTATGTATATATAAATATGAGTATATATGTATATATATTATGTATATATGTTATTGGATAGTTTTTTGTTTTATTTTTTGCAGGGGGAATCTAGCCCTGTTATTTTGTTAGTAGGGGACTTTGGATAAGGTAACCCCCTGTTATCCTATAAGATAAACCCCCTGGGGATCTGGAACTCAACTTTAACTTATAAGGTCACCCAGCCAGTAAGTGCCAGAGGTGGGATTTGAACCTAGGTCTTTTTTTTTTTTTTGCTTTTTTGGTAACGCAGTTGGGCTTAAGTGACTTGCCCAATGTCACACAGCTAGTAAGTATCAAGTGCCTGAGCCCAGATTTGAACTCAGGTCCTCATAACTCCAAGGCCAGAACTCTATCCATTGCACCACCTAGCTGCCCCAGAACCTAGGTCTTCTTAGCTCTAAATCCAACACCTTATCCACTATACACACCACGTTGCTTTGCAGTTCTTCAGGCATAAATGATCTTCAGGTCTGTGAACTGAATAAGCAGATTCTGGGAGTTCCCAAAAGCTCCTCTTCCTATAAAGAATCACTAGCCAACCTGACATCAGCTTCTCTGACACTTATCAGCTGTGTGATCTTGATGAGGTCACAACCTCTCTGAGCCTTAGTTCTCTTGTCTATAAAATGTCCAGTTCTAAATCTCTGTTCCCATTTTCTAGCTGTGTTATGGAGAAATTGTACTGTATGGCAATAGACTTTGTCAAATACAGGATGTTGGAAGGAACCTCAGAGATCATCTCGTTTAAGGGTTAGTGACCTTTAAAGGGAGAAAAGCTATTGTGGGTGTATTTTTTTCAGTTATTTCAAGAAAGATGTGTGACCGCTCATTCTTCCCTGCCTCTATATTCTCATTTGTATTTTGCCTTTCAGTATCGGAGTGGACCATGACACAGAACCGATAGATAGATAGATAGATGGATAGATAGATAGATAGATATGTATGTATGTATGTATGTGTACGTGTGTGTGTATATATATATATATATATATATATATATATATATATATATATATATATATATATATATTTTATTGCAGCAGCATCATAGGCCACTCTAATACTGGAAGGCAACAAACACATGAGAACATGGAAGGATGGATGAAAAAACCAAGGTTATATCAAGGCAGATTGGGGAGAGGGCAAAGGGAAGTGCTCATGAGGATGGAATCTCTTTCAGTGAAAATAGAAGGGATGTCATCAGTTATGAAGGATGAAGTATCCTTTATAATGGAGGAATGGAGGATCTTCCCCCACTCAACCCACCCCCAGCCTAGGGCGAATCAAGAAGGGAAGAAAGGTCTTGAATAGCTGCTGTGAGAGATTAAGCTATGAGGTTCCACTAGCTCTGGAGAGGGGCAAGCTGAATGTGGATGGTTGAAATGAGCCTGGTCCTTCCATTAAGTAGCATTTCTCAAGCAGTAAATCTCCTTCTCTAGCTCTCCTCCTTACAAGGCTCTTCTCTGCCCCTTCCTGTACCTCCCCAGCTCATTTCTGAGGCTTCTATGGGCTTTTGGTTCACCCAGCAATACTCCTCAGGACTGACAAGCATGGTTGCTGAAGGCAGCATAGCATGATGGATAGAGTTATGGACTTGGAGTCAGGAAGACCTGGGTTCAAATCCCACCTTACTGGCTGTGCAACCCTGGGCAAATCACTGAATGTCTCTGTGTCCCAGTTTCCTTATTTATCAATGAAGAGATTGGACCAGATGACTTAGGAAGTCTCTTCTAGCCATAAATTTATGTAAGGTGTCACCATAATATAGTGGAAAGAACACTGGGTGTAGAATCAGTGGACTCAGATTCCCATTTCTGTTCTGTCATTTATAAGCTAGGCAACTTTGACCAAGTCACCAACTCTCTGAGGCTCAGTCTTTTCATCTTTAAAATGGGGGCAACCCCATGCTGCACTGGTAAATGTTTAATGCTTGGCTCTACTGAAGAAAAAAAAAGTACACCACACAATATTAACAATTTCTCCACCACTTTAAGTCTAGAAATCAACAAAACAATAAATCTAGCCCTAATTCTAGCATTTTCTATATTAAAAGTTTAACAATCAGCTCTTGAGCTCCAACATACTGGCTGGGAAATCATGCTTGTTCAAGTACAGAGATTTTTTTGCAGCCTAAGTAATGGCAGTAGAACACTGAATAAGTCATACTTTTTGATATGTTGATTAATTCTGCTGAATTCCTTCCCCTTTTTAAATTTTTTTTCTTAATAAGAGATGGATCTCTGGAAGTGGTATGGAGAAAGATACTCTGGGAAATGTATGTGATACAAAAACAAAAAATATATATATAAGTAAAATTTTATTTTGAAAAAATCTTCCTAGGCACAGTTCATAAATAGGTGGGGAAATTTTCTGAAATTGTTAAATCTAGATTTATGAAAAATGTCAGTGACAATGTTGATGTCAGAAATGTCTTCTTCGTTTCCCAATTTAATTGCTATCTTTTGTTTTTATATCACCTTCATGTTTTATGTTTCTCTCCTTATACCGTTCCTCGAGATTGCCACTCCTTACAAGGAAGAAGAAAAAAGAGAAGAAAAAAAAACAGTCTAGTGTCACTGACACATTCAAAACGTCTTAGATTGTATGCAGCGTCTTCTGTTCATAGTCCCCTCCCCCCCCACCCCTCTGCAAAAAAAGGCGGAAGGTAACGGCTCAGGTTTCCTCTTTGTGTCCAATCTCGATCATCATCATTTCTCGTGCTGTCTTTCCCCCTGCCCTTCTGTTTTGATATCACAATTCCTTCTAGGCATGACTCCTCCTCCATTTTGAATCAAGCTTCCACTTTTTAATAAAGAAAAGCCCCAAAGCAGCATCAATAACACATCTACCACATGGAGAATGTATGCAATACTCCGTAGATTCCTAGTTCTCCAAGGATCACTGCATCATAAGGGCATACACCCTTAACTGGTAGAGGCCAGCCAGTCTAACCCCCTTCCCTCTGTGATTACCTCCAATTTATGCTACACATACTTTGCTTGTACAAAATTGTTTGTATGTTGACTCCCACTTTAAAGTGTGAGCTCCTTGAGGGAAAGGACTATTTTTTTTTTTTTGCCTTTCTATCCCCAGAGCTTAGCACAGTGCTGGCACATAGAAGGATCTTACCAATTTTTTTTTTTACTATTAACTACAAATGAGGAAATAAAAGCCTATGAGAGTTAATTGACCCATCCACAAGAAAGGAGAGATTGAAAATGTTTTCTTTTGAATGGGATAAGGAGCTGGTGTAAGAGGTGGGAATCAGAGAACCCATTCTTTGCTCCATAGAAAACTGGAAAAGTTTCACTGTCAAATTCTCCCACAAAGTCAAGGCCACGTGCATCAGCCAAGATCCTGCAAAGTGACTAGGACACCCTGGTATACACATTCAGTGTCACATGATCCAAAAGGGAAACTGAAAGGGAAGAAATGGTGACTGCAGTTAAAAAAGAGGATAGCAGTGAACCCCAGAGCAAGGCCATCCCCTGGAAGGGAAGCTAAAGACCAGCCAGGTTGGAAGGATGAGCAGAGTAGCCCCTGACTCTGAAAAGACAAGCTGGAGGTGAGGACATCCTCACTCAGTGAAGCAGGCACAAAGTCCAGGAGGACACGGGACCGGACAACAACAGCAGGTGCCTCTCCTAGGCTTCTTTTTCAATGTTGAGTTGTGCTTGCTGGCTCCTTGATTCTTCAAGGGACTGGATTGTCAGGATTTGGCAACTTGACGTTCAGACTTTCCAAGCATGAGGAGCAGCCGGGAGGCAGGGAGTCGGGAAAACCTCACACCGCCCTGTCCCAGCTAGAGAGAAAATTTCTCTTCATACAAAGATTTTTCCCTTTGGGCTCCTTCTCCTATCACCTACACAAGAGCAGTGGTTCCCAGTTCTCAGGGGTTAGTCATCTATGAAAGCAATAACTCTGTTATATTCCATTAATGCGAACATCTCCCCCCCATACATTTGCAATAGGAATGAACTCTGACTCTTTTGCCAGTTTTCAATCTTCCTTCTGCAAATAACCTAATACGTTCTGTTCTAGTGGATGAACAAGAGACTTCTGCAGCACGCCGAGCCGGTTTATTCCCTGGGAAGTTTACATAGGTGACAATAAAAAAAGGAGTTTATGTCTCAAATGACATTTCTTCTGAAGCTGCTCATAGGGAACATCACTTATTTTTCTCAGAGGACTGAAAGTTTCTATTCCTTTGCTGTAAGTGGGCCAGAAAACGCGTTTCCAGGTTGTTATATGGTTCAATTTGTCAGGCACACTCCAGAGAAACCCTGCCCCACCCCAACACAAACACAGACACATATGTGAGGATCACCTCAGGAAAGGGGGGAAAATGGGAGCCAACAGGAGCCCCAGGGATCTGGACTAATGGACCCACAATCAGAGGACCTGATGGAAAATTGCTCCCTCTAAAATTAGCCAGTCGCTACAAGGGAGCAGGGAAAAAAATTGCCAATTGCTCCAACCATCCTAATTCACAGATAGCCTCAAAAGCAAACAAGTGCTGGAGGGTCTTAATCAGGAGCAAATGACATCTGCAGCTGTAAGTGAGCCAGCTTCCAGAGGCCATAGTAGCGGTGGTGGCAGGTGCCCAATTTATTCTGGAAGGCATGTTACAAAAGCGTTTCTCGGAGGGTTGAGCTCTCTCAGTCAGTGCTACACTGGGATGGAGGCCTTAGTGTCGGCTCAGGGGAGGGTCAAGAATATTCGCCTTCCTGAGCTCCATAAACGAAAGTCAGCCACTAGAATTCATTCAGAAAACATGGAATGTAATGTTTCCAACTGCTTGTCACCTGGCTAGGCAATTTCCATCACCTGCCATATCTCCCTCCCCTTTCCCTAAATATGTCAAATTGAAAAAGAATCCTAACTGGGAGAGTTCCATGCCAGCTTTCCAATTCAGTTCTTTTCTCTTGACTAGCTGTTCATCATTGGTGATGATAATAACTAGAATTTAGATAGTACTTTAAGGTTTGCAAAGTGCTGAGTGTGTATCATGTCACTGGGTCCTCACAACAACTTTGGAAGGTAAGAACTATTATTATCTTCCATTTTATAGATGAGGATACTGAGGTCAAGAGGTTAAATAATTCCCCTAGATTCACACAGCTAGTAAATATCTGAGGGGGTAATTGGGGTGTTCCGGGAGGACTAGCACCTCTGGTGTGAGGGCTTGCTAAACCCTTTTCAGGGCTGCTCTTTCATCTTTGGTGTCCACCCAATTCTCACCTGTGGCTCCAAGAAGCTGTAGCACACATACATTCACACCCAGGCAAAACCATCTGGACAGATGGGCTAAACCAGGTTGAGGGTAACTATTGGGTGTTCAACCCATTGGTGAGTTAGGGAGGTTTCTACCCTAAGCATGTGAAGGCTTTTCTCCTGGCAGAATGGGCAGATGAGAACTATTTGCTCCAGTGACCATGAAGGTGGCTGAAGCAGGTGCTATGGAGTGCTTAGAGCTTGGAAAGACATCAAAGACACCAAGGTCATCCACTGCATCCCAGGCCATCACCAGTTACAGTGACTTTTATCTTGCCACTGGACTTCAATGACTGGAAGAGTGAGACTAGAGACTTCGTGCAACTCTGCCTCACTAAATCCAGTTCCCATGCAAGCCAAGACATCGTCATGATGTCATGGGTGTTCTTTGAAAACAAGGACAAATGACAAGGATCTGAGGTAGAATTGGAACTCAGGTCTATATGACTCCAATTTCAATACTTTATCTACCATGCCACCTAGCTGCTCTAATGAACCACTTGAAACTGCAGCCTGATGCCCTCCTGGGAGACGCAAGGCCATAAAGTGGCTGGGTATATGAGATTAACCTCTCTGCAAAGGCCAGGGCCAGGGGTGGGATCAGGAGGCAAGGCAGACCTGCCAAGTCAATAAAAGTCCATAATTAAACAAGATGTAAATTAATTCAAACCCAGGAAATTAGTTCATAGGAAGAGAGGAAAAGTCCCTGCAAGTACCATTAGCCAAAGACCTAAGAGTCTAGGCCAGAGGAGTCTTTCCCATAAGGGGCAGGATAAGTGATCCACTCACAGAGGTTCAAGAAATATCTACCGAGATGATATTTGTCAAATGTTTAGCACAATTCTTGGCACATAGTAGGCATTTAATAAATAATCATTTCCTTCCCACCTCTACCCTCCACTAATATAGAGGTGGGAGGTCAGCACTGTGGCCGATCACAGAAAGATAAGCATTTAAGGGCATAGTGAGCACAGGTCAAAATTAGAACTCCGGTTATTGAGAAGATTAAGAAATTAAATGCTTATGGGTCAAAATGTTAGGTGCAGGGACAACCTAGGAGTAGAGATGACATGGCCCTAGAGTCAAAGGTTAGTGTAAGTCTGTCTTTGCCTTCTAGTCTGTGCCCCTTCTCATGTCAATCTACCTAATCCAAATGAGCTCAGTGATGGTATGATTGCTTATTTCAACGGGCAGGAGGGGAGTTTTTAGGGCTTGCCTGGGTGTTCCATCTGGGGCTCTCACACATGCCCCTAATGGGGATTGAGAAGTTTCAACTCCCTTGGTCGGGTAGAGAATATATGTATACCTGAACTACCACATCATCACAGATTTATCCTTCTGCTAAATCTAGAACCTGGAGAAAGGTATCAAGTGCAAATACGTAGAAGTCTGGGACAGGAGAGAAGAGAGACACAAACATATTGCAATTGCTGTCACCCACATGGCCACTTTTCCCTAATACTCACACCCAGAAGATGTCCCCAAAGGAAAGGTTCTACATTACCCACACAGCTACAGGCACACTGCTGTCCAGACCACTGATGACCTACATGGGTCACTTCCTTTCTCCACCTCTAAACCTACACAAAGGAAGCAATAGTGATTGCTGTTTATATATTCCAGATAAATGCTACTTTTGTGTATTGGAAGAATAGCTCCATTGCTGACTAAGCAATTTAGACACGCCTCTGTCTCGGCTTGCATGGCTTCCCCGATGGGCAGCAAACACTGAGCCCATAGCTACTCTGCCTGTATGTAAGATGGCTCCTGCTAGAACCAACCCTAGGAAACCCAATGACCCCCTATTCCCATCTGAGCTTCCATCCTACGAGAGCCTAGACCATTGGTGCTGAGCCTGCCTGGTTGCAGCCAGACCAGCCAAAGCTGATGTCTCACTTTCTCTCTGCTTTCAGCCCCTTTACAGAAATAAACAGCATTTCAGCAGCTGATGGGGCTGCACAGACTGGATAAGTGGTGTTTGTTATCTAACTAAATTGTAGAGGGAACGATGTGTCAATGAGTGGATCACTTGTGACACATTCGATTATAGTTTTATTTAGTTAAGCACTTGTCCATTGCAATGAACTGTCTTAAGGAATTATTAATTGGCTGTAGGAGTTCCAGATTTCTTTCCTTCTCTCCCCTGCCCTTCCCCAATCAAGGCCTCCATAATGGATGTGCTCCATGGGTCTGGAGTTTCCTGAATAGAATTCATTTCTCCCCCAAACTACCAGCCCCAATGCCACCTCCACTTGGATTGTGCTGAATGGACAGAAAGCTTGTGGCATTTTCTAGGTTTCTTGTGGAATAGAAATATTTGCATTTCAACAGCTTCTTAAATAAGAACAACTGGCTAGAAAGGGAACTGTGAACTTAAAACATTAAGAGGCTATGGCCTTTAATGAACAAAGACCTCCAGGCAAGAACTTAAATCAGGCTTTCACCCACTAAACACATCTGTACAGAGGCAAACAACACTAGTGATTCTAGGCCAAGGAAGGGCCAGGAGGACTATTGCCCTAGCTCTGTTTCTTCCATCTGTGTCCTGAGAACCCCACCCCCATCCTGCCAATGCTGCTCTCCTTCCATAGGACTGGTTACTAGGCTAAGGTTCTCTCTCTCCAAAAGCAGGAACACTACAAGATAAAACTAGGGCAGGGTAGTAAGGATTTTACCCAAGGGTGGATAATTTACAGGGAACTGGAAACACCTTCTGTTATGTACTTTTCCCCCTTGGAAGCCAAATTTTCAGCAGGGTAGGATTATTCCAGAACACCAGAAAGCTTCCTCTCTAACTGGGAACACCATGGGGTACCTCCTGCCATACTTGTCCCAGCTAAAAATCTTACTAGTTACATCTTAGAGGAGGGAGAGGGTTGTGACTCCTAAGGTTATAGACCCACGATCAGGATGATGCCTCCTCATTAGCCTAGTGGATAAACTGTTGGGCTTAGAATTGGAAAGACTTAAGTTCAAATCCAGCTTCTGACACTTACTGGCTGTGAGACCACTGGCAAGTCATTTCACTTTTCTGTGCCTCAATTTCGCCATCCGTAAAACTGAGATAATGACAGTTCCTGCCCTCACACAATTATTGTGAGGTTTAAATGAGATAATCTAAAGCACTTTACTGTTTTTAAAGTGACATATCAATGTCACTTTTAGTATGTTTCCCAGTAATTTTCTACTTCCTCCCATCTTGATCCTATTGTTTCCTACCACCACATAGGGTCATAGGATTACAGATACAGAGCTAAAGGAATCTTAGAGGTCATCTAGTCCAACCCTTTACTTTAGAGATGGGGAAACCGAGGCCCAGAGAAATGAAGTGACTTGCCCTATATCACATACAAAATAAGTAGCAGAGCTGGGACCTTAATTCTGGTGCTGCGGCTTCAGTAGCATTCTTTCCACCACACTACAATCTTCAATCTATGATCTTTGAATCTCTCATAAGACTTTGTTTGGATTTCTGTCATACACTTATAATATTCTTTTTAACAATAACTAGCATTTGTATGGTGCTTTACATTTTGTAAAGTACTTTGCAAATATTATCTTATTTGATCCTCAAAACAACCCGAGGAAGTAGGTGCGACTATTATCTCACTTTACAGGTGGGGAAAACAAGGCAGACAGAAGTTACCTAGGATCACGCAGTTAGTGTCTTAGACTGAATTTGCACTCAGGTCTTCCTGACTCCAAGTCCTTGATTCCCCACCACTCCGCCTTATTAGTCTTATAATCACGTGTGCACATCTTATCTCCTTAGCCTCTCTTATGGTAAGAACCACGTCTTCCTCATCTGTGTGTCTGCCCACACCTAGCTGAGACTTAGACCACTACCAGATCACAGAGTTAGAAGGGATCTCAGGGCACCTAATCCAATCCATATCTGAACAGGAAGCCTCTAATCTTTCACAAAGTCTGTAGATTATTTTAAGTAATGCTTTCAATTATGCTCCAATTAGAGCTAGCTTATCTAACATCATGTCAATAATAATGATTACATGCCATTACAGAACAATAGTGGGATTTCAGCAATTAAATGTTAGCTAGCTATTGTCTTTTGTTCTCAAAGAGGACCAAAATAGCATCACTAACCATTCAATGTAAAATGACAATAGAACATCTAGGACCCTACTTATCTGGATTTCATCAAACATAAACTGTCAGTCAGTTAATAAGCATTTATGAAGTGCCTACTATGTGCCAGGCACTCTGTTAAGTGGTGGGGATACCAAGAAATGCAAAAGACAACATGCAAACAATTATGTTTAAAAAAAGATATATAGTATATTAGTTGGAGGTATTCAACAGAGTAAATGCACTGGAATGAAAAGGAATTGGGAAAAGCTTCCTGTAGAAGGTAGGATATTAGCTGGGACTTGAAGGAAGCCAGGAGGTGAAGATGAGGAGGGAGACGATTCTAAGCTTGGGGAACAGCCAATGAATATGCCTGCAGTCCTGAGATGGAGTGTTTTGCTGGCCCTGTGTGGCCCTGGACAAGTTACTTAACTTTTCAGTACTGTAAGCATCTCTTTAAGACTCTAAGTTGCAGAGAAGGTGGTGACCTATAGAGGGAGTTTCTTCATCAGGGGGAATTTCCTATATCAGGGAAATCCCAGGTCCAGGTCCCTAGCTTTCCAGTCTTCTTATACCTTATACTCCACCCCCCTCCAAGCACTCTTCAATTCAGGGGCACTGTCTTTCTTGATGGCCCTTGAACAAGACACCCATCTCTCTGCTCCAGGCATTCTCACTGAATGCTCCCATGCCTGGAATGCTCTCCCCTCCTCATCTCCACCTACTGGCTGCCTTCAAGCTCCAGCTAAAATCCCACCTTCTAGAGGATGCCTTTCCCAACCTTTCAATTTCAGTGCCTTTCCTCTGGTGATTTTTTTTTTGCCTATTTATCCTATACATGGCTTATTTGCACATAGTTGTTTGCATGTTGTCTCCTTCAATGGGTTGTGGGCAGAGACCATCCTCTTCCTTTCTTTGTAGGAATCCTCTTTATACAATCCTCTTGGAGGATTTTGTTGGTCTCTGTCAAAGAAGGAGGAGGCGACAGAAGAGGAGGAAGAGAAGGGGGAGAAGGAAGGTGGAGGAGGAGAAGGAAGAAGAGGAAAAGAAAGAAGAGGAAAAAGAAGAAAAACAAAGAAAAAGAAAAGGAAGAAGAAGAGGAAGAGGAAAAGGAAGAAGAACTACTTATGCAACCTAATAATTAAGTCCTAGAGAATTGCCTGAAACAGGTGGAGATTAAATGACTTCCAGGTTTGGAACCCCTTCCCTCCTCCAAACCCCACAACACTGTATCCATGAAGCCACACTGTCTATTTGGCCCCTTCCCAAAATAAGAATCTAGGATTCTGAGAATAGGTCAATGAATTCAGACAACAGTAAAGCAAACATTAGAAACTTGCATATCACATTAAATAAATACTCAGAACCAGTTCCTTATCTTCATAGATATGGTCAGAACACTACATCAGCCCGATAGAATAGTTTTATTTCAGAATCCTTAAGGGTTGAATGTATTGCTCCAAAGGAGAAGAGAACAGGGAAGCTATAGGAGTCAGAAGGCTTGGGTTCCCTTTTCTGCTGGGATCTTCAGAGGGTTTAGAGCAGTGCCTGACATGATGAGGTCTTTCAGAACTACATCTAGGAAATGAGGAATAGAGAGGGGACTATTCAGAAGAACAATCATCAAACAACCAATCAACAGGCATATATTAAGCACCTACTGTGTCCTACCTACTGTGCTCCTTTCTTTATGCCTTCCTCCTTTGTTCCCTTCTTTTCTTTATCATAACATCATGGATCTAGAAGGGACTTCTGAGGTCATCTAATCCAACCCTTTCATTTCTACAGGTGAGAAACTGAGTCCTAGGGAGGTTAAATGACTTGTCTAAGGTCACACAGGCAGTATCAGAGTCAGCATTTGAACCCATAGCATCTGCCTCCAGTCAGTACTCTTTTCTCTCTACCACAGTGCCTCATATTTGCTCTTATTACTGTTCCTAGAAATATCTAAATCTATATTGGGGGTAGGGAAAAGAGTTGATCAAGTTTGGCGCCCTCATCAGATTAGGCCAAATGGTCTAAGGAGAACTTCCTAACAATTAGAGGTATCCAAAAGTGAAATGAACTATAACGAGTTCCCCCCGATTGGAGTTGTGTGAGCCAAAGCTAGATAACCACTTCTCGGGAATGTTGTCAAAGGAATTTGTTTTTCAGCTTTTGGTTGAACAAGACTGTCTCTGGCTTCCCTTCCTAAAATGAAATTCTGGAGTCTGGTAAGGGTTAAAGAGAATTCCTGATTAAAGGAGAAGGAAAAAATTAAACCCCCATCTTCTGAAAGAGCTCAAAGATGCTTTACACTATGGCCTATGGAATCAGCTGAAAATCAATGTCACCTGTCAGCTCAGGGCACTTCATTAAAAAATATCAGGTATTCATGCACACAGAAAATTTGTCTCTGATATCAATGAGCTGCTGCTGTGGCATATTCATTTCAGTACAAGAAATAATAGTTTGTCATATGTGGTTGTGTAATTAAGCGCATTTTTGTTAAGCAAATGTCCTCATGTTCTTCACTCGACTGTACTACAGATAGACCCAGCGCAGCACTCTAGATATCCAATTAGAGAGGCCAAGCCATGAGCAACATTGCATGAAATATTTAAACCCTCTAAAACTAAAAACGAAATAAAATACACCAAAAGAAGCTTCTTTATATTACTTCTGAAACAATTTGATTTCTCTTTTCTGCTCTGTCAAAAACCAACCATAAGGAAGACGTTTTCCTTTCCTATGAAGTAGGGTTGGCCCCATCCAGGGACAATGCTCACCATGGCCCTGTCTCTTGTTACATTTATAGACTGAGGCAAACAGCTGTCTCCTTTCTCATAGACCTCCAAGTCAAAGTCACAAAACTTAAGGGAAAACAGGTGGAGGTTGCTCTTGCTACTACCATGGTGCCACCAGCTGCCATGGGGAGCCTCTGGATTCCAACCAGGCAGGCTACAGAATCCCTGGCCACACAGCCTAAGCCAAATGAGCCAACTGTTTGAGACTTTGAAGTAATCAACAGGTGTTGCTCAGATAATTAGTGTTACCAGCCCCCAAATGACACATAAAACATGTGCCTTCGTGGTTTAGTGATAAGAATAAGAGGCACTTCTGGAGCTAGCATGTTTGTTCTGCAGCAACAGAAAGAAACAATTATCTGAAAGGGACTGAAAATACTCTCAAGAAAGCCCAGAGCAGAACAGAGCTAACTGCAGCATTCATCCCGGATGAACACTTGGGATGGGGACGTCTCTGGATTTGCAAATCTCTTGTTTCCTTTGTGCTCCTGTGATTCCGTTTGGCTCATGGAATATAGCACTTTCTTTGATGCTGGCATGTCAAAGGAATGTCATCAAAGGAATTTGTGTTTCAGCTTTTGGTTGAACAAGACTGTCTCTGGCTTCCCCTAGGTGGTCCTGTGCCAGTTTCTCCCACGTCTCACAATTCATACTAAAATTCTTCAGAGAGACCTTGAGAGTGTCCTTGTACTGCTTCTTCTGACCATCATGTGAGTGCTTGCCTTGTGTGAGTTCTCCATAAAATTGTCTTTTAGGGGAGCATGTGTTTGGCCACTGGGCTGTGTGGCCAGCCCATCAGAATTGTGCTCACTACAGTAGAGTTTAAATGCTTGGCAGTTCAGCTCAAGAGAGGACCTGAGTAGCCAGTACCTTATCTTGTCAGAGTAAACTTCAGATTCTTCCTAGGACAACTGAAGTGGAAGCAGTTTGGTTTTCTGGCATGGTGGTGATAGACTGTCCAGGTTTCACAAGCATACAACAGTGAAGTCAGCACAACAGTTCTGTAGACCTTCAGTCTGGTATGCAGCCTAATAAGCCTTCTCTCCCTCCCTCTCTTTTGAATTTTCTTTAATCAGGGTTAAGTGAATTGCCCAGGGTCACACAGCTAGGAAGTGTCTGAGACCAGATTTGAACTAAGGTTCTCCTGACGACAGGGCCAGTGCCCCACTCTCTTTTGGAGTCTCCCAAATGCTGAGCTAGCTCTGGCAATGTGTGCATCAACCTCATCATCTACGTGGACATCCCTGGAAAGTATACTGCTAAGGTAAGTGAACTTATCCACAGATTCAAAATTTTTCCATTTACTGTGACCAATGGTTCCACATATGGATGGTGCAATGCTGGCTGATGGAGAACTCTCGTTTTCTTGGTGTTGATGGTCAAGCCAAAATTAAACAAGCAGCAGATTATCCATGGTTTGTTGAGTCTCAGCCCCAGAGGCTGCATTGAGTGCACAATCATCTATGAACAAAAAGTGGCACACCAACTCTCCCTCTACTTTCATCTTGGCTTGCAGCCTTTTCAAGCTAAATAGTTTACCATCAGTGTCATAGCTGGACTTGATGCCGTTTTCTCCCATGTTAAAGGTATCTGACAACATCACTGAAATTACCATGCTAAAAAGCATGGGAGCAAGCACACTGTCCAGCTTCACTACATTGGTGGTGACTGGGAAAGTCATCCTTCAACTAGACGTGCTGCAAGCTGCTCCCACTGGACCCATGGTGGCTTTGCTAACTTTTACTTGAAGAACTGAATGAGGCACCTGATCTAGAGGAACTGAGCTGGCCACTGTGACCAGTGATATGCGTACTTGGTGGTTTTTCACATGCTCTCAATACCAGCTATAGACGCAGATGCCACCCAAGGACTCTCAAGTGTTCAGAGCACAGCCATCACTGACAGGTGAGGATGTGGCACTGAAGGCCACTCTAAGAGAATGCCACCAGGGGCGGGAGGTGGGGGTGGGGTGGGGGAGGAAGTGAGAAAAGCTTCCCCAGCAATTCATTGGCTGGCTGGGCTGACACCTGCCCACTGAAGCCAGATGGTCTCATCAAAGCCACTCCTAAGTTGGGCCATAAGTAAATTTAATAGAGAACAGCAACCTCAGCTAATGGAGTGATTGTGCTGCATCAGGAGTGCAAGGAAACAGAACTGGCAAGGACCTCTAGAGCAGATCTGTGTCCCTAAGGCCTGTGCCACTTGGACCTAGGGACTGTGGCATGCCACTAGATGTGCTGAAGCCAGGCAGAGAAACCACAGAAGTCCTTCAAGGTCAAGAGCATTGACAGTTAGTAAGTCAGTACAGGCTTCCAAGAGGAGAGGTGACCTTGCTAGGCTATGTAGCAGATCAGTAATGGGGCACTCCTCCCTCTAGGCACAGTGCTGCCACTCAGCTGAGAATGAGAAAACAAGGTTTTCCCAAGTCCTCCCTTTCCCACTGGGATCTGCTGCCAGGACCTCCAAAGTTGCCAGTAAGTAGTTGAGGGGGCCAATTCTATACTCTGAACATGCATGTATCTAAGTGGGCAGAGTATGATGATACATGAAGGGGAAATTGCTTAAATAAGACTTTTTTATTTTTTTTTTATTAATTTAATTTTTAGTTTTCAACAATCACTTCCATACTCATTTGAGTTTCAAATTTTTCTCCCCTTCCTTCCCCACCACCCTCTCCAAGACGTCGTGCAATCTGATATAGGCTCTACATATATATTCCTACTAAACATATTTTCACATTAGTCATGTTGTAAGGAAGAATTGGAACCAATAGGAGGAACCACCAGAAAGAGGACAGAAAACAAAACAGAAGAAAAAAAAGAGCAAATAGTATGCTTTGCTCTGTATTCAAACTCCATAGTTCTTTCTCTGGATGTGGATAGCATTTTCCATTATAAGACTTCTAGAGATGTCTTAGATTAGATAAGACTTTTTATCAAGACCAGGATCATAGCTACTGCTAAAGGGCAAGTCTGATCTATCTGTTGTTTCCCATACATGACATTCCATTGCCCACCTCTAAGGCTTTGCTTAAACTATCTCCCCTAGAATGCTATTCCTCCTCACCTCCTGGAATCCTAGCTCACCTCAAGAGTCAGCTCAAATGCTACATTCTGCAAGAAGCAGTCACTAATATCCCCAGTTGGCATTGATCTGTGCCCCTTCTCCTACTGTGTGTTTATTTGGTTTGTATTTGCATATTTACCTCCCCAGCACTCAGCAAAGTGCCTAGAATAGGATAGGTGCTTAATAAACTGTTATTGACTGATTTATGTACATACCATTTCCCCCATTAGAATGCAAACTCCTTGAGGGCAGGGATTATTTCAGTTTTGTCTTTGTATTCTCAGAGAGCAAAGTGGCAAGGAGCTTGAAACACAACAACTTAATCAATGCTTATTGAATTGAATTGAACTGCACTGAATTGAAGTCCTTCAAACCTTGATTCATATTTAGGGAGATAGATTTCATCTTTGATATACTTAAATTTATGTTACTACAAATCCTGGCGCAATGGCATTCCTCCCCTGTCTTGTTGCTATCTATGGAAGAATCTAGTCCCTGGTCCTCTTCCCAAGGGTAATGATACATATGTGATAGGTGCCAAGGGATGCTGGGGAGAGTGTGGCAGCTCCCCATTGGCATGACTCCAGATAAAGTTCCCCTGAGCTCACTGGGAAGGTGAATTGCCAGCTTTTTCCTCTTCCCTTACAAAGCAAATTGACCTCACTAATTCTGGGTGGATTTAGCTGAGTTCCCTGCACACCTACCAGGAGCTCACCAGTTTGTTTGCCTCTCCTGACCAAACATGCTTTGTGAGCCATGTAAATACCCAGGGTTTATCTACCCTTGGTTGCCAAACAGAGTACAGGTGCTACCAGACACATACATTCTCGTCTCCTTCTAGGGTCTATGTTCTTATCAGAGTCTGGCTTTTGTCCAGGATCTGAAGGCAGAAAATTTTCAGCACCATGGTGAGTGCCCACCGCAGCCACCTCCTAGGTCCCAAGTACCTGGCTTCACCTGATACTTTGGCTCTGCTCTCAGCCTCCTGCCTTTTGTCCCAAAGCGATCGAGCTGTGTGTCCCCTGTCCTCTTTCCAATCTAATACAATTTCATCCAATGAGAATGTCTTATTATTTTATTGAAAGTTTTTGTTTTTAATATCACCTTCATTTTCTAGTGTAGTCATCTTTTTCTACTCTCATAACAAAAATTTTAAAAGAGAAAAATTAAGTCCAGTAAAATTAACCAACCAATCAGTGTGCTATACCCATAGTACACCTCTGAAAGGAAGGAGAGAAGTGAATGCTCCTATCATTGCTTCGGGGCCACACTTTGGGACAAGCATTTTTTAAGTACTTACAATGGGCAAGGCATTGTCTTAGACCAGGGGTGGGAAACTTTGGGGGGGGGGGTGTTGAGGCCACATGTGGCCTTCTAGACTTTGGATGCAGCCTTTTGACTGAGTCCAAGTTTTATAGAACAAATCCTTTTATTAAGGGGCTTTGTTCTGGGAAGTCTGGATTCAGTCAAAGGACCTCACTTGAGGACCTAGAGGGCTATATGTAGCCTCAAGGCTGCAGGTTCCACACTGCTGTCTTAGACTCTGGGGATACAACGGCATAACAAAATAGTCTCAGTCTTCAAGAAGCTTACTTATTGGGGGAGAAGGGGTCTATAACATTTAAAGAAAGAAACAGAATCAATTGAAGTAGACAGAAAGAAGGATCACTAACAACAAAGGGGATCAAGGAAGGCTTCCTGTAAGAGATGGCCCTTGAGGCAAAAGTCTTAAAGGAACAAGGGTAGTCTAAGACGTCAGGATGAGGAGGGCATACATTCACACTTTCTCACAGGGAAGTTGGCTGGCTTTCTATTTCCTGCGCAGCCCAGTTGCAAACTCCCTCAGAAGAGGCAACATCTTAGACTGGACATTCTGGATGAATAGCCTGACCTCCTCTGTGCCCTAGAGATTGGCCTGAGTCATTAGACAAGGACAGAAGGAATCTAGAGAGGCCAATACCCGCAGGCTGTCTGATGTCCCTTTCTTCAATCTTTCTTCCAGGTTCTGGTAAGCTGAGCCCTCCTCCGTGGCCTGTGGTGACCTATACCAGTAACAGATCCTGGTCTCCCTGAGACCTGACATGGAAAGGGCACTCTTTCTATGTAGTGTTAGACTTGGAATCAAACAGACTTGAGTTCAAATCCTGCCTCAGAAGCTTACTAGCTATTTGACTCTAGGCAAATCACTTAACTTCTCATGGCCTCAGATTCCTTGTCTCTAAAATGGGAATAACAATAATAATAACACCAACCTCACAGGGTCATTGTGAAGCTCAAATGATGAGAAAGACATCAAGCACTTTGCAAACTCTAAAGCACACACACAAAAAGAAACAATGTATCAACATCCTTATTATACCTGTGAGGAAACTGAGGCCCAGAAAGAAGCTATCAATGTGCACAATTCTATAGAGGTGGCAAATGGTAGAGCTAGTACTTAAACTCAGGGTGATGTCTCCAGATCCAGGGTTCTTTCTGATAAACCACTGGTATTAAAAGTTCATTTTGACTCTAGAAATTCACCAGAGCTGGGAAAGTGTACAAGCATATCTCTGCCGACACAGCCCTCCTTCTCAGATCAAAGAATCTTAAGCTTTCAATAGGACTATCATGTTATGACTATGGTACAAGAGACTGTTAGCTTATTGAAGGCAAGAAGTGCTTCACTTTTGTCTTTGTATCTATGCCCACTGCCTAGCATAGTTGTGTAGCACATAGTAAGTGCTTACTAAATGTCGGGGTGGAGGGGGAGTTAATCTGGGACTTGAACCTGAGTGATTCTAATAAATGGAATCCTGAATGATTTTGGTAGCCTTATTTCCCATATTATAGGTGAGGACCTAAAATCGAAAGGTTTGATCACCACCCACCCATGTCAAAAGCTAAGTGGAACCCTTCATGCTACAGGTGCCTCTGGCATAAAGACTACAAGGTAGACAGAGGAAGCAGGCTGATCTATTTAAGAGTTATGGTTCCTTCTGGAGAAACATTGGAAGATGTACAGAGGCAGGAATCGCTAGCGACGGGCAAGAACCAACTTCTGCCCAGCTCCTGGTACGAAGGTGGGAGGGGAAGGAGAAGAGAGAAAAACAGACTCCTTTTTTCCGTTGCCCATCCCTTGGCTCCCTTCTGCCTGGCTGACTGGCTCGTGGGCTCCCACAGGGACAATCCATCAGCCCAGACAGATGTAGAAGATGACTTAGAACTCAGGTTAGAGACAAAGACAAGGGCAGTCCTGAAATACCCACTGCTTCAAGAAAGAATGAGCTGTACCCTCTGCCCAGACAGCCCCAGGAAAATGTTCCTCCCATAGAGGAAGAAGCAGCTTCCCAGTTTTGATGGAAGTACAAGGGCTAGAATGGTAATTCTGGGGATACATCTACAGCTGTTCCTCATGATTCCAAGAAAAGGGATTTCATCTCAGAATACTACTTCCTTCTCCAGTAAACTGATTTGCTATCCTGGACATCCTACTTCAGGGTTCTCAACCTAGGGTACATGAACTTGGCTTTAATAGAATTTGCTACCATTGCTATTCCATGTATTTTATTTTATGCATTTAAAAATATTATTCTGAAAAGGTAATCATAGGCTTCATCACCCTTCAAAGGGGTCCATAGCATCATCAACCCCCAAGGGGTCCTTAGTTTCACAGACTGCCAAAGTGGTCCATGATGCTATAAAGGTTGAAGACTCCTGTCCTACTTGTCAGCCCAACCTGTACATTATATTACTGAAGGAAGATGGGAGAGAAAGGCAGGAAGGGGATAAAGGAGGAGATAGGGCAGAAAGTAAAAAAGCATTATACCATTGTCACTTTCTTTGGTGAGCCAGTGACCCAAGCGCCATGAGATGTACTTCTGTCCTATGTCCAAGAGGATTCTACGGGTTTCAAAGTGTTATGTTACCAAACAGTATTTCTCAGCAACTTGTCAGCCAGCCAGGAGAGCAGCCTTCCACATAGGCATTCAGACACCTGGTTTGTGGATGTCTAGATAAACTAGGCAAGTCATGCACACAAGACCATAATGTAGTGGGAAGACACTAGGGAGTCAGAGTGGCATGATAAGAAGCTCCTTGAGGGCAGAGTATATTTCATTTTTGCCTCAATCCTCGGCAATCATCCCAATGGGTAGAAATTAAAAGAAAACATTTCTACTTCTAGAAATTAGAGCTGGAAAAGGCAACTTTGAGAGGTGGTAGGTTCCCCTTCCCTGGAGGCCTTCAAGCAAAGGGTGGGGAGGTATTTGTCCACTAAAGTGTAAGCTCCTTGAAAATAGGGACTGTTTCCTTTTTTGGAGATTTTTATCCCCAGTGTCTGGCACATAAATAAATGCTTGTGGATTGATTGATGTTATAGTAGGGATTCCTTTTCTGTCTGGGTTGGACTAGATACCACAGAGGGCAGAGCCAGGAGCAATGAATGGAAGTTGCAAAGAAGCCAATTTAGTCTTGATGTGAGAAAAGTCTTTTTACTAATTAGAACTGTCCAGTAATAGAATGGGTTCCCCCTTGGGTGGGAGTTATGTGGTGTAGTAGGAATTGCTTTGGGATGTGTGTTGAACTACACAGCCACCGAGGGCTTTTCCAACTCTTAAATCTTATGAGTCAGCATCTTGCTCATAATAAGTGCTTAATAAATGTTTGTAGGAAGCAAAGGAGGAAAGAAACAAGGGTGGGAGGGAAGGAAGGAAAGAAAGAGAGAAAGAAACAGAGAAAGAAAGAAAGAAAGAAAGAAAGAAAGAAAGAAAGAAAGAAAGAAAGAAAGAAAGAAAGAAAGAAAGAAAGAAAGAAAGAAAGAAAGAAAGAGGGAGGTAGGATAGAAAAAGGTAAGGAAGGAATAGAGGGAGGGAAGGAAGAAATAGAGAGAGGAAAGGAAGGAAACTGGGAATCAGTGTCTTACATCAACTTAGACAAGGCTGATTCTAGCCAGCAAGTAGAGAAAACCCTAGGCAAGGAGTAGGGTGTGGGACATAGAATAATCTTCCCCTTGGGTGAAGAAAAAAAATCCAGGAGGAGAATGGGGGAAGTAGGGTCAGTTATTGAATTGCTTGGAGCAGGGCAAGGCAGTTCATTCTTCTTGGGTCAAGTGTTACTTTCCTTGGCACCCATGGGAGGTGAGTGTGGGAAGCGGGGAGGCACTGTGGAGAGGCTGCCAAGCATATAGTGCTGAGAGACAGATTAGTTTGGGCTGGGCTCCATCTTTGCAGCAGACAAGCATTATAGAAGAGGAAGTTAAGAGAGAATAGGAGGATGAGATGGGAGAATGAAGTGGAAAATACAGTCCAATGCCTGCTTTCTGGATGAGTGTGGATTGGAGACCAACGAAGAATGAGAGGAGAATGATTCTATCTATCCTTGATGGCACACTAAGGGCCCTCAGTGCAGGAGAGGATGTAATACAGGGAAGAGAAATCACCTCTTGAAGCCATGACAAACATTCTTTACCGCAATATCTATTTCAGCCCCAACCACGAACTACTGATTCCACTGCCCCCAGTAATTAGTTTTATTATAACATTTACATGGAGTGCTTGAAGATTTGAAAAACACTTTACATGAATTACTTCATTTGATCCTCATGGAAGCTCCATTAAAAAAAAAAGGTACTTTTAGTGTTCCCATTTTTCAGGTAAAGAAACTGAGATTCAATGAGATTAATGATTTGACCAGGGTAAGTGTCTGAAGCAGGATTTGAACCCAGGTCTTCCTGACTTCAGATCTAGCACTTTATACATGCCACCTCGTAGCCTCTTTCTTTTCAGAGGATCTGGAGTAAAAGGACCACCAGGGAGTTTCCAATCCCTGGACACTACACCCTAGGGATAAGGCATATCAAAGTCATATCAAAGTCTGGATACTTAAGGCAGACAGTCAGGCTGGGCTAACACTAAATGAGATTTTCCTTTCCCCTCTCCATCCCCATGCTAACCAGGGCCCTTATCAGGCTTATGTCAGGCTTAAGGATGCTTCCCTGTGCCTCCTGGCCAAACTCACATTACATCTTAAATATCAATGGGGATCTGCCAGAGAAGACCTCATGGGCCAGAAGGAAGATGACGTCCCAAAGCACTGTTCTAATTACGTCATTCCTCTCCTGAATATGCTTCAGTAGCTGCTTCTGGTTAACTGATGAATAAAAATCCAAGTCTTTACTTAGCCTGACATTCAGAGGCCTCTACCATCTGGCACCATTCTGCCCTTCCAGTGTTATCAAGGCCTCCATTTGTTACTGCCCTCCATTTGTTCTATGGTCCAGGCAGTAGTCCCTGTCCACGCCTTGCATTTTCCCATGCTGGGGGTTCTGCTCATATGCTGCTCTCTCCTCTCCTACACCCTCATCTATTGAAATCATTCAAGGTCTGCTGAAAATGCCACTTCCCTCATCCTTCTCTTCTGCAAGCCTTCACATTGCATTCGCACCTCTCTTTACACTTATCCCATCCTCTTCTGTGTTAGAGGTATTTGCGTCTTGGTTCTTTCTTCCTTTTAGACTTGCTTCATTGATCTTTGGGTCCTCAGCAGGTGGCATGGTTCTCTGCACCCAGCGAGAGCTTACTAAAAGTATATTGAATTGATCTGTGCACCTGGATACCCCTAGTGAAGGAATATTTTAACAAGAAGAATAAATAGGTGATATGCCTGCTGCCCTTGGGGAGTTTACAATCTAGCTGGGAAATCCAGTTTACTCATGAACAAATGCTTTCCAACAATACAGCATAGTACAATGAAAAGATCTCTAGCTCTGCAGGCAAAGGGTCTGACCTTGGGCAAGTCACTGAATCTCCCTGGCCTTCCATCTGCCAAATGAAGGAATTGAACTTGATGGCTTCCAGGACTATAGTCTTATGAACTCCCAAAGTCCCATTTTCACAAGTACAAGACAACAGAGCTGAATATGAAAGTGCTGGGGGAGGCAGAATCAAGAAGCAATTAGAGGGAGGGGGTGAAGCTTCCAATCTGATGGAAAAACCTCTGGGTATCCCAGGCAACAGGAGCTCAGGCCTTTTGTGGTAGGATTTCACCTATGAAAAACTCCTTTTCAATGCTCACTGTTTCTTGATGAGAAGTGCTCCCATGGGTCTGACTCTGTTATGCCCCCTCCCATCATATGCTACCCAACCCTCTCCTCAGGAAATGTATGCTTTTTGGACCTGCTGCATTTAGAGGGAAATGGAAACTGCTACCAAAGAAAGTGTGATGATAAGTGTATAAGAGAGGTACTTAGCTTAGTGTCATCTGAGTAGGATCTCTGGGTCCCAAATCTCATCTAGGAGTAGATGGCCCAGAATATCGCCCTCTCTCAAAAAAAGAGAAGGCAGCATTGGGGTGGGGGGCAGGATTTGAACAGAATGCTGAACTTAGAGTCAGGAAAACCCGATTAAAATCCTACCTCATATACTGTCATGTGGTGACTATGGGCATGTCATTTAACTACCCTGAGCCTCTGTTTCTTCATCTAGAAAGTAGGATAATAATATAGGAACTACATCACAATGAGATCTATAAACTTGATATCTCTATATAAAGATATATTATTATTGGCTCCAATTCTTCAATCACTGTACTCCTGCCCTGCAAACACCTGCTTCTCCAATCTCTTCTCTTGTTCAAATTGAGACAAATTTCTCCACCCTAAAAGAGAACAGTGAGTAACATTCAGAGTGTCCCAAAAATCTATACTATGACTTTTGAGATATCCTGTATTTTAAGCATAAGGATCCTGTAAGATTAGGGGCAAGACCTCCTCTTCCCACTGTTTCCCAAGGTACAGGATGCTCTTTGATCCATTGAATACATTAATCCAAAGAATATGGACTGACTTTCCATAAGAAGATCAAGGCAGTAAATGTCCCTGAAATGGAAGTGAGCTGCGAATAGGCTGTGAACTGAGTTATCTGGAATTCCCAGTGACCCCACTGGGCAACTGGCTTCGACTTATTTAAAGTCTGCTTTGGAGCTTCATTTAATCTTTGAGAAGAAGTTCTTGATTCCTGTCCTCTACTCAACTTTCACCCCATTCCTATTTGTTATTTGACCTCTTCATTCATTTCTCAAATACTCCCAAGAGATGATATATACTAGAATCACTAAATCCCAGAACCATAAGGGACTTTGTTGGCCATCTACTCCAACCCACATCCAGAAAAGAATCCCACTCTAATATACCCAACAAGTTCTCATTCTGTCTCTGTTTGAAGATATCCAACAAAGGGAGCTCATTACTCCCCTAGGTGATGCATTGCACTTCAGGACAGCTTCAATTGTTAGGAAGTTTTTCCTGACAACAATCCCAGTGAAACTTTCATTCATTGCCCTTGATTTTCTCCTCAGGACCCAAACAACACAAATCTAATTTCTGTCCAAATGGCAACCTCCCAAATACTCAAAGAAACCAAATATGCTTCTACTGTACCTCTCACGTCTTCCCTTGTCTAGCTGAACACTTTCTTCAGATGATCCAAATGCAAAATGAACTCAAGCCCTTTTCCCATCCTGGGTGCCCTCCTCCAGCCACTTTCCAGATTACCAGTGTCCTTCTTGAACTATGACATGCTGAACTGAACTTAATACTCATAGCACCACACAGATGTGGTGTGGCTATAACAGTGTCCACTTCCTTATTCCTGGAAGCAATACCTTCTTAATGCAGCCCAGGTTACATCAGCTTTTTTGGTTGCCATATTATACCTTTCAGTCACATTGAGCTTTTAGTCCACTAAAACCCCTGGATCTTGCATAGATCAACTGCTTTCAGATTCCCTATGTTTGTGAGGTTGATTTTTTAACCCAAGCATAGGACTTTACATTTATCACTATTGCTTCATTCTGTCAGACTCAGGCTTGTGTTCTAGCCTATCAAGAATGTTTGGGACTCTAACACTTATTCTAGGAGTTTGCAATCCTTCCTAGGTGTGTATCACTTGCAAATTTAATAAGCATGACATGGAGGCCTTTAACCAAGTTAGTGATTTTTTAAAAAGCCATTGAGTTAACATAAGGCCGAGCACTGACCTCGGAGGCACTTTACTGCAGACCTTATTCGAAGCTCACTTGGGACTATGAGAGACTATTTGTTTGCATCCAAGAATTCAACCATTTCAGAATCCACTGGTTGAGAGTGCTCTAGCTAAAATCCTTACATTGGCTGAACTTTTCAAAGAATTTCAGAATCTCCAAGTTTGAGAGTAGGAAGGGACCTCAAATCCCTACTGAAATACGCCCACCAAGTGGTCATCCAGGCTCTTATTGTGGACCTCCAAGGAGGGGGAACCTGCCCCTTCCAGAGGCAGCAACTGTAATTGTTAGGAAGTTCCTCCTGATCTCAAGCCCACATTGGTTTCTTTGCAAAGCTCATTCATTGCTTCTGGTTCTGTCCTCTGGGGTCAAAAAGAACAAGTCCATTCCTTCCTCCCTATGACAACCTCAAATAACTAAAAACAGCTCCTATGCCCCTTCTGAGTTTTTCCAGGCGAAAAAGCTCAGTTCCTTCACTCAGTCCTCAGATTTCACAGACTCAAGGCCATTCACTATTTTGCCTTCCTAGCTCTCTGGACACTCTCTAGCTTATCAATATCTTTCTTAAAATGTGCTGTCCAGAAATGAATATAATTACTCCAGATGAGATCTGACAAGGGCAGAATACAATGGGAATCTCACCCCCATTTTCCTGGAAGCTATGCCTCTCAGTACAACCTAAGATCACAGTAGCTTTTAGGGCTATATCATACTGCTGACTGCTATTGAGTTTGCAATTCATTAAAATTCCCCCAGATCTTTTTTCAGAACAACTGCCATGCCTGCCTCATATTATACTTGTGAAGTTAATTTTTTTTATGTCTTGGTGCAAAACTTTACATTTATTCTCACTGAATTTCATCCTATTAGAGTCAGCCCAATTCTAACTTGTTAAGAGCCTTTTGGATCCTACCCCTATTGTCCATTATGTTGGCTATTCCTCGAAGATTTCTGTCATCTGCAAACTTGATGGTGCCTTTGTCCAAGTCATTTATTAAAATGTTTAGCAGCCTGGGGCAAGCCCAGATCTCTACGGTACTCCACTGGAGGCCACATTGCCATTACACCATTAACAACTACTCTCAGAGTTCCAAATCTATCTAATAATATTACTACCTAAGTAAAATATATCCACAGAATTTCCCTCATCTATTAGTTTAGTAATCCTGTCAAAAAAGGAAATTAGGTTAGTCTGTTGTGACCTATTCTTGATGAAGCTATGAAGGTTCTTTGTAATCACATTCCCTCTTCCAGATGTTCACCATCCAACTCTTTAGAATTTTCCCAGGAATCATTGTCAAAACCATTCACCCACAGTTTGCAGACTCTGTTCCCTGCCATTAAAAAAAATCGGGACATTTGCCCTCTTACATTTTTGTGGCACTTCTCCTGTTTTCCATGTTCTTTCAAATATCACTCGGTGACCTCTTATGTTGCTTTCAACTTTAACATTATATTAATCATGTGTGGGCCCCAAGGCAATCAGAATGAAACACTGGCAACTCTGTTGGAAAAGGAATTTTTCTATTCCTTCTCAGACAGATTTGCTGGTGACTCCTCCGGGTAGAACACGATTTGATTTATTTTTGTTTGTTCTTTTTCTTTGGGAATATCAGGGCCCTGCTGTCAGATGTTCAGAAGCTAGGGCTTAACTTGACCCAGGTGCCCCTTAGCAACCGACAGAGGATGGCTGCCTGGTAGCCACAATATATTATTAGTGAGGACAGCTAGAAAGGTGTTAGATCAGCAGGGAAAAACACATTAACTACTATGTATCTTTACTGGGGAGATCTGGTCACACAGAGGAAAGTGTGAGTCATTGTCACCACAATCATGGCTCCGAATCAAGTGGAAAAATTAGAAGTGAAAGAGAATCTATGTGAGAATCATGATGAGGCTAGACAACGCCAGTGGGTCCCCACTGAGAAAACGTGATCTATTGACAGGATTAGAAAATGTTTGTACTTCTCTAAGTAGGCTACAGATGCAAAGTTGTACCCTAGGGAAAGCACTAGATTTGGAATGAGTAGTCTTGGGTTCAGATACCATCTCTATCACTTACAGTCTTCATGACATTGAGTAAATCACTTGACGTCTCTGGAACTCAGTACCAGATTTACTCAATTGTCATAAATCCAGCGATTTACTCAATTGTCATAAAATGAGGGGTTGGACCAGGTAGTCTCTATGGACCCATCTAGCTCTAAATCTGTGATCTTATGATCTCTTTAAGGATAAGCCTGGATCCCAACAATCAAGCAACAAGAGCTTACTAAATACCTACTGTGTGCCAGGCACTGGGCATGCAAAGTCAAAAAATAAAGTAGTCCTTGACTTCAAGGAGCTTACATTCTGTTGGAGACCTAGAGGGGGTAAGAGTTGTTCTGATTAACTTCTTTTGCCACATCCCCAGCACCACACCTTTGTGAAGTCAGTTTATTGCCCAATGACATAAATCCTGTGTCCCTGGAAACTGCAGCCTCAGAGTCCTGCCACCATGAGAAATCACATGCCTCACTAAGTTAATATCATTTGTTTTGACCTTCTTTCAAGACCAGTGGAATTCTTCATTCTAAAATCTACTGCCATCTTAAACTTTCAGGTTTCCCCTGAGAATGTTTCCCAGTATGTGGGCATATTCATTTAGCAGAAGACACATGTAACATCCCCAGACAGCACGAGTAGAATACTCATTCCAACCAAGGCATGGAACATTCACTGTTGGCACCCAGGGAGATCTTTTGATACTCTCTCCTACATCACCTCCTCCTCTATAGCAGTTATTTATAACCCTTATTTGTGCCAATGACATGGAGTGTATTCTGGGTTTTCAGCACTTTAAATACCTAAGTTATGGATAAAAGGGGGCGGGGGGGGAATAGAGATGCTATCTGATCACTCTTTTATTATGGCATCTTTCTGTGACTCAGATGTTTTCTCCCTGCACCATTTATGAAAGACTTCTCCTCTTTCTGCCTCATTATTCCCTGCCATCTTTTGTATTCCCAAACAAAGATAATGCAGGTACATAGTAATAGCTTGCTTACAACCCAAAAAAAGCGTTCTGCTGAGCTGAACTGACAGATGCATAGCAATAGAAAATGAGAGGTTCACTGTAGGACAAGAGCAGCAAACAGCTCTGGGTTTTGAAGCAGTTTTTTATGAGCCAAGTCCAACGAAGATGTGTGGAATCCAACAATCTGAGAGGTGGAAGGTCCTTGGAGGTCACTAAGTCCAACCCTTGCCCAGTACAAAAATCTCCATAACTCCTACCCTTCTTCATAGAGATTCCAGGAAGGGTCCATTTCCCATTTTGTCTTTCACAGCTGGCTTAAGTTACTTCTTCACAGAATCTCAGAACTAGTAAAGACCTAAGCTAGTTTCTAGTTCAACCTATCGCCAAAAAGGAAATCCTTATTACAAAATACTCAATATGGGACCATACAGTGGGCACGCAATCTGTCTTTCTTATCCAGAAGACTTCCAATAAGGGGAAAGCTATTACCTTGTAAGGTAGCCTGTTCCATTCAAGCCTGTTTTCTTTCACTGTGAGGAAAGTTTTCCTGTTATCAGTCCTAAGTTCTTTCCTTTGTTTCTTTTTGGCACATTACAGTTTCATCGATTCAAATGCTAGAATTTGACTACACATACTGTCTCATTCCTACGCCCCATCTCCAACTCTGACCTTATAGAATATAGAATTACAGATTTGCAGAATCCTGGGTTTAAAAAGGAATTCCAAGTCCATCTTGTCCAATCCAAACATGAATATCCCCTCCTACAACAATCCCCCAAAGTGGTCATAGAGCATGCTGGGATAGCTCTGTTAGGAAGTTTTCTGTACCTCGAGTTGAAATTTGCCTTTCCACAATTTTTATATGGCTTCTCCTTCTTCTGCTCTCTGGGTCCAAATCCCAGGCATCAATCTAATTCTTCTCACCTGACATCCCTTCAAATACATGAATACAATTATCCTTGCCCTTCCCTATTCTTCTCTTCTCCAGGATCCACAGTTCCATTTTCATACATGATCACAAGGCCTTTCACCATCCTCGCTGCCCCCTTTTGGGGTGTCTTCAACTTATCAATGCCCATCATAAATGTGTTACTCAGAATACAGCAGGCATGGTCTGACCAAAGCAGAAGGTAATAGAGCCATCATTTTCCTTGTTTGGGACACTGTCATGCTCTTAATGAAAATTAAGATTGCAATAGCTATTTTGGTTATCATTTCACATAGTAAACTCAGAGAGTCCTAGAAAATCCCAAATCTTTATCAGACAAAATGCTATGCAGTCACACCTCCATCAGCTTATACTTTTGAAGTTGATTTTTTTTAAACCTAAGTGTAAATCTTCATACTCAACCCTCTTAAATCTCTTTCCATTAGATTCACTCTGTTATTCTAATTTACTGAGATATTTTCAAATTCTGACACTGTTGTATAATGTATTAAGTATCCTTCTGTCAACTTTGAGTCAACTGAAAATTTGATAATTATGCTACTCATACCTTCATATAGTCAAATGATAAAAATGTTGAATAGTCAAACACAGATCTCTGGAGCACTCACTCCTCAGAAGACCTTCTCCCAATCTGGCATTAAACCATTTGTGACTATTTTTTTTTTAATTTCAGCCATTCAACCAGTTCCAAATTTACCTAACTGAACTATTATCTAGTCCCAGTTTCTCCATTTTGCCCATAAAAATAGCATGAGAGGTTCCAATCACTACTTTGATAAAATCTAATTGTATATACATTATTTTCCTGATCTACCATCCTAGTAACTGTCAAATATGGAAATGAGGTTAGTCTGTCATGACCTGTTCTTGCTGCAGCCATACTGGCTCTTTGTGATGGTTGTTACCCTCTCTGGATGTTCACTAATCATCCCTTTAACAATATATTCCAGAATTTTGCCAAGAATCTTAGACCATCTTTGACACTACTATTGCCATCTTTCCTCAGTCAGTCTCCCCCAACGTGAAGAAATGCTAGTGAGCTTGCAACCCTCACATACATACACAAAGGATCCTGCCCCCCAGCTTCAGTTTGCTGCTTGTTCTTTCCAGCTTGGAATCAGGCTCAAACCAACCCCCAACTGGCCATACTAACAGCATGTGGTAGTTCCCACTAAGGCACAACTCAGCCAGTCTCTCTCTGCCAGTATCTATGGTATTTTCAGGCTTTCTCACAACCCATGACTGTGCTCAGACCATCCTTGAGCCCAGTCTCCTGTAACATAAGCCAACATCACATTCATACAGAGCGAACTTAGCCAAATGTCCCCAGGTGCCCTATGAGGCATACATCTGCCTGCACACATGGTATGTAAAATTACCAGCTCCAGCCCTGTTCTGCTTGTCTTGGCAATTTTCACATTTTCCTGACTCCATTTTCTTTCCACTGGAATTTTTTCACTTTTTAATTAGCAGACAAATAGTGACAAGGAGATCATTTGGAGTTTCTGGATGTATTTTAAATGCTATGATTACAAACTGTAGACACAAATTTCTCCTTCCACCCACCTTTAAAATATGTGGGTGCCCTTTCTGGGTAAAATTTATTCCCTTTAGCTCCTTTCCTCCAGAGTGTTCTCCAAAGATAGTGTCATGGTAGGAATTGGGAAAAGTACATTTTCCCCCAGATCAAACTAGGTGGTTTAGGAATGGACAGGAGAGGACCACAAAAAAGAAAAGGGACTGTTTTCTTCCCTTCTCTCTCCTCCCTCTGGAAGAGCTGATAAGATGCCCCTTTGGCCCTCCCAGTGATAGATGGCTCTTGTAATTACATCATGTCCCCTTCTTGAGTTGCCAACTTGATGAAAATGACCAGGTCTGTCAGCACCTTGGATGCTTTGAAGTGGAAATGGAGACAAGCAAAGAGTTACTCTGTGCCTAGCTCATAAGTTAAGTAACTCACAACTGTAACCCCACTGCAAAGAAGAAGTCTTCATGTATTTGCTAATTAGATTCAGAAAAACCGTGTTCAGGAATAAATACGAAGGTCATCCACACAGGGCCTTCTACTACTCCATACATATTACTAATTTGAAAGGGGAAAAAAAACCTACACTAAGGATCACAGAATCATAAATCTCAGAGTTAGAAAGAACCTTAGATCACCTAGCCTGATCCCTTACCCAATAGAAGAATCCTTTCTTTGATATTCCCAACAAGTGATTTCTTCTATTTGACAGAAAACCCATTACTTCATGAGGAAGGTGCTAGTGATTTGTATACAATCCTGCTTACCAGAAAATGCTTGCATCTACCACCTCCCTTTAAATTTCACCCCCTGCTATCTTCTATCTTCTGGGGTCTGATTAGGTTCATATTTTGCTTTCAACATTTACAAGGGATGTTACTATAGGTAACCTCTCTGAGCTTCAGTTTCTTCATCTATAAAATGGTGGTAATAAGATGCTCCAGGGTTGTTGCAAGGCTCTGATTAGGTAATATATGTAAAGCATTTTGCAGACTTTAAGCACTGTTTTAATAAATATCAGTAATTACTATTGGTGTGGTAGATATAGTATAGAACTTAGCATTAGGAAGACTTGGATCCAAATCCCTACTTAGATATATTTTAGCTGTGTGGCCACAGGTAAGTCATTTAACCTCTCTGTGTCTCGGTTTCCTTCTCTATAAAATGAGAATAACAATAGTATCTACCTCATAGGGTTGTGGTGAGGCTCAAACAAGATCCCATATATAAAGTACTTTATGAACTTTAAATGGGCTCTAGAAATGTGAGTTAAAATACTTTCAATAATTTTCCAAGCCCTTCTAGTCCCTGGAAACAATAATCCCATGTCCCCAATAAGTCCTTTCTTTGCCACACTAACTAACCTTCAAGGTTTTAAGTGCACAAAATCACAAAATTGTGGTCCAAGACAACAAAAACAGCACAGGGATCTGATACCTATTTTGCATTGTAAGGTTGCCTGACACTAAGTAATGACCCATTAAGCTCCAAGGATCTTTGTTCCTGCTAACTGGTCTCATCCTTTCCTTCTCCCCAGAAAGAAGATCAGAGGATTGAGAGCATTAAGGGGACCTGAGATAGCTTGTCATCCATCTCTCACACTTAACCGATGAGGAAACTAAGGCTTAGATTGGTAAGAGGATCATGCAGATTCATACAGGCAGTAAGTGGTAGAGACAGGATTCGAACCCAGATTTTCAGGCTCCACATACAGTGTGTGGTTTTCATTGTATCTCAATAGCTTTCTCATTCCTCAGGTGCCAGGCTCCAGATCAGTGCCATGGCAACCTGAAACAACAGAGAAGGCAGGAGGATTCTATAAGGGTCACGGGCTTATACTAGTACTAAATCAAGGGCACCTAGAAACCAGAGGAACAAGGAATAAGAAAAGTGAGATTAGAATCTAATGATGAAAGGTGGGGATGCCCAGGTGAGGAAGACTGTATGTCCTGTCATACTTTTATGATATATGGTCAGTTTTGTTGATATTTATTTTTTCTTTTTTTCCTTTAAAATTATTTATTATAAGGGATGGCTCTCTGAAAGGAGGAGGGAGAAGGATATGGGGAAAATATTGGCAACATGAAAACAAAAGATAGCAATAAAAATTTATTTTTATAAAAAGAATCCAGCATGCAAACCAGCATGAGGCCATAGATCAGGCTCCCAAGGCCTAACCTACACAGAGCTTGACTGTGAGGAAGTAAGAATTTAAACCCAAGGAGAACACACAAGCCACCAGTACGTATTTGAATGAACTGTCCCCATGAAATGTTGTTTATAAAACCAACTCTCCTGAGATGAAGCCTATTTTCCCAGTGACTTCCTTTATATATTCTGCTCTGAGCAAAGAATAAAGGTTCCTGCTCCTGAAATCTTTTCTAGACTTGAAGGGGTGAGGAGAATCCACCTTCCTCTGTCCTCCACAAAAGTCAGACCCTGGGCTAGCAGACACTACAATGGAGGGATGGGGTGGGGATGGCAGCTCAACCAAGGCTCAGGCATTTGTTGTTCAAATACCCCATGGGATGAAGATCCCTACAAGTTGTAATTCAACACCTAAGCAGCTGGGAGCTGTCCGGTAGTATCAGTCTCCTAGGAGATATCTCCAAGGGAGATGGCTGCTCCTATTTCAGCCTGCCTACTACTCCCTCATCTCGTGATCTTCTACAATCAAGAAAGAAGACATCTAGCAGCTCTCTTTTGCTTTGTTTTTTGTGGGATTTTTTTGTACCAGACTTTTCCATTTCTTCTCCTGGCCTACTAATTGTTCATGGAAGGGGACCCAAATGCTACAATGGGAGAAGGGAAGTGAGGTTGTTGAATGAAAGAGCAGAAGAATGAATAAATAAATGAGCTAGACAGTTCATTGATCTCAGTGACAATGTTCATTTTTTCCCTCTGTGTGAGGCTCTCTGACTTGAAAGCATCTTCCCCATGAAATAAAACAGCCCTAAAAGGTGGGTAAGGTACAATCCGAGAACCCCAGAGATGTCTTACATTGCTTAGAAAAGTTTTATCACTACCAATTAGGCACCTACTATGTACCAGGGACTGTGCCATACATTAGAAATTCAGAGAAAGGCAAAAACATGGTCTCTGCCATAATGGAGCTCAAGCAGCCCCACACAAAGAGAGCACTTTCTCCTGCTCATTTGCTTTCTCTGGTGACACTGGCCTCCTGGCCATTCCAGAAACAAGACCCTCCATCTCTTGGCTCTGGGCACTTTTGTTCCCCATGCTTGGAATGCTCTCCCTCCTCCACTCCAACTACTGACCCCTCTGGCTTTCTTCGAATCCCAACTAAAATCTCACCTCCTACAAGGTGCCTTCTCCAACCCTTCTGCATTCCAGCGTCTTCCCTCTGTTAACTATTTCCTGTTTATCCTCTATATGACTCACTTTGTATATACTTGTCTGCACGTTTTATTCCCCAGATTGTAAGCTTCCTGAAATCACCTTGTCTTTTGCTTCTTTGTGCATTCCTAGACTTAGCACAGTGCCTGGCACATAGTAGGCAGCTAATGGGGATTTTTGATTAATCAATAGCAAATAAAATGCTAGAACTGATGTCAGAAAGACCTGAATTCAAATCCTGCCACAGACATTTACTAGCCATTTGGCCCTGGGCCTGTCATTTAATGTGTCTCAGTTTCCTTTTCTTCATCTGTAAAATGGGAACAATAATCTTTGCCTCACAGGGTTGTCGTGAAGACCATTGAGATAATATGTAAAGTGCTTTGTAAATCTTAAAGTGACATATAAATGTTAGCTATATATATAATGCCATATAAACCATACACATTGTTTTTGGTAGACATTCTACACAAAGCAGTGTGCTGTTGAACCCTACATGAGCATGTTTTCATTACTGAGGCTGATGAGTCCAGGTGGACACTAAGTTGCATGACTCTTAAAATATTATTGGGAAATCTATCTTTTAAGTAAATTTTGTCAGTTCTGGCTCCCCAGTAGGCCTTGCTATTACTCTCTCTCTCTCTGCTTACAGACCACCACCTTAACTCAGGCCTCCTCACTCCTTACATGGACCATTTTGTCAGTTTTCTAATTTGTCTTCCTTCCATCTATCCTCTCCTATCTCTAATCCAACCCTTCACAGAGCTGACAAGTTGACATTCCCAAAACACCAGTATAACTCTGCCCCTCTCCTGTTCAAGAAATTTCAGTGGCTCCCTATTGCCCCTATGATAAAGTACCAAATCCCCTGTTTGGCATTGAAAGCCATCACCATCTGCTCCAGCCCATCTTTGCGGACTTATTTCATATTATTGTCCCTCATGCACTCTATGTTCCTTGACAGTTCCAATAAATACAATGTGAGGAAACTCTGGGAGTGAGGAGCTGTTGCCAGAGCCCTGCCTGTTTTTTTGGTTTTTTGTTTTTTTTTTTAATGTTCTACAGTCTATTTATGACAAGCCTCCGGGGAGTTCCTGCCTGCCTATTCTTATACCTAACAGAGCACTGGGGCACCAACTCCATGAAAGCTGCTCCTGAGGCAGACAGGGAAGGAGAAAGCCAATGTGCAGGGTAGCCCTCTCCGTGGATCAGGTGCTGGAAGCCCCAAAGACAAAGGCCTAGCGTTCATTTTTTAAAGTGGAATTCCAGCAGACCTGGATAGGTGCCTTCCAGGCTCCTGCCTCTTTTCCCACTGCTACCGAGCTTTGTCTTCCTTCTTCCTATTGCCCAAACATCTGTCAGAATCCCCTGCCTTGGTCGCTGAGAAGAACTGGACCATGGAAGACTAACATTCGGAGGGTGGAGAACTTGGGGGCTCCTTTGCCAGACCAATAAGGTTTACCCTGGATTTGCTTACCCTTATGGTCTGAGTCCATAACCAACGTGGACTCCCCAGCTGAGTTCCTGGAAGCTGTGCCTCTACCTTCAGATAAGGTTGTCAAAAGTTTCTATGTGAGCAAGGAAGTCTTTTCATTGATAGGAGAGCTAGGATTCCTAACCAGTCAGAGTCCTTTAAAGCCTAGGAGAAAAAGTGGAATTCATCCAGAAGAACCAATCAGAGCAACAGTTCACTTGATGCTATCCTTGGTGCTGGTTCTTGAGTCCTGTCCTGCTCCTTCCCTACCCTACTCCCTCCCCATGAAACCCTGCTAACTCAGGTCCCTCTGATCCTAGTTTCTGCCCAATTCTATTCTATTCCCTTGATAACCCGCCTCCTACTTGAAACGCTGAAATTCACGGAGCCACATTCTCTCAGGGCTTTTTTCACCATGTATTCCTTTCTGGGTGCCATATTTTAAGATGAGCATTGACAAGTTAGAGCAAATCTAGAGCAGGGGACTGGCATGAAGAGACTAATAGTATCTTGAAAACATGTCCGGTGAATGAAGAAGTCTTAGCATAGACTCGATTGTTGCCTTGAAAGGTTGACACATGGAAGACAAACTAGGCTTGCTTTGCTTAGCCCCACAGTGCTAAAGTAAAAAGAAGACTAATAGGAAGAAATTACAGACAGGCAGATTTGGGCTCAAAGCAAGGGAAATCTTTCTGACTGGCCTACTTGCTGATCTCTGTAGACAACAGTCCATTATCTTCCACTTCCATACCCTTGACCTCCATGTCTTGAATGTTCTTCTTCATCTCTGCCTCTTGGAAACCTTAACTGCCTTCGAGGCTGAGCTGACTCAGGAGAAAGCCCCTCCATAAGACTTTTTTTGAAGGCCCCAGTTAGTACTGCTTTCCCAATACCAAAATTAATTTTTATTTCCTTTGCATTTATTCTGTGTAGAGCAGTGATTTGTAAAAAGAGGAGCCGCAGCACACTAGCGAGCCACAAGTATCATCCAAAGTACCATGAAATTTCTCCCCTGACCACTTCAAAATAGTCACACTCCCTGCCCCCCCCCCAAGCTATAGTTTGCTGACTGCTCTTTCCAGCTTGGAATCAGGAGTCACAATAGTCACTCTATCTATGGAGACTCAGATGTTATAATATAAAGAAAGGTGGACAATTTTCAGAAATTCAAGCTATCAATGGCCGCATGAAAACAAAAGTTCCAAATCTCTAATTAGTGAAATGTAAATTAAAGCAATCCTAAGCTTCTACCTCACAACCATCAGGTTGGCAACGCTGTTTTAAAAAAAAAAGGAAACTGACAAATGTTGGAAGGGCTGTAGAAGAACAAGTACATTAATATGCACTGTGAATTTTGAATCAATTCAATCATTCTGGAAATCAACTTGGAACTATGCCCCCAAACTTATTAAGCTGTACATACACCTTGACTCACCAATAATATTACTGAGTCTATGCCTCAAAAGAGGTCAAAGAAAAAACTATATGTACAAAAATATTTATAGTAACTCTATTTGTGGTGGCAAAGAAATAGAAACTAAGAGGATGCCCATCAGTTGGGTAATGGATTAACAAATTACAGAATATGAATGTAGTTGAATACTACTTACACCATACAAAATGCCAAAGGGGATGGTTTCAGAGAAACCTGAGAAGACTTATATGAACACACAGAATGAAGTAAGCAGAGCCAGAAAACACTTTATACAATAATAACAACAATTGTAAAGACAAACAATCAAAAGACTTAAGAGCTCTGACAATGCAGTGACCAACCACGATTCCAGAAGAGTGATGGCGAAAAGTGCTGCCCATTTCCTGAGAGAGGTGATGGATTCAGGGCAAACATTGAGATGTTTATTTTGAGGACATGGATAATGTAGGAACTTTTTTTTTGCTTGACTATGCATATTTGTTACAAGGATTTTCTTTTTCTTTTTTTTCCCCCATGAATTAGGGGTAGGAGGAAGAAAAAAACAGATTTTTGTTCATTGAAAAGATTAAATTTAAAAAAAGAATTAGAGAGTTTTGGAAGATTAGAAAGGACAAATAAAAGAATCCTAAGACCTTTGCAATGGACATGGAAGCTCAAATGCTCACTATTCCTTCTCTGCTGTTTCTGGTTTTTCTTTAAGAGTTCAGTGGAACATGATTCCTCAAAGCAAAGAATATTAGGCTGGAAGCAAAAAAAAAATAAAGTTTGAGAACCACTGATACAAGTTATGTTTCTCCAGGAAAACGTGAGCTCCTTGAGGACAGGGACTGTTTTGTTTTTGTCTCTTGTACTCCTAACCCTATCAGGTATCTGGCATCCAGTATGTGCTTAATAAATAAATCTGTTTAGTTGAACTGAACTAACAATTATAGCTGTCCCAAAGTAGAATGGGCTACTTCAGGAGCTAATAAATTTCCCACCACTGCAGCATTTTTTTTTTTGATGAGGCAATTGGGGTTAAGTGACTTACCCAAAGTCACATAGCTAGTGAGTGTTATGTGTCTGAGGCTGGATTTGAACTCAGGGCCTCCTGACTCCAGGGCCAGTGCTCTATCTACTGCACCACCTAGCTGCCCCGACTGGGTAATTTTAAATAGAGACTGGGTGATCATTTGGTAGTATGATCTTTATGGTCCCTTTTAAATTTGAGATTAAATTATTCCACGATTCTAACCCTTCTACTCCAAGCTATGCTAGCCTCAGGCTGGGCAGATTTATCTGTGATTCTGGCTTTGTGCCACTTTGATATCCACTAAGTCCCAACTTGTCCAAAAAACTCAAGTACTTACTAAGTATTCCAGGGGATACTTGAAACACAATGGTTTCCAAAGAATTTGAAAACAAAAATACACCCAGTGAAGAGGTGTATAGTGAGCAGGCTGCACCTTATTAACAACGAGGAGCTTCAAAGAACATGACTAAAAGATGTCACCAAAGAAATGACTGATAAGAAGAAGAAAAGATGGGCTGGTTGTATAGTTGAGGTTGAAGGTTGAAAGATGGAAATCTAGTAGTCCACTGGCACCCCTGTGATGTCATGAGAAACTAAGGAAAGTCTCCAGCCTGTTGGATGGACTTCTTGTAGTGAACTGATAAGAGAACATTTACAGATCCATTCCAGTATACTCACTAAAGAAAATCCCACTTCTTACTACTTTCTTGCTCACCTCCTTATTCCTCCCTTCCCTCAATTATCAATCTCTCTCTCTCTCTCTCTCTCTCTCTCTCTCTCTCTCTCTCTCCCCCCCCCATTCTGCTGATTACTCCTTCACTCTCCTTCACTCTTTTTATGACTCCTCTATTCTCTTTCTCTACCCAATACTTCCTGACTCTTCTATTCTCCCTGTTCCTCCTTCATATTCCTCCTCTAAGCTACAATACTCCTTATTACTTGCTCACTTTCTCTTACTCCCCATATGACTTTCTTACCCTTCGGGTTAGGCCCCTCCCTCTTCTGATTGCTCATTTGCTTTCTGTAGGCCATGCCCTCTGGAGAGTGATGTTCTCACCAGCCCTTTTCTCTCCTTCTTTCGGCAGTTTTCAAAGTTCTGAAGCTGCACATTCCCCGGACTTTCAAGGGCTGTAAAGAGGCGTCCCCAGCCCAGTGATAATTCCCATTACAGGAGCTGATGGGTAATCGGCACTGACTGTTCCCATCCACCAGCAGACTGAATCCACAGGAGAAGGAGAATGCAGTGAAAAGCCCTGGGGCTGCAGACGGAGAGCACAAAGCCATATGTTGTGGTTGTTTCAGAACAATGCTGTGTGGTCCTGCTTCAAACATATGGAAATACCTCCTCTGCTATTTTTAAAAATGTCATTCAGTCATTTTTCAATCATGTCTGACTCTTTGTGACTCCATTTGGAGTTTTCTTGGCAGAGATACTGAAGTGGTTTGCCATTTCCTTCTCTAGCTCATTTTACAGATGAGAAAATTGAGGCCAACAGTTAAGTGACTTGCCCAGGGTCACACAGCGACTGAGTCTGAGTTCAAATCTGGCTTGTTTTCGTGACTCCAGGCCTGGCACTCTATCCTCAGCTCTACCTAGCTGCCCATTAAAAAAAAAAAATGAAATGTTGCCTATTTTACTCACTTCTTTGGTTTCATCCAAGTTAGTGCCTTTGGTGTTGAGTGTTAAGGTCACAGAGATAGAGACCCAAGGGACCTTTGAGGTTATCTAACCCCACCCCTCATTTCACATTTGAGGAAACTGAGGCCCAGAGAGGTGAAATGTATTGCCTTGGGTCACACAGATAGTACGTAAGTGGCAGAAGCAAGAACCAAATTCAGGTCCCAGACTCCAAGTTCAGTTTTCTTCCCATTCCACCACAAGGAATACACAATATGTGAACAGAATTCTTGGTCTGTGTTAGTTCATTACTACAGCGAACTCCTGAGGAGGGAACTCTTGGACGCACTCAGATTGGTGCCTCCTCTGCTACTCAGTCTTAAAGACTTGCCTGGACTAGGTGACCTCTAAGCATTAACATTCCCTAGCTATGTCTCATCCCCTGCTCTTCCACAATGATATATGTGTGTTAAACAGTGTTTGACAACCTTGACTCCTCCGTATGCAAACCCCTTGCAGACACAGCCTCTGTCCCCTGAAGTTTCGGAAGCATGCCCTGGAGATGTTAAATCATCATTTATTTTTGTTGTCCCCAAGGCAACCAGGAACTCAAGCATGCCTAAGGATGGGACAAAAGTTCAGGCCAACGTCCTCAGCAGTCTGTGGTCTGGGGTTGGTTGCTATTTGAACATGCTGGTTGAAGTGTTTGCACTAAGAAGGGAAAAGGCTTAACCAATATGAAAAGCGGCAGCTTCCTTTTTAATTACCAGCTCCCATTAGAAACCTCAGGTTCATTGTAATTGCATTAGTGGCTCTGCCATCACACAAAGGTTTGCCCACAATAAGATCCACCCTTGAGCCTGAAACTTGATTCCGGATTCTGCTCTCTCTACAATCTCCTGCCCTTCGCCTATTCTATAATTTCCAGATGATATTCTGTGACTTCCCAGACACATCTAATGCAAAGGATACTTTAATCCTCAGCCCCCTTAACAAATGCTGAATTCCAGGGCAACATCTCTGTGTGATATCAGGCAGGCCTACCTGGATCAGTGTTATCAGGTAACTACCTTTCCAATTTTATCTACCCGACTCCCCTCCTGGGAATAGTCAAACCAAGCACCTATCATTGCCTAATTGTGCCCTATAGTTTTCTGCCTTTGAGCCTTTGCTTGTGCTGTTTTCACTGCCTCAGACACCTTCTTCCACCCCCTCAATCCCTAGTTCTGTCTAGCCAATTTCTAAACTCATCCTTCAGGGCCTAAGACCCACTGCTGCCTCTTCTAAGAAGCCTTCCATAATTCCCCCAGACAGAAGTGATTTCTCCCTCCTGGACTCCCATAGCCCTTTGGACCTCTTTGTGTACTTTTTATGATCTACTTTATGTTATAGTTATTTCTATCCTATTTCTATATTTCTACAAATTGACTATAAGCTCTATAAAGACATGACATCTCCTATATCACCAAGAATATGGCCTGAGAGAATAAAGCAATGAACCACATCAAATGGAAAAGAAATATGTGTCAGGAATTAGGGATGCTTCTATACTAGCAGATAGATTTCTGTAATTAATAGTCTAGAGATGCTTGTCCTTTATGTACAGAAAGGTAGTATCACAGAGTCCTGGGGTCAAAATCAAAAGGTCTTTGAGTCCTCACTCCACTAACCACTAGCTGTGCAAACCAAAGCAGATAATTTCATTTCTCTAAGTAATAGTTTCTCCATCTTTAAAGTGGGGATAATAATATTTTCATCAGTCAATCAGTTGACACCATTTAGTAATCATTCACCATGAGTCAGGCATTGTGCTAAACACTAGGGATAAAAAAGGGGAAAGCATGTCCCTACCCTCAAGGAGCTCACACTCCAATGGGAAGAACAGTAGCTATACACATACAAAATACATACAGAAAAGATGGCAGGTCATCTCTGAGAGGAAGGCACCAGTAATGGTGGAGACCAGGAAAGACCTCTTGCAGAAGGCATTTGAGGTATTTCAGATGCATCTTAAAGCAAGCCAGGGAAGCCAGGAGGCAGAAGTGAGGAGGCTGAGCAGTTAAAGCATGGAGAACTGCCACTGAGAAGTAATATAGTCAGGAGACTGAACGCCATATGCAAGGAAAGCAAGGAAAGGCCAATGTGCTTGGGTCAAAGCTTAAGTGGAAGAGAATAAAATGTATTGCGTATCCAGGGTAATTGTGACTGAAGTTATGTATAAAGGTACAGGGATAAACATTGGATTTGGGGTTACAGTGGTATAGGGAGCTCCATAGTAAGGAAAGTCTACCCATGTGGGCTGAAGTTGAAGTATTGGTACTAAGAATGGAAAAATACTTAATCATGATGAAAAGCAGCCATTTTCTTTCGAATTACCAGCTCCCATTAGAAATCTCAAGTCCTAATGACTTCTTTGCAACTTACAATCTTCGCGAGTTGCCTAGAACACTGAAGATGTTAGGTGATTGGCCTAGGGTCACACATTCTGTATGGGCGAGAGAACTGGGAACCAGCCTTTCCTGGCTCTGAGGATGATTCTGTTTGACATTCACAGACTTCCATCACCCAGCCCCCTCCTACCTTTCCAGTCTTACACCTTACTCCCCACCACGTACTCTTTGATCCAGTAACACTGGCCTCCTGGCTGTTCCATGCATAAGACACTCTATGTCTTGGCTCTAGGCATTCCTTCTGGCTGTCCCCCATACCTGGAATGCTTTCCATCCTATTGACTTCAAGTCCCAACTAAAATCCCATTTTCCCCAACCACTCTTAATTCTAATGCCTTGCCTACATTATTTTTTTCCTATTTGTACCACATATGGCTTGCTTTGTCTATGTTTGCTTGCTTGTTGTCTCCCTATTAGACTATGAGCTCCTCAAGGGAAGGGATTGTCTTTTGCCTCTTTTTGTATCACCAACACATAGCACAGTACCTGACACACAGTAAGCACTTAAGAAATGTTTATTGATTTATTGATTATCTAATCCCTAGGCAATACTGTTTCTAAATATGCTTCCTAAACTGTAAAGCATCACAGAATAATGAGATATCATTATTACAGAAGTTAATAGCAAAAATGTTGGCAAGTTTTTTATGCTTTTATTAATAATATGCTCTATTAGTAGAGAAAGCTTAAGATTTGCGGAAGGATTTAAAGATTCTACAGTTCTTCTCTTTCATTCGGTCTGCAGGTATATTACTGATCAATCAGAAGCCAATGGCATACTTTCTTATTAATAATAATAGTTTCCAACATTCAGTGCTTTACCATTTCTATGATGATTTCAAAGTATTCTACATGGTTATTATCTCATTTGAGCCTCAAAACAGCCTTCTGAGCTCATTACTATGAGTATATACTGTTTGTGGAAACAGAGGCTCAGAAAGGTTAATGACTTGCCTATGATCTAACAGCTATTAATAGTGGATTCAGATTCAGGTCTTCCTATGCCAAGCCCACAGCTCTTTCTGTAGCTCTTTCCATACTGCCATACTTCCTTTTATAAAGGTGTTGATTCTCTGACAGCCTTCAGTGCCATCAGGAGAAAATGCTAGTAACTTGCTACCCCAGGTAGGGAAAAGACAGACAGGAAGATAGGCAAGGCAAGCGCAAAGTGCATGTCCATCCATCAGATAATGGCTGAGTAAATTGTGGTACAGGAAGGCAACAGAATATTTTTGTGCCATATAAATTTCTGAATGTAAGAATTCAGAGAAATTTGAGAAGACCTGTAAACTGATGCAAAGTCAAGTAAGGAGAAACTGGAAGACAATTTAACTCAACAATCATAATGGATTCAAGTCTCTGATTGATGCACTAATTTCAGTTTTAGAACTGTGAAGTATATCTATAGTCTTTCATCAGAGATGTGGTAGACTGTGGGTATGGGATGAGGCACACATTGTCAGGTGTGGACGACACGTTGATTTATTTTGATTATCTGTATTTTGGGTTTAGAGAGGCAGAGTTATTGAGAAATAACACTGATTTTTTTAAAGCATTATCAAAACTTTGGTTTTTAAGGAGGCTTCTTCAACCTGCCAAGCTTTTCTTATCAGTGAAGTGGCTTCCCCCTGTCCCGCCACTTACAGGAATAAGAAGCTTTGACCAGTCAGCAGCAATTCCTATAATGGTTCTAGACCCTAGAGAATCCCCAAAGCATAAACAAAGGAAGCTATTTATGAATTAACTCCCACTCTGCTGACATATGAGAGAGGCTAATCCTCAGACCATGAGTGCTTCTGATAATGGAACAAGGGCTAATCCTGAGAGCAAAGGCACCTCTGATAATGGGAGAGGGGCCACTCCTCATTCCAATGGCACCTCTGATGGAGCACTTGAAACTTAATGCAATTTAAGACATAATTACCCAGCCAAGAGGCTGTTTTCTCTAAAGCCATAAGATTCTAATCTAGTAACTTCAACATCACTGACAATGACCAGCTTTTCCTGGATCCCTGAAATTTACCATCATTTGTGACTCACTGACCTTGGTTAATGCAAGGAGTCAGGTGGGGATTTGATCTCCACTGCATCCAACTGGAGCTGGGGCCTTGTGAGTTTATCTTGCAAACAAATTAGAGGAACACGTCCTTAAAGGCAAAGCCCATGGTTCTTTCTTTCCTTCCACCCTTACCATCTCCCTGAGAGGGGATTGCTTTCTTAGCAAGGGTCATTCCTTGGTGGGGGATAACTGAGAATCCTAGCACACTCAACCATGGGACTTGTCTAGTTCAGCTCTCATCAGGAGCTTGTGGGGGCTGGAGTTTAACAAAGGGCAAGCAGAGGCAATAGTCCAAATGAGATATGTTTTATTAGATAATGTTTTATTACCTGCAACCTAGTAGCAAAGGAGTCTTATTGGCCTGCTTCTATTTTGTGCCAAAAGACCCAGACTGAGGGCCAACCTCACCTTTTGTATTCTGGTGTGTCTTCCTTCTTATTGGCCTGGCAGTACATCTTTTGGACCTCCCCTGGCAAAGATAAGGAGGCCCTGACTGATGGACATTTAAATGACGAGGTCAGCTAAGAGTTCACAGCTCCTCATTATTCATCTTTAGGACAGGGAAAATTAATCCTCAGGTCAATCTACACCTAGGGAAAATGGCATTCAGAAGTGGTTGACCTGCCCCTCTCTGGCACTTAAGGAATGGAATGTTAGCTGGTTTATGAAACCCAGCTTGCCTCTAGAAAATTTGGCCAGAAAAAAAATAAGCCATCCTTACTGGCTGGTCTCCCTTTTCTAGACTGGGCCACCCCAAATCTTGATAAGGGGTATAGCAAGGACAAAAAGACATGTTCCCCAGGGGGAAAGAAAATGTTGTCCTCCCTTTCTCCCCCATTCCCTGCTTTTGTTTGAACGGAAAATAAAAATAAGGGTCCCAACATAGGTAGATGCCTTCTGGGGCTAGGAATAGATTATCTTATTCAATAACACCCTTTAAAAATTACCTGACCTTTGGAGGTTAGGGGTCTGAGGAAACAGATGAATTTACATAGAAATACTGGTAATAAATAATACAATCCAACATTAATTATCCTCAGGTTGTCACCTCTAGTAATCTAACCAGTTCAAGCCAAATCCCCAAGCGCTGCCTGCCTTATCCCCAAATGCAAATTTGTCCCATGTCAATTCCCACTCTCCGGGATCATAAGCTCATGCATGACACAAGTTCTTCATGCCACTGCCTGAGGCTCTGACCCAGTATAAACACCTAAACTCACACACAGAACCACTTAAAAAAAATTTAAGAAATCTTAGGTACTATAGTGATCCTTAGGTTATAAGATCCTTTATAAAGAATCACATCCCCTTTGCAAGAGGTAGGAAGTGATGCAGTGGGATATAGTGGTGGGCTTGTAATCAGGAAGACCTGAGTTTGAATCTAGCCTCTGATACTTTTATTAGCTGTGTGACTCTGGGCAAGTCACTTTAATTTGTCAATTAAAGGAACCAAGATGGTGGCATAGGAGTAGCAACTCCCCCGAGCTCTCTCAAATTCCCCTCCAAACAATTTTAAAATAATGCCTCAAATTGAATCCTGGAATGTCAGAATCAACAAAAGTTCAGGCAAAACAATTTTCCAGCCTAAGACAACTTATGAGGTGGACAAGAAAAGTCTATCTCATTGCAGGGATGGGGTGGTTAGTGGCCTGGAGCCCAGTATAGACCACATTGTGGGGCCAGCAGCAGGCCTTGAAAGTGGCCGTATCAGTGGCCCAACAGCTTTGGGAGCTCTTAGCCCACAGATGGTAAGGGGTTTGGACAACTTGTCAGAAAGAGAATATAGGACACCCTTTGCTGGCACTAGATTTAGGGCCCTGTTGCATTGCCCATACACACTTCTTGCTGGTACAGGGGAACAAGGTCCCTGGTCACAATTCCAGGGTACAGAAGAGAGGTTTTGATTGTTCACAAGGGAGAAAGGACCCTGGTCTCAATTCCATGGGAGAAAGGATCAACAGCAATTCTGATTGCAGGTGAGCAACAGACCTGGCCAAAGTTCCAGGGCTAAGAGGAGCGTTAGTGGCCAAAGGAAACAAAGTCTCTTCCTGGGTAAATGCCAGAGCACAGCCCAGGAGAGCAGTGACCACACCTCTCTTTAGATCATACAATCTTGGAAACATCAAAACCTACAGAGCCCCAGAACTAGCTCCTAAAACACAAAAATCCTGAATCTTGGGACAATGCCCCGTCCACCATAGGAACAAAGACCAACTTTAAAATAAAGTTATAAGTCAAGAAATAGGCTAGGAAAATGAGGAAACAACAAAAAAAGAACCTGATGATATAGTTACTATGGTGACAGATAATATCAAGACACAAATTCAGAAGAAGACAACAATGTCAAAACTGCTGCAAACAAAGCCACAAAGAAAAATGTGAATTGGGCACAATTGCAACAAAAATTCCTAGAAGAGCTCAAAAATGATTTTAAAAATCAAATATGAGAGGTAGAGGAAAATTTGGAAAAATAAATGAGAAAGATACAGGGATTATGAAAAGAGAGTCAACAACTTGGTAAAAGAGGCACAAAAAATACTGAGGAAAATAACATTTTAAAAACCAGAATTGTCCATATGGCAAAAGAGGCATAAAAATCCACTGACAAGAAGAACTCTTTAAAAAGCAGATTGGCCAAATGGAAAAGGAGGTAAAATAGCTCACTGAAGAAAATAAGTCCTTAAAAGTTAGAATTGGGAAGTGGAAGCTAATGACTCCATGAGACCTCAAGAAATAATCAAACAAAATCAAAAGAACTAAAAATTGAAGAAAATGTCAAATATCTCATTGCAAAACCAACTGACCTGGAAAATGGGTCAAGGAGAGATCATTTAAGAATTATTGGACTACTTGAAAGCCATAATAAAAAAGAGCCTAGATATCATATTTCAAGAAATTATGAAGGAAAATTGTCCTTATATTCTAAAACTATATTTCTATTCTTTTATTTGTTTGTTTGTTTGGAGGTTTTTTTGTTTGTTTGGTGAGGCAATTAGGGTTAAGTGACTTTCCCAGAGTCACATAGCTGATGAATGTTATGTGTCTGAGGCTGGATTTGAACTCAGGTCCTCTTGACTCTAGAGCTGGTGTTCTATCCACCTAGCTGCCCCCCTCCCATATTTCTATTCTAAAATAGAAATTAAAAGAATCCACCAATTACCTCCTGAAAGTTATCACAAAATGAAAATTTCTAGGAATATTGTAGCCAAATTCCTGAGCCCCCTGATCAAGAAGAAAATATTACAAGCAGCCAGAAAAAAAACTCAGATGTCAAGCAGCCGCAACAGCTTCTGCATTAAAGGAGCAGAGGACTTGGAATATGATATTCTGGAAGGCAAAGAAACTAGAATTACAACTAAGAATAACTTACCCAGCAAAAGTGAGTATAAATTTTTTTTAAAAGTGAATATAATTCTTCAGGAGAAAAATGGATATTTAATGAAATAGAGGACTCTCAAGCATTCCTAATGAAAAGACCAGAACTGAATAGAAAATCTGACTTTCAAATACAAGGCTAAAGAGAAGCATAAGAAGGTAAACAGGAAAGAGAAATCATAAGGGACTCAATAGGTTTAAAGTGTTTACATTCCTATGTGGAAAGATGATAATTATAATTCCTAAGAACCTTATCATTATTAGGGCAGTTAGAAGGAGTCTACATAGACAGAGGTCATGGGTGTGAGTTGACTATGATGGGATGATTTCAAAAAATAAAATTAAGGGGTGAAAAAGAGGGATGCACTGGGAGAAGGGGGAAAGGTAGAAGAAGAATGGAGAAAATTATCTCACATAAAAGAGATGCAAAAGAAAAAGCTTTTACACTGGAATTGAAGATTGGAGTGGGAGGAGGGTGGCACACAACACCTGAACCTTAATTCTATCAGAATTGGCTCAAAGAGGGACTAATATACACACTCGGGTACACAATACATAGTAATTAGTGACCATAGTAATCCAGTGTTTAACAAATCTAAAGATTCAAGCTTTTGGGAAAAGAACTTGCTATTTGACAAAAATTTCCAATCTATTCCAATGATTCATCATTCTACTTCTTAGCTAGTACCAGACTGTTTTGATGAATACCACTTTGTAACATGGTTTGAGATGTGGTAGTGCTACGTCACCTTCCTTCACATTTTATTTCATTGATTCCCTTGATATTTTTGACTTTTTGTTTTTTTCCAGATAAATTTTATTATTTTTCCTAGCCCTCTAAAATAATAGATCAAAATCTCACACCGTATGCCAAGATAAAGTCATAATGGTACATGATATAGACATAAAGAGTGATATCATAAGTAAAGTAGAGGAGCATGGAAAAATATACCTGCCAGATCTATGAATAAGGGAAAAATTTATGACCATACAAGATGTAGAGAAAATTACAAAATGTCAAATAGATCATTTGAAATAGATACATAAAATTTAAAAGTTTTTGCACAAATAAAACCAATGCAGCCAAGATTAAAAGGAAAGTAGGAAACTGGGAGAAAATTTTATAGCAAGTTTCTCTGATAAACATCTCATTTTTCAAATATGGAAAACTGGGTCAAAATTATAAGAATGAGTCATTCCCCAATTGATAAATGGTCGAAGGATATGAACAGGCAGTTTTCAGAAGAAATCAAAGCTACCTATAATCATATGAAAAAAATATTCTAAATTACTATTGATTAGAGAAATGCAAATTAAAACAGCTCTGAGATGCCACCCCACATCTATTAGATTGGCTAATATGACAGAAAAGGAAAATGACAAAAGTTGGAGGGGATGTGGAAAAATAGGGACACTAATGCACTATTTGTGGAGTTGTGAACTGATCCAACTATTCTCAAGAGCAATTTGGAATTATGCCCAAAGTACTATAAAATTGTGCATACTTTTTGACCCATCAATACCACTACTGGGTCTATACCCCAAAGGAAAATGAAAGGGATCTCCAGGTATACAAATATTCATGACAGATCTTTTTGTGGAGGCAAAGAATTGGAAATTAAGGGGATGCCCATTAATTGGGAATGACTGACCAAGTTATTATGCTATAAGAAACGATGAGCAGGATATTTTCAGAAAAACCTGGAAATACTTACATGAACTGATGAAAAGTGAAGTGAGCAAAACTAGGAAAGCATCGTATACAGTAACAGCAATATTATACTATGATCAACTATGAATGACTTAACTGTTTTCAACAATACAATGATGCAAGACAATTCTGAAGGGCTTATGATAAAAAATGCTATCCACCTCCAGGAGAAGGACTGATGGAGTATGAATGCAGACTGTAGCTTACTTTTTTATTTTCTTTATTTTTCTTGGTGCTTTTTTGGTCTGCATATTCTTTTACAACATGGCTAATATGGAAACGTTTTGCATAGCTGCACATGTGTAATAGATACTAATTCTTTGCCTTCTCAAGGAGGGGGGTGGGAAGAGAGAGAATTTGGACTAAAAAATTTAAATGAATGTTAAAATTTTTGTATGTAATTAAGAAACAAATAAAAATATATCAAAAGTTTATTGAGTTAAAAAAAAAAAGAACAGCACCTACCTTGAAGGGTTGTTTTAAGGACCAAATGAGATATTTGTAAAGTACTTAGCTCTGTGCCTGGCATATAGTAAGTGCTCTGTAAGTGCTTATTCTATTCTCTCTGCAGTGCTCTGTCTGAGGATAGGGAGGAGTGAAGGATAGAGATTTGGGAGGCAAGTGGCAGTGACCAGACCACCAGCAGCAAATCCTTCCTTCATGTTGTCTTCTATATAACTAGCCTAATTATCTCTTGCTGGGGGCCAACAGCCAATGGACAGCAAGAGCACAGCTGTGCCCTATATAAATAAGGAGCCAGTTACTTGCCTGCATCTGGCAATAATCAGCTCATCTACATCACAGACTTCCTTGTTTCTGGTTTAGAAAGAATGGAGGAAGGAAGGAAGGAAGGAAGGAAGGAAGGAAGGAAGGAAGGAAGGAAGGAAGGAAGGAAGGAAGGAAGGAAGGAAGGAAGGAAGGAAGGAAGGAAGGAAGGAAGGAAGGAAGGAAGGAAGGAAGGGAGGGAGGGAGGGAGGGAGGGAGGGAGGGAGGATTTATTATGCACCTACTATGAGCCAGGCACCATACTACGTGCTTTACAAATATTTTCTTATTTGATCCTCACAACAATGCTGGGAAGTAGATGCTATTATTATCCCCATTTTACAATAGAGAAAACTGAGACAGAGGTTAAGGGAACTTGCCCAGGGTCACACAACTAGTAAGTGTCTGAATCAAAATTTGAACTGAGGTCTTCTTGACTCTAGGTCAGCGCTCTATCAACTGCATCATCAAATTATAAATAATCTAATTGTGTTTAAGTGGAGCTAGTGGCTACCAAGCAACCGCTTTCTAATTCCATATGTGCCCTTGTTTCTCCAGGACATCTTAGGTATGATGGCTATGGCCACTGATGCTGTTAGCTTTAGGTTGACCACCCAGATTCTTGAGCCTCTGGCACATCTATGCTGTGGCGCTGCCTCTTTTCAGCAGAATGAACCCCAAACCAATGCTGCTGTCACTGAGCTCAATATATGGTGCATCCTCTGAATACTATGTACATACTATGTAGCAGTCACTGTGCTAAGCACTGGAGATACAAAGAAAGGCAAAAACAGTCCCTGCCCTCAAGGAGCTCACCATCTAATAGAGGAGACAACATACAAACATCTATGTACAGCTGTGATATTTATAGGATTAATTGGAGATCACTAAAGGGATGGAAAGGACTCTTGATGAAGGTGAAATTTGAACTGAGTCTTGAAGGAAACCAGAGGAGCCAGGACTCTTCCTGAGAGGGAGGGGGAAGGGAGGAGGAAGGAAGAAGGGAGAGACAGACAGAGACACAGAAACACAGAGAAGGAGAAAAAGAAAGAGAAAGAAAGAGAGAGAGAGAGAGAGAGAGAGAGAGAGAGAGAGAGAGAGAGAGAGAGAGAGAGAGAGAGAGAAAAAAAGAAAGAAAGAAAGAAAGAAAGAAAGAAAGAAAGAAAGAAAGAAAGAAAGAAAGAAAGAAAGAAAGAAAGGAGAGAGAGAATTATAGTAGACAAGGGGACAGCCAGTGGAAAAAATAGAGTAGAAAAATGAAGTAATGTCATCAAAAGGGTTCTGTTGAAATAGAGTGTACCAAAGCTGTTTGTTAGTACTAATGAAGAAAATGTTTCTATGAATGATGAGGACCAACCTCCAGTGGGAGGAGAGAAGTCTCTCCTCCAGATAAGGCACACTGACAGAAAGGTGGGATTGACAGAGAGCAGCTGTTTCCCCTTTCTGGTACACCTCAGTTTCCCCATCTGTAAAATATGGAGTATGAACTAGATGATTTCTAAGGTTTCTCCCAGCTCCAAAAATCTCTGAGTCTCAGAAGGACTCTGAGGGTGGTACCTGAATTCCCTTATACCATGTTCACAATGCGCTGCTATGGAGACAGTAACCTTTTTCCCCATTTACTTCATCTAGGGCTTCAGGTCTCTCTGGCTTTGGCTAATGCCTGTTTTTCTGAAAACTGAAAGAACATTTAAAAATGCCATTCCCTCTCTCTTGTCCAAGCCCAGAAATCACCATCACCGAGAAAGTCAGCATCATCTCCTCTTCTTATTTCTCCCAACTTAATAAAAATTGATTTCCTGGTTCCTGGGAAGAGGGAGCACAATTCTGCTGCGATGGCAGGAAGGCTATGTCTTTTATTCCAAAAGCCAGACCTGTGACCTGTCGCTGGTGGGATGCAGGGCTTCACGACACCCACGCCTTCCCTTCCAAGATGTGAGATTGAAGGCAGTTAACCACCATCCAAAGTGAGCTGAGTGGTGGGCCAAGTCAGACCCTGAACTGCAGAGCATCAGCAGGGAATCTGCCAGGGCAGCCCTGGCTGCTCAACGTGTTTGCTCCCTTGCCCAGCCCCCAAACTGCAAATCCCCTCTGATGGAATGGCCATCATGCCCCTCTCTCAGGGCCTGTCTTCTTCCAGGAATATACCACTCACATTGTGCTGCCTAGCCTACGGATTTGTGCCATGCAGGACACAGCTTGGATCAGCAGCAATGGTAAAAGGCATCGGTGCCTTTCTCTCCTGACCCCCACAGTAAAGTCAGCCCTAGCCACGGCCAAGCATTTGGTAACCATCTAATAAATGTCAGACATTGTGCTAGGCATGGAGGAGACAAAGAAAAGGCTAGGCGGCCCAGTGGATAGAGCCCTGGGTCTGGAGTCAGGAAGATCTGAGTTCAAGCCTCAGATACTTAATGACTGTGTGACCCTGGGCAAGTCACTTAACCTCTCTTTGCCTCAGTTTCCTCATCTGTAAAATGGAGATAACAGCACCTAACCTCCCAGGGTTGTTGTAAGGTCCAAATGAGATAATTGTGAAGCACTTAGCACAGTGACTGGCACTTAGGAGGCACTATAAAAAGTCAGCTATTATTATTGTTACTATTATTCAATGACCTTACCTCCTATGAGAAGAGACAACGTACATAAAAGTATAGGTATAAGTAGAAGTGAGAGGCAATGTAGCATGCTGGATAGAATGCTGGGCTTACAGTCGGGAAGATCTAGTTATGGCCCTGGGGTCACTGCCTTCTCAGGTAGATTCCTAAGGGCACCTTTTGCCCCATTTCTTACCTAGCCTTCACTGAATGGGCATTGCCTCAGACAAACTGAGACCTGGGAATGACCTTAGCTTAAAAAGGCCAAGGTCTCCCGCTGCAACCTGGGCCATCTCCAGTTATCTTTAAATTCAATTCACTCTCAAGTGAGGACCTCACCCTCGTGATGTCATTGGTCCTCTTTGAGAGCAATGGATAAACAACAGTAGCAGGAAACCTAAGGTAGTTACCTGGTTCTACATTAAAATGTGTCCAACATCTTTGACCAAGAGATTACACTCTTAAAATATGCCTTACTCTGAGCGTGCCTGTGGACTGGGCACTTCCAGTGACAAGTGTCAAGAGTATCAAGTGGTAAGAGCAGAAGTCACAGGAACTCCTTACTTCTCCAAATGAAAACCCCAAATGCAAGGGACAATAAAGAAATTTTTTTCTGATCATTTGGTTTGCAGGGCAACAGGACAGAATGTCTGACATTGGGGCACAGCCCGGGTATTACATGGACAGATCAGTCAATAATAAGGCTAAAGGTATTTATTGAAGGATACGCAGGATCAAGTGGGATCAGCAGCCTTGGGGTCTACTCCTGCTAGCCCTAAAATGGCAGCTCCACTTGGCAGAGTCCCATTCAGCCCTGGGCTTCTGCTTCCTGCACTCTGCAGGATGCTATGAGCTTCACTGAAGTCAAATGCTGGGTCAGTACATCGAGGATGCTGTCCTATACCTCGCTGACTTGTTTCCTTTTGTCACCCACCTCCCTCATAATTGTAATGGGGGTTGGACTACAGCATAAATGGAGATGGAACTACAGAAGCCATCCCATGATGCCGAGCCAGGTTCACCCGCCATTTCTCAGATGCCTTCTGAGGCAGATAGGTATTGCACAGCATAGAGCATCATGCAACTAGTGGCAGGGACAGGATTCGATTTCTGGTCTTGCTGACTCCAAGTCCCTAAATTCAGAGAGAGGAAATCTGAGTTCAAATCCTGACTATAACACTTACTAGCTATAACCTTGGGAAAATCATTTTCCCTCTGTAGGCCTGAGTTTGCTTACCTATAAAATGGGCACAATGCCATTTATTTTAAGGAAAGTGCTTTGTAAAACACTAAATAAGTGGGAATTAGTCATATCATGAGATAGATAATTTGCAGAAGCAATACACACATATCTATAACCTTCAGACCTATACTCTCGCAACACACATACACACATGTAATAGGTATCTGATTTTGTTTACATGCCCACCTAAATGCACACGTGATACACATTCAGGTATGCATGCACACAGTACGTACATCATGCAATAGCAAAGCAAAGCAAGAAAACGACCCAGAGCAAAGTCACCTTGCTAGCAAGGCAGGCTGTCCTCAGCAGCCTGGGCCAGCAAAGCTGCAGGACGAAATAGCTAATGCTGAAAAGTGTTTTCCAATCAAAAGAGGCTTTAGCAGCCACTGTGGATGTGCAAAGGTCAGACCCCTGCAGGGGCACAGCCAACAACAAATACTACATGAGGACAAAGGAGAAAATTTGGAAAAGACATTTACAGTGAATCTAAGTTATTTGTCTTCTTTGCTGAGACACAGGACCCAGCAGGGAGCATGAATCAGAGATAAAGGCATCATTTCTTTTGTATTGAGTTACTATGTGAGAGTATGAGCAAAAGGACGGGAAGGCATGGGTGGGCCGCCATCTGCACTACCAGAGGAAGTGGCATGAGGGGTAGGGTGCCAAATTTGGACCTGAGTTCAAATCCTGCCTCAGGCATTTGTTAGCTGCATGTGGCCCTGTGCAAGTCATCTATTCTTTTAGCCTCAGTTTCCTCATCTGTAAAATGGAGATGATAATAGCACCCATTGTTATAAGGATCAAATGAGATATTGTAAAGTGTTTTACAAACCTTAGAGTGCCATATAAACATTAGCTATCTCATCTCCATGAGATTCAATATCCATGGGAATACTCATGTTCTTTTCCATCTCTGGGACAGGTAATCCTACACAAAATGTCTCATAAATCTCTAAGGAAACTTGCTGGGCCAAAGTTTTAGGTCCATGGAGGAGGAGCTTTCAGCCTCATTGATCCTGTGAATCCTAGAAAGACAGGAACAGAGCCAAGTCCCCAGTAACCAGGCTGTGGTGACAGCCAGGGATGGTGTAAGCAGCAGAAAACCTGTAAGGAGACCCATCAACCACTGTCATGAATGCAAGCTGGCCCCTGGACTTGGTGAGGTAAAGCACAAAGGGGAATCAAAAGCAGCTTCCTCCCAGTGCCTTTAGCTCAGGTTGCAAACATGCATTATTATTCCTGGCTAGAGTTATGACCCACATTCCATTTCTACGCCTAGAGCAGACTTCCAAACCCCTCTACATCACCACTACCATAAGTATGGCATCCCTAAAATGCATGCACAAGGTCTTGACTGGCCAAATGAGCACCATGTGAAAAGCTGGGCATCTAAGAGAAGTGAGGAGAACAGTGGTTGGTACAGCCACTAAGTGGGCTTAGAGATCATCAGCCCCTTGATGATTAGTGCTTCCAAATTCTAAGACCATAAGTTGTGGAGAAGGTGCCCATCTGCATTGGAAGAGGAAATCTCCTCAATCAATAAACATTTAATAAGCACTTACTATGTGACAGGCTGATACAAATACAACCAATGAAACTATACTTCCTAGCAAGTAGCAGCCCTTCTAAAGGGAACTTGCATTCCCAGCAGGAATTTCCATAGGAACAGACCAAAAGTAAACAATCAAAATGACAGCCCCTGCCACCCAATGTCTGTAACTGGCTCCAGAAAAACATATTTTTAAGGGAAATAATGTTACAGAAGCAGGTTCATAGGAACCATAAATGATATCCCAGAAGGGCTCGTACAGCAGAACCTTGCCAAGTCAGCATGACTTTTTTATCTGTGTGTATGGACACATACGTATAGTCATATGCACACACCAATATACACAATTATATACATATGTACAATACACATACGCATGCATGTATATACATATATGTATATATACATACACATGCATAGATAGTTATGAATGTATGTATGCATACACATGCATAGATAGTTATGAATGTATGCCTCTGTGTCACATCCTATAAACATTCATGTACATGTATGTATATATGCTATTTGAATATGCCTATATAAATATATGTGTGTTATGTTTGTTTTACCAGACCTGTGATTTCATCTTAATAGGTGTTCCCAGTAAGAAACTCTCTCCACCAGCGTAGACCACCATCTGCTTTGCAACTTCAGTATTACAGAGTAGACTGGGGCACTGAGATGTTAAGTGACTTAATGTGCATCACATAGCTCATAGACGTCAAAGGCAGGACCTGAACCCACTTCTTCTTGTCTGGAGGTGTCTCTCTCTCTCTGTCTTTCTCTGTCTGTCTGTCTCTGTCTCTGTTTCTATTTGTCTCTGTGTCTCTCTCTGTCTCTGTGTGTCTCTCTCTGTCTCTCTGTCTCTCTCCACTGTGCCTTACTACCTCAAACTTATTAGCAACTCAATTTCAAAAACAGCTTAGAGATGAGGGGTATGCCTATAGCTTGTACTTGAATTTCTTCCTATTGCAGTTCTGTTGAATTGTGCCCTAGAACAAACTGGACTGCGCTTGTGCAGGATTTCAGGGGGACAGGGAAGGGGGAAAGGGGATAGTCATAGAAGGGAGAGAATGAGCATGAAGACAAGGACCTGTTCCCCATTCTAGGAAATGGCCCTAATCAATCAACAAGCATTTAATGAATGCCTACTCTGCGCTAGGCTGCAGAAGGATAACTGAGGGTTGTTGGGAATGGAAACCTTCCCCTTCTGACTGACAGTTCCAGTGGGAAAGGCAGTGCCTGGCTCATGGCCCCCCAGCGCCGGGAGAAACCCCCTTCAAGGAATCTTACTCACCTCCCCCTCCATTGATATAAGATGCTCAGGATGTTCGCTGGGTAATTTAGCCCCAGCTAAAGGCTGCAATCAGGCTGAGGCAGCCAGTGGATAGAGTTGGCTTCTTTTCCCTTAATCACTTTGTTCAAAGCTTCAGAGCTACAAAAAGGAATGAAGCTAAAAGACTACCTCCAAAAAGCCAACTATTAATTATCCCTGTATCTGTGTGGAGAGGCAATATGGCAGAGCCTTAGAGCCAGGAAGACCTGGGTTCAAGTGCCACCAGTAACACATACTGGCTGCGTGACTCTGGGCCAGTCACTTAACCCGTCAGTGCCCCAGGCAACTTCTCTAAGATGATAAGTTACAAAATAGTTGTGGATCTGCATTGGTAGAGGGATTTTCCTCACCTAGAAATTCCCTTTAGCAATAGAATCACAGGTCTATGTCGTATCTTGATCCAATATCCATGTTCAGTCTTGCTCCTGTTAATAGTGGGAGATGATAGTATAAAGAAGTAGAAAAATCACAGGACTTGGGAATTATGAGGACCTGGGTTTGAATCTCACTTTTACACTTAACTAATGTGTGGTTATGGGCAAGGAATTTACTCTCTCTCAGCCTCAGTTTCCTCATCTGTAAAACACATATATTCATAACTATAGTGCCTACCCTACAAAGCTGTTGTGAAAATCAAAAGAGAGAATGTATATAACACACTTTGTAAACCTGAAAAATAATAATTATCATTTTAACTCCAATGCTATAAAATGGTCCATAGCTTTAAAGCAATAGTGGGGGGAGTGAAGAAGTGAGCATTTATTAACTGCCTTCTATGTGCCAAACACTTCACAAATACAATCTCATTTTGGAGGGAACTAAGGGCTTTTGTCCCAGTAGAAGCTACCTTGTTACCTCTTATACTAAAAGATCAACACACTCTTAGCTAACCTATTTAACAAATTCCACACTAGGGCACTTAGGTGGCGCAGTGGATAGAGTATCAGGCCTGAAGATATGAGTTCAAATCCAGCCCTAAACACTTGGTGTTTTTGTGACCTTGAGCAAGTCACTTAACCCCGTTTGCCTCAGTTTCCTCATTTGTAAAATGAGCAGGAGAAGGAAACTGCAAAACTCTCCTATATCTTTGCCAAGAAAACCCCAAACAGGATCATGAGGAGTTGGACATGACTAAAACAAGTGAATAACAACAAAAAACTCCTCGTGCCATCTCCCACCTGCCTCTCCTTTGCCCAGGATGTCCCCTGTTCCTGGAATGAAGTCTGTCTTTCCCTCTGCCTCTTAGGATTCCCCAGCTTCCCTCAAAGCTCCACTGAAGGATCCTGCCTGTGGCAAGCTTTAGCCCTCTCGTCACAGGTTCTTAACTTTGCATGTGCGTGCCACAAGATCCCTTTGGCAACCTGATAAATACTACGCACCCCTTCTCAGGATGAAATTTTTAGCACATAAGATAAAATACAATTATGATGGAATCCAATCATATTTAAATACAGTAATCAAAATATTTTTAAAAACAAGTTCACGGAGCCCAGGTTAAGTACCCCTGCTCTGCCCTCAAATATTCCCTGTGTTCCTCATGGTATGTATCATATTCGTTAAGTACTTATCTCTTAACATGTCTCCCCAGTCCAAAGGCAACCCTGGGAGGGCGGGGGCTGTTTCTACCTTTTTGCCTTTGCTTCCTCGGTGCCTGGAACACAGTAGGTCCTTAACAAATGCTCGTCGGGTGAAACCAGGCTGTAGTTTGCTCCCCTGGCTTCTCCCACAGTGATGTAGTAGATTCCTGCTCACGGACATGGGCTTGCTTTCTATTTATTTGCTCATCTTAGCTTTTTACAAGCGCAGAGCAGGGTGTGGGGGCTGAAGTCATCTGGCAGGGAGTTCGTACTAACTTGGGAATTGTGCGTGTGTGTGTGTGTGTGTGTGTGTGTGTACAGTTGTGCATGGGTGTGAGCCTGTCTTTCAGTTCTTCCTCTGGAAGCTGGTATCCAGAGCACTTTCTTTTGCATCTGGTCTGTCTTGGCAGATGGGTGGGGTTTTTGCTGGTAGAGGATGACGTTTTCTCTGAACAGATATTTGACAGTGAACAGGCCTGAAGCCCATTTCCTCGGCTGCTCTGAAGTCACCATCATGTAACGGCTAAAGTCCTTGGGCAGAGACAGAGAAAGGCGAAGGTCCTTGGGTTAGGTCCTGCCTCCGGTTAGGAGAGAAAACTTTGTCACCTTGACAGGGGAACTGGTAAAGAGGGAAAATGGGTGGATACTTAAAAAGACCTTTTAAAGAAGGCCTGATCTCATGTGTCCCCAATGACTCATTATCTGCAGTCCAGTTTTGAATTCTCTTCATTTCTTCTCTAAAGTCATTGCTTGAGTTTTTGAGTATATTTATGTGAGGAAAATCAGGCAGAGGTACTTCAGTAGAAACTACCCCCCCCCCCATCTTCAACTCTTCAAAGGGAGAGGGAAGAAAGGAGAGAAGGGGGGGAGAGAGGAGAAAACACAGAGGGAGACAGACAGAGAGGAGGAAAGAGAGAGAGAAAGACAGAGAGAAAGAGAGAGGGAGAGGGAGAGACAGAGACAGAGACAGAGAGACAGAGAGAGACAGAGACAGAGAGACTACACTGTCCTCACTCAGAGGACCAGAACAGTTAGTTAGGTGTTCTGGCCCATCCGAAGACAAAGAGTTCCCCCATATGAGGACCTAGATCTAAAAAGCACCTTTGCCTCTCTGATACCCACAGATGTCTGGAATGGGCAAGGATGAACCATCGAGGAATTTATCAATTTAAAAGACCACTGGACAGAGACCAAGACTACCTTTGTGTTCTGAAAGCTGTCGGTCACGCTGTGTGCACGCAGAGGGGTGCGATGGATGACAGATGAAAATGTCAAGCTATGGAGCCAGCTTCTCCAAATGTTCACCAGAATAAAGGGGTACTCAGCCCCTTCTTGGATCTGACAGGACAGTTGCAAGCCTGTAGCTGAGACATGACTGTCTCTGCCTCTCAGGCACCTCAGGGAAGGTCAAGGCTGGCATATATAGAAAGCCTTGTGGTTTCTCACAGATGCAGTTTTCACTATAAGAGCAGGCCACTGAGTCTCATAGTGCAAAGATCAAAGATTTAGTGCTGGAATGGATCCTATGGACCTGTGAGTACAAGTCTCCCATTCTAGAGATAAGGAACCCAAGGCACAGACAAGTGAAGTGACTTGCTCAGGGTCTCATAGTAAGAAGTATCTGAAGTGAGATTGGAACCCAAATCTTTCTGATTCCAAGTCCACTATGCTATTAGCTATGCCATAGTGCCTCACCCCTTCCCTGAGGGCAGAGGAAAGGAGCCAGTAGAAGGATCAGCCTGGCTCTTCATTGGCCAGCAGTGTTAAGAACAGCAACACCTACCATTTATATGGCAATTTAGGGTTTACAAAAGAGTTTCATATCCACCATCTTATTTAATCCTCAAAACCACCTGGTGAGATGCATAAGGCAAGCCTTATTATCTCCATTTTACAGATAAGGAAACTGAGGCATGGGAAGATGAAATGATTACTTAAATCTCACCTACAGTAAAAGCCTTTCCCACCACCCTGTAACTCCCAGTGTCTTCCCTCCGAGATTATCTTACACATATATCTTGTATGTGTAACTTTTTTCTTATTGTCTCCGCCATTTAAATATGAACCTCTTGGAAACAGAGACTGTGTTTTTGCCACTCTCTGTATCCCCAACCCTTAGTAACAGTGCCTGGAACATAGTAGGTACTAAATAATTTTTTATTGACCAGCACAGTAGGCACGTACTTTGACAGAGATAGGGGAAGAATCCGGGGTTCAATCCATTAGAGCATGACACTGTACCGCCCAGCATGACGGCCCAAGAGAGAACAGAACCACCACCTCCTTTGGAAGGGGCAGACGACAAAGAGGGATGGCATGTTTCTTTCTCAGTGGTCAACCACCAGGAACTCTCCACACTGGGGGGGAACACCAGTGACCCAGCTCTCAGCCATGTCTCTGTATGCCTTTGGGGAATAAAAAAGCTGAAACTAGATTTCTATTCTATAGTTTTAAGACAAATGCTTTAAAACCACCCTGCATCCCCTGACCCCAAGCACTGCCCCCTAGCCCAGACATGTGCACACACCTCATAGGCAAAAGTTAAGAAAGGAAAGTAGCTTTGGAGAGAAGATTCTCAATTCGTTCCCCTGTGTCAAAAAATCACTACTGGACCAGTCAAAGAGCACCTGTGATGGCTCCTCATTGCTGATTGAGGTCCACTAGCCTTCATTGGCTATTCAAGGCCCTGTACAATCAAGCTGAAACCCCACTTTCCAACCTGATCTTATCTGATTTCCCTCCACAAACTCTATGTTTCCACTACACTACTCACCATCCCCAAAAACCATCCTCCATTTTCTCACCTCCATGTGTTTGCTCACCAGCTCATATATACTGGAATGCCCTCTCCCCATATTGCCTTCAGATGAAGTCTCACCTCAAGGCCCTTTGAAGTCCAGGTCAAAGGACACCTCTTCTGTGATACAAGATGTCTGGCTGATGGTAATCTTTCCCTTTCTTGTACTTTCACAGTCATTATAAATTTCTCCTGTACTTTCACACTCTATTTTCTATCTTATTTATTTGTGTAACTCATAGAGTGTAAGTTCCTCAAGGGCAGGTAATGTGGCTTATTCATCTTTATATTCCACCCCACACACACCCTCAAATCCCCTCTCCTCTTTAGCAGCAAGCACAGGATATTTATATATAGTAAGCGTCAAGAAATGCTTATTGAATTGAATTGAATTGAATTGATTTCCTCAATTCTTTCACTGTGGGCTGCCACCACACACCTGGTAGCCTGAACTTACTGCAAGCTACTAGAAACAGTCCTGTTGCCAATGGATGATTAGATGTCACAATAGACCTTTTCCATCTCTAATTTCTAGGATTCTCTGAAATGTTCTTCATTATAAGCCGTCACACTGTACAGGGAGTGCTGTATCAACATTTATTTAAATACACCAGGCACCAGCTTGTAATCTACATCTGTAAAGATTTTCATCACTAAGACTGCAAAAGAGAAAACAGCTCGACATTTCCAATTAACCTCTTTTTTTACCCTCAATAACTGCAAGCCAAGAAATAAAAGCGAATTGTGAAGACGTAGAAGGAGCATGTAAGAGTGAAGTATAGAGATTAAATTGGTGATTTCAAGCTTTACTGTATGGGCTTATGAGTTAGTTCATTATGTTATACCAGAAGCTAAGGAGAAGGCATCATTTCAGAACTATAAGCGAGTCCTGAGGAGTCAGATGTTGCCTTTGAAGATACAACCCAGTGAGGGTATTGGCTTTTCCCTGATCAGCCTCCCTCAGGATTAGAAGCAAATGAGGTCTCAGAATGATGTTCTCAGACATTAGTCCAGCAAGACTACCCGAAGGCCAGTTCTCATCATCAGCTGCCATCCCTTAGCAGGTTGGCCAACTTGGAGCAGGCTGCTAACTCTATCTTGGCAGATAGGTACCAATGGGCCACCAGGACCCCATCCATGGTCCCTCTTCTACCAAGGACATTGAAGATGAGATTCTTCTCCTCTGAATTAAATGAGCAGAAGAGTCAGAAGGACACACATGGAGTTACCCACAAGGATAAGGTTAACTTCCCTATTACCATTAAGGGTACCACCATATTCCTTCTCATCTAGATTTGCAACTTTGGGGGTCATTCTTGCTCCCTCCCTCTCACCCAGTCCACAGACCTGCTAGCTGCCAAATCTCACCACTTATAATTCCACAATGTCTTGAATATGTCCCCTCTTCTTGACTTATACAACTATCATCCTAGCTTCCGCCTCACCTGTCTTCAACACTGGTATTTCATCTCCCTACCTCAAGCCTCTCCCACTACCATCCATCCTCCACATAGCTGCCAAAGTGATTTTCCTAAAGTCCAGTTATGATAGCATCACCCTCCCTCCCCTCCTCTGTCCTCTTCAACAAATTCGAGTGGCTCCCAATTACCTTGAGGATCAAATATAAATTCATCTGTCTGACATCTAAGTCTCTTTACAACATGGCTTCTTCCAACCTTCCCAGTTTTCTTACCTGCTGTTCTCCTCCTCACCCTTTACAATTCAACAACATTGGCCTACTAACTGTACTCCATATATATGTACTCCATATCCCAATTCCTTGCCTTTGCATCAGCCATCCTCCATACATGGAATGGACTCCCTCTTCCTTCTACTTCTTGGCATTCTTGGTGTCCTTCAGGATTCCCCTCAAGTGCTACCTTCTAGGTGAGGCCTTTCCTCATCCTTCCTCTCTCCCCAAAACTGGTACTGTCTGCCTTCTCATAACCATCTTGTATTCATTTTGTATTTACTTATAAATATACATATTGTCTCCCTCATTAGACTGAAAGCTTCTCAAGGGTAGTGACTGTTTCATTTTTTTGTTTTTACATTGCTAGTGCTTAGCACAATGCTTCCCACATAGTAAGAACTTATCAAGTTTGTTGACTGACTGACTACTGAGGAAGAGTTTCTCAGGAGGTCAAGTCATACATGAGACCCTTTGCTCTTGTCCATGCAAAACCACCTCTTTGCAAGAACTCCCCAACATAATTTGGAAGAAGCCATTCAAAATCTGCAGAAGTTTGAAATCCCTTATTCTAGTGTCCATCATGTTAGCCTCATGGCTTCTAAGAAAGGACAGCAGCTATTCTACAAGTGGACTACTGCTGGACCATGTGAACCTAGGGCTTCTTATCTGAAAATCTGGCATCACCTAGAAAGGCTCAGAGACACTAATAAACCCCAGAGGTTGAGCAAAGAATAGGAAGCTTTTATCAAGAAGGGATGGCATACATTTTGATTTAAAAGCTCTTAGCATATCAAAACACTTTTTCAAATAGCCTTAGAAGCAAAAGAGCAATCATATGCTTTAAATATTAGAAGGGTTATAATTGCTCATTGTGGCATGGTCACCCTAGCTTCTCAAAGGCTTTGCCAGTGAAACATATCTTTTAACAGGCCATACCATGCTGAAAATACTTCAAGTCTGGGTCCGTAGATAGCTTGTGTCTACTGTCAGAGGAATCATTTTTCAGCAAGGCTTATCACACAGTTTTTTCAAGTTCCATGTGTCCCATTTTGATGGGCTAAAATGGCCCTTATGAAGATAGTGGCCATCAGTTAAATAGAACATTCAGTGGAGAACAGAATATTGCTGATCAATGATCGACATTATCCACAACAAATTTCTGTATCCTCTACAGAGAATAAAAAGATGACTAAATTCATACTCTGGGGCCTCAGGCAAAACTCTATAAAATCAGTCTTTACTCCCCATGCCACTACCTTTAAATGTGTTTTCATTCACTCAAAAAGTTAGTAAATGCACTTAACTGATATGGTGACCCAGAAAATCATGATCGGGAGTAATGAAACCATTTTCCTATGTGTCCAATAATGACTGGTGGCCATCAGCAACAAGTTTTACTCATATGCTTCATGGTGGTATACACTCCAGGCAGACTTCCAGGGTAAGAGTGAATTGAGAAAACCTTAGAAGCTATGTGTTCAGATATGTATAGCAGCAAAGAAATAGAAATAAACTGAAGGCCCATCAGCTGAGGAAAGCCTGAACACATATTGCTATAGGAATATAATGTTATCTTATTGTAATCAATCAATCAATCAATTAATCAGTATTAAGTATCTGCCTTGGGCCAGGCACTATGCTAAGCACTAAGGACATGAAGAGAGGAAAAGACCATCCCAGCCCTCAAGGATCTTATAATCTAATATAATCTATCACACTGTGAGAGATGATAAATGTTGTTGATTCAGACAAAGCTGGGAAGACTTAGGAGCATAGAATCTTAGAATCACAGATTGAGAGTTGGAGGGATCTTAAGGGTCATGAAAGCCAATTTTCTATTTTACGGATGAGGAAATTGAGGCCCACGGAGGTTAAGTGGCTTGATCAGGGTCACAATTTTACAGTGGGGGTGGGATTTGAGCCAAGGTTTTCTTGAATCCAAGTCAACTGAAGAATGAAGTCAACAGTCAATATGTATCTAATCACTTATTATGTGCCAAGCACTGTGCTAAATTCTGGTGATATAGAAAAAGGCAAAAAAAAAAGTCTCTGCCCTCAAGGAGCATACATTCTAATGGCAGAGGCAACATGTAAATTAACAAGGTACATACAATATATAGAATAGATAGAAAGTACTCTGAAAGGGGAAGTCATCAGGATCTGGAGAGACCAGAAGAGGTCCTACAAAAAGTGAGCTTTGAGCTGCATCTTGAAGGAAGCCAGAGAAACTAAGAAGTAGAAGTGAAGGGGTAGAGCGTTCCAAGCAGGAGATGGGAGGAACAGCCAATGCAAAGATATGGAGACTGGAAATTGAATGTTCCATTCAAGACAAATGTAATATCCTGTTGTAGGAACAGCACGTAGGTCAGTGTGACCTAATGAATCATAGGGTTTAGAAGCAGTAAAGTGTTAAGAATAATAGAAAGGTAAGAAAGTACAGGTTATAAAAGACTTCAAATTTCCAGTGGAGAACTTTATATAAACAATTTACACAAAGACCAAAAACATGTAAAGGAAAATAAAACTGAAATACTTCAAACTCCTGCCCAATGCAGTGACTAATCATGATTTCAGAGCAATGGTGACGAAGCAGGCCTCCTATCTCTCGGCAAAGAAGTGATGGACTAGAGGTGATGCAGAACGAGACATATGTTTTCAACTGTGGCCAACGTGTTGATTTATCTTTCTTGACTATACTTATTTGTTATGAGGGCAACAATATTTGGGGGGAGAGAGACAAGAGGGTGAGTCATAAAAATGTGTAAAAATAAAAGAATAGAAGAATGCCAATGAAACATTTAAACCATACACAGAAGAGGGAAGCACGAAATTCAGAAGGGTAGACAAATAACCAGAGGAAGATTTCTTCCTACGATGTTAAATGTAATAGACAGTCTTTAACAAAACACAAAACAGAACAGTGTTCAGGGATTCTTGCTGAGCTATTCTTCATAAGCTGAGAACACTGTTGGGCAGACCTGGGGCTTTGACCATACATATTGGGGTAGGAAATTTCCCTAATGCAACCAGTAGAAGAGGGACCCAGCTTCTAAGGAGTCCAATCAATATCTACTTATCTGGAAAAAGGAACTGCTGTGATCCTTTCTTGGTGATTTTCAGAAGGGAACAGAATCCAACTTCTCCAGAGAAGTCTGTACAAGGGGGACCAAAGCTCATTCCCAGGTATGGTGCAGGAAAATGCATTCAGGGCAGTCACCAGATTCAGAAGGGAAAATGTCTCTTGCCTAGTTAAGGTTACATGGACTTTCTCCCTCCTCTGAAGAGTTTAGGGTAAAGGTCAATTTCCAATTAATGGAAATACCTCTTGGGCCTTTGACCTTTGACCAGCTGGAACAGAGAACCTTGGAGGAAATGGTCCAAAGGAGATTGAATGGTTTTAGGAAAATGATTCTCTAAGGCTGTGCTGAAAGTTAAGTGAGTATCATTTTGTTTGATGAAGCAAACTGTTAATGATCTTTTACCTTATACTGCACTCTTATAACCATATTTTCTTATATTATAAAATTTTCCTTGTTTGAGAATTTCTTCAAAATGACCTCTGTAGAGAGATGTCCCAGTACTGTGGGGATTCTGTCAGTTTGGACATCTCTCTTTCTAAGTAGAAAGATACTTAAATTATAATAATTTAAAATTAATTTTTCAAGTTGCTTCCATCAGACTTCTTCCTGAAACTCAAAGCAGAGAAGTCTTTCTTCCACAGTAGCATCAGTTAAGTTTGTATTTATAGATTGTCTAAAATTTCTCAGATCCTTAGCATCCACTGCACCCCACCTTTTTTCCAGCACATTGTCACCAACTCCATAAAGTTGCAGGGGTCTTCTGCACAGGGCTGAGGTACATTTCGGAATTGCCTGCACATGGTGGGTTGCCATAGCCAAGAATTCATCCCCTAGTAGTCAGCCTACTGAGTCTCTACAAACTCAGGCTGGTCTTCAGAGAGGTGGTCACAGCCACCAGGATTGCACTTGAAGCCTCTCCAGCATGATAGAGCCTGTCAGAGCTGACATGGCCTCCAAAACCCAGGATCACCTCCTGGCTACTCACAAAAGTCAAGACATTAGAGGACTTCAATAGAGATAGAAGCTGTTAGCTACCAATCATGGCCTATCTAAGTTATCTTGTCACCATAGAAGAGGTGTGAGCTACAAAAAGTCTATATAAGGGAAAGCTGAAAGGGGACACTTTGCTATTCTATCTCCAGCATTGTTCAGAGGAGAGATTACATTGGATGGCAGAACAGGTATCTGGGGTGCGGGGAGCCTGATAGCCTGGAGTAATAGGAGCCAAATCTAATAAAATGAAATGTGATAAGGATTAATGTAAAGTCCTTCATTCAGGCACAAAAAATCATTTGCACAAGTGCAGGATGGAGCAGGAATGGTTAGATAGCTATTCCTATGAACAAGACATAAGAGCTTAAGGGAATTGTAAACTCAATAGTAGTCAACAATGCAATATGGTAGCCAAAACTGATTTGACCTTGGGGTACAATGCTAAACATATAATATCCAGAATAAGAAAGATGCTAGTTCCATTGCATTCTTCCCTAGTCGTACTACCTTTGGATTACTGTATCCAGTTCTGGATGCTCTGCTTTAGAAGTACCATAACGTTGTTATGTTTTTCTTATAATTTTAGGAATGACATTAACATGGGAGGGTGACAAGGATGATGGGATGATCTGAAACTAAAGAAAAAGGGATATATTTAAACCATAGAAGAGATTTGGTGTGGGGATGGAACATGGCCACCATTTTTAAATATTAGAAAAATTGCATTGCCTTATGGCATGGAAGTGACTTGGAGCTCTAGCTCTAAAAGCATGACTCTAGACATATTTTCTGTGTCTGCTGCCCAAAGACCAGTTTAGCTAAGTTCAGAAAAGCTCCTCACCAGAAAATTATCCAACAGGAATTAATGTTTTTGTTATCAAAGCAATATAATAACTAGCAAAATGAGTGTTTACAACTCTACAGAGAAGAATACTGCAGAAACCAAATCTCTGTTTTGGAAAGAGTGCAGCAACAAAATCATAGGTGTTTTGAAATATTAATAAAGCCCAGTAGAAGATGAATTAGTTTTGCTCTTCTTGGCCCCAGAAAACAAAACAAGACCTGGTAGGTGAGGCAGATTTTGACTCAATGTAAGGAAAAATATCTGAACAATCCAAGCTCTCTAGACATGGAATGGGCTTCCTAATTAGGAAGTGAGTTCCTTTTCACTAGTGGTGTTTATGGCCATAGTGGACGTCATAGGAGATATTCATGCTTCAGGGTCAATTAGACAACCTTTAAGGTCTCTTCTAACTTTTACAGAAATATTCATTAAGCACTACTATGTGTAAGGCACTGTGTTAAACACTAGGTGTACAAAGCCAAAAAGTGAAACAATCCTGACTCTCAAAGATCTTGTATTCTATCAAGGGAAAATAGAGGTAGGGCTAGGAGAGACTTCAGAAACCATCTAGACCCATCCCCTCATTTTACAAATGAGGAAACTAAGCCCTATGGAGGTTAAGTGATTTGTCCAAGGTCACAGATGAGGTAAATATCAGAAACAGAATGAACCAGAATATTTTATTCTACTCTATGGTTATTCTAGGGGCAGCTAGGTGACACAGAGCACTGGGCCTCATCTTCCTGAATTCAAATCTGGCCTCAGACACTTACTAGCTGTGTGACCCTGGGCAAGTCATTTAACCCCATTTGACTCAGTTTCCTCATCTGTAAAAATGAGCTGGAGAAAGAAATGGCAAAACACTCTAGTATCTTTGCTGAGAAAACCCCAAATGGGCTCACAGACAGTCAGACATGACTGAACAAAAATAAATTGTTACTGAATTCCATTCAATCTATTCTGTCCCATTCTATTTTGTTGAAGTATTTAATATGCCATGATTCCACAGATAGGTGCCCATTGACTGAGAAATGACTAAACAAATTGCACATAAACGTAATAAAATGTGTTGTAAAAAAACAATAAATACTATGAATACAAAGAAGTTTAGGAAGACTTACATGAACAGATGCAGAGTGATGTAAGTAGATCCAAGGAAACACTATACACAATAACAACAATGTAAGTGGAAAAAACAACAACCACAAAACGATTGAAAGTGAACACAGCAGAATTACGAAGAACAGGCATGGCTCCAAATAAGAGATATGAGAAAACACCTACACTCACTCCTCTGCAGAGGTGGGAGGTCTATAGGGATGGAATATTGTAGATATTTTCAGACTTTTTGATGTATTGGTTGATTTTGCTGATTTTTTTTCTCTTCTTACTCTTTTTTTTGCCTCAAAATTATTTATTTTGTGGGATACTTCTTTGGGAGGGGATAAGAAGAATGATACTAGGAGAAATTTTGGCATTGTAAAAGTAAGACATGGATAATTTTAAAAGATGCTGTGATTCCGTTTGAGGGTCCACTGACCAGCCAACGTGGGTATTCTGAGTATGCCTCCAGTGGTTGTAAGTCCATCAAACTGTCATGGATTGGAGACAATACCCTTTCAAATCACTAAATTTGCTTTATACAATTCAACCTGCCCCAAAGGAAGATTTTGGACTGGATGGCCGCTGCTGGTTCCTGTCAGCTTTCAGATTCCTCAAGTCTTTAAGTACATTTCCAGATTACAGCTTTGCCTTACACTAGGATTCCTTCCCAATATTTCTTCAGATGGATTCCCTGGAGTGGCCATGTTTGAATGAAGCGTGTCTATTCCTCCATTTAGTGGAACAGGAATAATTTCTAGGATGGTCAAAGTCCCAAGAACATCAGAACCAAAGAATGGTAAAAACTTGCACAGAAGACCAAAGTAAGATTGGAAAAAGACTAGAGAGGGATAGAGGGCCATACTTGGCAGATGAACAATGATTTTTTTTTCCCCCCTTTAGAGCACAAGAGTAATTCCATTCCTCCCCACTGCCCTCAGCTGCCCTCTGGGAGACTGCCCACATTCACACCACATGCTTTCCACCCTTTCCACCAGAGAGAAGACATTGTTAACTAACCAGCCCCAGCTCTCAGAGCGAAGACTCTCTCTCAGCAGTGTCCGTCTAGAGTGAGCCTTTTAAGTTTCACATTCTGCTGAGCTGCAATTGCTAGCTGTCGGATGCCCAAGGTTGCCTGCCATGTCCCTTATTTCAAGTCTTCGAATGTGGTCCAGAAATCCATTTAACTCCTAGCAAATGTATTAGCACAGCCGTGATGGAGCACTGGAGAATTCCGCCACACAACGCGGAAGACGGCTTCCAGCTCTCACTGTCTGATACTTTTATAATTATAAATTGATTACCACTCTCTCTCTCCCTCCATTACTGGGCTCAGCTCAGCACTTAATAACTACAAAGGGATTTTGCCTGTTACATGCCAGTAGAATCAATCTCCTGTTTAGCGATCCCTTCTTCCCTTTGACCTCCCATCTCCCTGATCCACACCCCCCAACGCTGCTGCCTCCTCTTAGCCGCAAACAACAACCAGAGTCCAGGCTCCCTGGAATCAGGAGCCAGGCACATCAGCAGCAGTTGGGGCTTTGGCTCCTCTTTCCTTTGTCTCCTGAGACAAGCCCCAGAAAGCAGAGAGAAGGAGGATGAGCAATCACCTCGAGTCCCGTGTTGTAGAAAACCTACACTGTGCAGAAGGAGGTGAGAGGCTCCAGACACTCGCCCCACTCCCCTCATCCATACCATATAACTTCTTAGTATTTTTCCCTCCCATCCTGTTCTGCCACCACCTTCCCCGGATGTCACAGTTCTGTGCTATTTACCATTTGTAGCCCTTTCTCTTCTCTAAAATTTGTTTGACTCTTTTTAGAAACAAGGCATGGGATGTGGGGGGTGGGAATGGAGGTGACATGGGATGCAGAGGAATGGCAAGAGATATGAGGCAGTGACATGAAACACAGAGGTGACAGGGCATGTGAAGCAGCAACATGGGACACAGAGGGGATCTAGGGATTCAGAAACAAGAGGGGCCAGAATATACCAGAAGTCTGTCACGGGGCTGGGGTCCTGGAATTATATACATATATACATATATATATATATATATATATATATATATATATATATATATATATAAAATATAAATTTATTTATTTTTAGTTTTCAACATTCACTTCCACAAGTTTTTGAGTTCCAAATTTCTCACCCCTCCCCCCACCCCAAGATGGCATGCATTCTGAATACCCCTTCCCCTAGTCTGCCTTCTCCTCTATCTCTCCCCTCTCCCTTCTCTTATCCTCTTCCCCTTCTATTTTCCTGTAGGGCAGGATAAACTTCTGTACCCCATTTCCTGTATTTCTAATTTCCCAATAGCATGTGAAAACAGTTTTTTAAAAAACATGTGTTTTTAAAACTTTGAGTTCCAAATTTTCTCCCTTCCTCCCTCCCCACCCACCCTCATTGAAAAGGCAAGCAACTCAATATAGGTTGTACATGTGCAGTTATGCAAAACACTTCCATAGTAGACATGTTGTAAAAAACTAACTCTATTTCCCTTAATTCTATCCTGCCCTCCCATTTATTCTGTTCTTTCTTTTGACCCTGTCCCTCCTCAGAAGTATTTATTTCTGATTACACCCTTTCCCAATCTCCCCTCCTCTCTATCATCCCCCTGCTCTCTTGTCCCCTTCTCCCCCTGTTTTCCTGTAGGGTAAGACAGATCTCCATACCCAATTGAATGTGTATGTTATTCTCTCCTTAAGCCAAATCCTATGAGAATAAGATTCCCTCATTCCCTCTCACCTTCCCCTGTTTCCCCTCCACTGTAAGAGACTTTTCTTTTCTGTTTTTTTTTGTAAGATAATTTACCCCATTCTACCTCTCCCTTTCGTCTCCCAGTATCATCCTCTCTCATCCCTTAATTTTATTCCTGGAATTATATTAATGATCATAGCAGCTCACATCTATAGAGTACTTTGTGGACACAAAATGCTTTCTTCATATGATCCTATTTGATCCTCACAACACTGCTGTGAGGTGGGTAGTGATGCTATTATTGTGCCCATTTTGCAGATGAAGAAACTGAGGTTCAGAGTGACAATCGCACAACCAGTAAGTGTCAGATATAGGATTCCATGCCTAGACCTTCTGACTTGAAGAACACAATTGCTCATGTACACAGAATGGGATCTGTGTGATTTTATCAATTCTAGGTTCTGAGTGTACAAAGACAGAAAATGAAATGATCCCTACTCACAAGGACTTTATATTCTAATGGGGTCGTATCAAGGCAGGATTTGAATCCAGGTCTTTGGATTATAAAGCCAAAGACTTTTTGCTGTACCACAATTAAGTAGAACCCCAAAATAGCATATAGGACTAGAATTGTAAGCCACTGAGGTTTGACTTTCAGCTGGGACACAGGTATCTCCAAATGGGGCCTTGCCATGCTCCAAGTCCAGAATCAGCGTGGCAGAATCTGAGTGGGTAAGATAGTTAACCCCAATATCTAGCTCTCCCCCTTCTCCATCTCTCTAGGAGGATAAAGGAAGCCCAGACAACCAGAGTCCTGAGAAAAAGCCTGCCACTTTCTATGCTGGGATAGCAAAGCTAAAGTAAAAGGAATGGGACCCTGATGCCAAGTTTTTGTCAACAGCTGGGAATGCCCGTCAACACCAGCCCACACCACACACACACACACACACACACACACACACACACACACACACACACCCCTTCACACACCTCTGATTACTGAAGCTTAGCTTATCAAAATTCCAGATCAGGCCAGCACCTAAGCCTGCAGCCAAGGTGTGGGAGCTGTCTATTATCCGATCACACCCAGGGCCACTAGCCTGACATGGTGTAAACATCTGCCAGTAACAGAGTATCTTCCAAAGCCCCAGCTTAATGCAAGTTCACTGATTCAGAGTCAAGCTTGATAACATCAACTTGAAAATATGTGTAGTTTGTATGAGCACTTCAAATGTTCTGAATAAAACGGCCTTCCATGAAAAACGGGCCAGGCTCAGACTGCTGTTTTCAACTTGTTCAGTGTTTATTTTCAGAAAAAGCTATTATTTCTTTGCAAAGTAATTCCTTGTACCCTCCAATTTTAGGCACATTTAGTTTCTTGAGTGGGAAGGACACTAAGGAGCTTCTCCATTTATCCTAGGCCCTGGATTTAGTGCTGGAGGGACCTTGGGGAACATGGAAGTCCAAAGACTTGCCTAAGGTCACACAGTGAAGATCACGGGAGCACAGATCTCAGGTGGGATGAGAACTTAGTGGCTGTCTAGTCAAACCTCAACCCCTCATTTTACAGATGAGAAAACGGAGGCTCAGAGGGTTAAATGACTGTCAAAGGTCACATAGGTAGAAAGCAGCAGAGCTGGGCTGCCTCCATCCAAATCCTGGACTTGCTTGGCATTTCTTGGCCCCTTTCAGTACTAAAAGAAACAAAGGAATTGGGCAATGAGGCTTTCTAAGATACACCTAGCTTTTGCCCCAAGGAAGCAACCATCACATTCCTGGCAACAGTCAGGCCTGGGGGGACCAACAGAGAAGACATTCATTCAACAGCTGCTGTTCTTTCATTTCAGTCATGTCTGACTCTTCATGGCCCCATTGGGAGTTTTCTTGGCAAAGATACTGGAGTGATTTGCCATTTCTTTCTCCAGCTCATTTTACAGATGAGGAAACTGAGGAAAACAGGGTGAAGTGACTTGCCCAAGGTCACACAGCTAGTGAGTGTCTGCGGCCAGATTGGAACTCACAAAGTTGAGTCTTTCTGACTCCAGGCCCAGAGCTCTATGCACTATGGCACCACCTAGCTGCCCTCATTCAACAGTACTGGGCTCTTCAAGAACAGCTCTGTGTTACAATCTGAATTGACAATAATAATAGCTAGCATTTACATACACTTTAAGTTTTGCAAAGAACTGTACGTGTTGATCCTCACAACAAATCTATAAGGTAAGTGCTATTATTATCCCCATTTTACAGTTGAAGAAACTGAGGCAGACAGTGATGAAGTGACTTGCCTAGTAAATGTCTGAGACTGGATTTGTAGTCAATTGCTCCTGACTCCCAAGTCCAACATTTTTTCCACTACATCACCCAACATGAAAAAATAAATCTGGGATGGAGAGAGAAGTCTTCTTCACTAGCAGCTCGCACCTGGGTTTAAAGGCAGAGAGGGCCTCAGAGCCACCCTCTCAGACAGAAGTCTAACCAGATGATTCTTTGACTCTTCTCTTCCTCTCCCTTTCATATTCACTTAGTCAGCAAATTCTTTCTAGAACCCCTCTCCTGTCCATCCTTTTTCCATTCCAACTACCAACCATTAGTTGGGGCGCTCATTCCTAAGAACAAGACTACCACAAGCTCCTTCTAATCAGTCCCCTTGCCTCCAGGCTCACTCTTCTCCAATCCATCCTACATGGGCTATCAGCATTATCCTCCTAACGCACCACTCTGGATAATGTTACTCCACTACTCAAAAGCCTTCAATAACTCCACATTGCCTAATAAAGTCCGAACCATTTAGCCAGGCTTCAACCTACCCTTCTAGCTTTATCTTAATATTATTTCCCTTCCCACTTTGGCCACACTCACCTAATGTTGATTCCTGAGCATGCCCTGCACTCACCTGCCTTCTTCCCCATCCCCTCCAATGCCTTCCCTTTCCCACTTCTGTCTCTGGATAATATACCCACCCTTACGTGGGCCTATACTTTCTTCCATGAAGACTTCACTCATCATCCCTCCTGGAGGTGGCCTCTGATTAATCTGAATTCCTGAATTTTATATGTCCGTTCTTTATGCCGTATCTCATTCTGCCCAGAATCACAGTTGTTTGTGTACACATCTGGTTTCCCTATCTGACTGTAAGTCCCTTGAATGCAGGGGTCAGCTTTGTATTTTCTGTGCTTAGCATAGGACCCTGAACAGAGTAAAACTTTAATTAACCCTAGTTGGAATAAATGATTGAATGAATAAGTGCATGAATACATGAGTGAGTGAATGAATGAGGTAGCAAATTTAAATGGAGTCAGAGCTAGACAATCACAGTTGCAATCTCCTCTGGAGACCTTTAGGTGATAGACAGCTTAGGAGAGAAAAAGCTCACCCAGGTAAGTTTATTTTGAGAAGGAAATGGATCTTGCCTGCTGACACAGCCCCATCTCCCTGCCCCAGAGGATGTAGGACAGAGCATCTGTGAAGAGATATTGCTATGTAGGAAGGGTTGCTCAGGAACAGAAGGAACAGAAACCACCTGATAACAGAACACTCTCTGTCTCTCTTCATCTTTCTCTGACATCTCTCTTTCTGTCTCTGAGAAGTATTATATACACTCTGGTAGATCTTTCCTGAAGGGTATCTAAATAAGCATAATTTAGGCCTATGTCTTCTGAACCACTGGAGCAGTGGGAAAGGATGGATGCATAAGCTTCAGTCAAGGCGGAATAACTGAGAACGATGCTACTCCATGAGTCTATCTGTTTGTAAGAAACTACTCATAGAGGTGCATGGTATCCACAGAAACCATTATCTCCATGGCCAAAACCTAGCTTTGCTTTCTGGATAAGGGTACAGGAGAAAAAAATCTCTTCAATGAATGATGAGAAAGAGTAAACACTGAGTCTAGGTGAGCACTGAGAATTATCAGCCAATTATTAATCAGCTTTGTCTTCTAATGTTTCCTCACAGCCCTGTTATGAAGGTCAAGAATAGACCAAGGCCAGAAATCACCAGGGCTTCATTGGATAGGATAGATGAATGCCAATACATACAAGAGAGGTGAAGAAGCAACCAAGAGGTAGAGCTGCCTAATGGAATTGATGTTGGCATCTTCTTATTCCAGCCTGGTCAGATGCTGGGATATGCAATAATTGTTCATCTGATGCTATAACACCCTTTGTCCATATATGGGGGGGAGGAGAGGAATTGTGCCATCCTTAGGTAGTTGGCATAGTTATTTCTCAAACTCACTTGAAAGAGTTAATTTTTAGTGAAGATTCTTTGAGGTACCTATTGTCACAAAGGTAAGGTCTGGCCATCCAAAAAGATAGCTGCAGAAGAAAAGAGAAATAGAGTTGTCACCTGACCTTCAATATCATTATAGGCATCTTCCAATTAAGAAACACACGTCTCTTCTGTAAATCTTGGAATGCCCATGTTATTTCATAAAAGGCTTTTACGTGGATGAAAGCTAGATTTCTGCCTACCCCCAGGAGTAAAACTAGGGCCCATGAAAAGATGTTAGAAGGAGAAAGATTTGGGCCAGGGCTATCCAACATTGGAATGGACCTCCACAAAAGGTGATAAAATCTCTGGGCTTGGAGATCTCTAAGATGAGGTTGGCCAAACATTAGTAAAAGTTGTTGTAGAAAGGGTTACCAGATCAGGTATGGGTTGGACTAAATACCTTCTAAAGTCCTTTTAAACGCTAGGGTTTTATGAGTCAGTGATTCAAAATATAGACTAAGAATGGATGTAAGGGACGCTTTATGTCTCTGGAGCTGGAGGTGGAGACCAAGATTAAGTCCCACACCCTAGGCTGATAGGGTTTTTAGACATGTTGTTTGGGACAGTGTTGACACAATATGTCTACCTGTCACAGGTGTTCTGCTGCCCCTCACATATCTAATATTATGGCTCAATAGCTGACGGAACTCTTCCTGGAAGACAACCATCCATGGAGGAGAAAATGGGTTAATTCAGCTTGGCCTGGCCAGCAGAGGAATCCAGTCTTGGCCTTTGGGTTCTCATTGACAGCTTTTGAGACAAGCAGGCTCTCAGTGTCTATATAAGCAAATGGAGATAGCTTGGTTTTGAAAGGAACCATTTCATATATCTTGGCCATCCAAGGTAATTCCTAGCATAAGCAGCAGATTCCTCTACAGCTTCTGTGCTATAGTGATCCAACCTCTACTTAAAGACCTGCCATCGTAGGAAACTCACTACCTCCCAAGGCAGCCCATTGTAGTTTTAGGACAGCTCTAATTATTAGAAATTTCTTCTGTTAAATGAAAGGAAATCCTTTCTCCCTCTCTCATCTCTTCCTTGCTCCTAATTTTGCTTTCTGGGACCAAACAGATCAAATCTATTCTTCTATATAATGGCCCTTCAAATATTTGAAAATAATAATTATGTATTCATCTATCCATTTATTCAACAGTGTTAGGCACAGAAAAGACAAAGACAAAAAACAAGCTGAGGAACTTACATTCTATGTCACATTCCCCCCACCATACCTTAAATGTTCTCTTCTCTGGCTGCTTATATCCCCATGGATTCTAGTCAACTCATCATCTTTGTTATCCTCTAGACTCGCAATAGACTGTCAATGTCCATTACAAAATGTAATGCCTGGACGCAAAAAAATACTTCATGTGCGTTCTGACCAGGAAAGATGAGAACAGGATTATCACCTCCTTAAATCTCTACACTTCATTGGTATTACTGCACCATGAGGTGAACTTTGCTTTCCTGGCTGTCCCAGTACTACTGAATCACCTTGAGTTTTGTTATAGCCAAAGGCATCCAGATTGTCTTTAGGGGAAGAAGGGCTCCCCAACTCCTATTTAAGAGCTAGTCCACTAAAAACCCTTCAGATTTGACAATTATCAACAGAGCACTTAAAAAAAAAAGATTGAACCTCAGCAAATCACTCACACACAGGTCTCCTTGACAAACAGTGGGCTGTTTATAGATTACACAGCATAAGATGCAGAAGGACTATTTTGGGGAACTTTTAATTTAATGCAAACATGTTAGTTTATCCAAAACTGCTTCTGAAGATGAAAGTGTACTTTTCAATACTAAATTCTAAAGATTCAGCACAGCACATGTCCTTGCAAAGAAGATAGAGATGGATTATAAATAGATACCTTTCCTGGGCCCCATTGGGCTAGGCTGACACATGGCCCAGCTGCTTAGCAGCATCTAGTCCCAAGCCCAGAGGATGAAAAGATGGTAAGGGAAAGAAATAAGAGATAAGAGAGACGAGGGAAAGGAGAGAGAGGAAAAAAGAAAGGAAGGAAGGAAGGAAGGAAGGAAGGAAGGAAGGAAGGAAGGAAGGAAGGAAGGAAGGAAGGAAGGAAGGAAGGAAAAAGAAAGACAAATAAAGAAAGGAAGAGGGGGAGAGGGAGAGAGAGAGAGAGAGAGAGGGAGAGAGAGAGAGAGAGAGAAGAGTGAAATAAGATGAGACTTCCAATAAAGACATGAAGAGAAACAAATTGGTTAGTTTTGTAGAGCTGATTTCTTTCTTTCTTTTTCTCTTTATTATAAGGGATGGCTCTCTGGGTAGAGGAGGAGAGACATACTGGGAAATAAAAGGGATATAGAAACAAAAGATATCAACAATTTTTTTAAAGTTCCTTCTTATATTGATTCAAACCTTGGTTTCTTAAGAGATACTGATCTTACAATTTGTAGCTAACTAAACCCTACAAAATGTTAGTGACCAGCCAGGTCTCTGCTATACTATATTTTTTCCATTGTTTTTTTTTTCCCTAACTATGCATGGTTCCTAAAGCAATAGGGAGCCACTGAAGTTGATTGAGTAGGGAAATGACATGGTCAGATCTTCATTCAAGGAAGATTACTTTGGCAGCAGTATGTAGATTGGAATGGTGAGAGACTTGAAGCCAGAAGACCAATCAGGAGGCTGTTCCAATAATCCAGGAAAAGTACTGAGGGCCTGAATTAAAGTGGCAGTTTTGTGAGCACAGACCTAGCTAGTCACCAGATTGAAGGTTTGTAAGATGAGGACATAGATGAGAAATGTTGTGAAAGTAGTAGTGATTGGATGCAAGGGGGGAGGAAAAATGAAGTGCCCAAGATAATGACAAGATTATAAACTGGAGACACTTGAATGATGGTGGTGCTTTCAACAGAAATAGTGAAGTTTGAAAGGTGAGAGGATTTGGGGAAAAGATAACGAGTTCAGCCTTAGACATGCTGAGTTTAAGATGCTTCCAAGAGTTGTCATTTGAAATGCCCAGTAGGCAATGATTGATTTGGAACCCATTTCAGGGGAGATACCGAGGCTGGACATACATGTCTGAGATTCATCTGCATTGAAATGATAGTTAAACCCATGGGAGATTTAGATAAATTAATCCCATAGCAGCTTTAGCCAGGCTAGTGCTAACCAGAGACTGAAAAGGCTCATGGGAAAATAGACAAATCTGCCTCAGGAGTATGGCCACTGAATGCACTTGAACTTATTACATTCAGCTTCAAGTAATCCACTGGTGCATATGAAAAAAGGAGCCAACTTATCACAGCATCTCAAAAATAATTAGCACTTAATAAGTGTTTATTGAATTGAACTGAATTCATAGGATCCCAACTGCAATAGACAAATAAATAGACAGAAATAGAGCATGTATTAAGTACTTAATAAATACCAGGCAAAACAGTCATTTCTAAGGATAAGTGTGGTAGTCATTCCCATTCCTTTGGAACCAGAAGCTGAAGGCAGCATGGTACAGTGGACAGAGAGGTAGCCTTAGGGCCAAAAAGACCTGGGTTCAAACTCTACCTCTGACACATAATGCATTTGTGATCCTGGGCTCTGTCGCCCTGGCCACCTGAACTTCTCAGTGCTCTAGTAGGCAACCTTCGAATACCATAAGTTCCAGAGAAGGTTCCCATTGCATTGGCAGAGGGAGTTCCTTCCTCTGGGGGCTTCCTAGCTCTAGTTCAGTTCCTCTCCCCATTAGAGCTGGTGGGGACATCAGAGACCACCTGGCCCAATGCCCCCATTTTACAGAGGCTCCTGAGTTGGGCAGCAGAGAGGAGCTGCTCCAGATCACACCATATGTCAGTGATGGAGCAGATCCCCTAATTCCTCCCTCATTGCATCACACTGGCCCTCCATTCCTGCCAGAGGTTTCTCTGCAATCACTATCCCTGCTAGGAGGTAGGTCTTTCCCTTTTTCAGTTTGTTGGTATATCCTGGCACATCCTTGCTGCTGTGGATCACAGAGGAGCCAAGGCTTAGGACATGGTTGTCCTCTCTCCCCTCCTCCGAAATGTACACTCTGCTCCCGCATGCCAGCTTGTCTGGGGGGCACCTCTGTCAATATCCCCGCCAGGCGAGGACTATTATCTTTAACCTTCCTCTCAGTTATGGCACTTTAATGAAAAATTCATTTGAGGCCCACAGTGAAATATAAATTTAACTGAAATTATTCAGTCCCTGAATGCATAACCCAAAATACTTTTGCCTTTTCTTATCAATTCCTGGGTCATTCGTCATCTTTATTAAAAAATCCATAAGGATACAGCTGCATTAGAAATGGATGTGTCCCCTTACTTAGAGGATGGTTCTGGGGGAGGGAAGGAGAAGGGAGAGGGGGAAGGGAAATCTTGACTCTAACCACTAATCCAGTCATCTTTGTCACCCCAAAAAGACCTTAGAGGCTGTCTTTCTAGAAATATTTCCCCCTGAAACCTAATCATCTTCTTTCTCCATTGCACTTAAGAAATGTAGCATATAAAGTCCTCCACAGTTTGACCCCAGCTGACCTTCAGAAAGCCACAGATGGTTGGAGATAGAATGGATCTTAGACACCATTTAACCCTCTACCTTCATTTCACAGATAGGGAAACTGAGATCTAGAAAGGAGACATTACTTGCCCACGGTCAAACAATAAGCTGAGGGCAGAGCCAAAGTAAAACCCCAGTTCTCCTGACCCTCAGTCCACTGTTCATTCCCAGTAAAAACACTGTACTTAAAGGTCACAGAGAATAGTGGTTAGTGTGTTGGAATTGGACCCAGGAAAACCTATGTTCAAATTCTACTTCTGTAGGATATACGTGCTGGCTGTATAACCTTGTACAAATCACTTCACTTCTTACCTGTTTCCTCATCTGCAAAAAAAAAAAATGAGAATAATAACAGCCTCTTCAGAGGGTGTTTGTGAGGTTCAAATGAGATAAGGTATGAAAAGAACTTTGCAAAGCTTAAAATTCTACATAAATGTACCGTATTGTTATTACAACCACTTCAGGTTAAAGCAATGACTCTCCCCAGTACACAACAATTAAAAAACATGCCCAGACATTGTCACAGGATTCCACTCAGAATAGTTTGGGTTCTGTAACTAGGGAGGGGGCAGGGTACTCAAGGCCAGAGACTCTGCTCGGACTCCTAGCTGGGAAACTTCCACCCTCCCATCCATTCATGGGCGATTTTGGGGTTCCTTTTCTGGACATAAAGGACAACAAAGCTTTGCTACATGGCAACATTCTTTTCTGGTTTTGTCTGTGGAAAACAAAACCAGCAGGTTTCAGAAGAAAAGTCAAAGCTTTCAGAGGCAGAGGAGAAAGGAGGGGGGGACACAGGTCACAGTACCATTGTGGGGGGCAAAAATGTCACTTGGAAAAGCAGGAGGGGGACCAGTAAGCTGAGGGCTGTGCATTGATCAAAGGCAGGGCTCTGCTGCAGTTGCAGGCGACCCTGAGTTATGGCAGGGATCCTGTGTTGTTTGTGAGAGGAAGCCGGAATGGGAGAAAAGATTCCTTCTTTTGTCTGTGATGTTATGCCCACAGTAGCAGCCTATTGGGCTCCATCAGTAGCATAGGGCTACCTGTCAGAGAAAGATGCGTGGATTCTTAGACTCCTCTCCCACCCCCTTCTCCAAACCCGGATTTCTCTCTACTCAGGAGACCAAAAGGCACTCTTCTCTGATTCCAGACTTGTTGTTGGGAATTCCAACAAGCCGAACTATCCACCTAACTGTCTACCCTGCATAGCACACGGTATTTTACCTGTATATTAAAAAAATTAAAAATGCCTGTTCAAATCCTTCAGCTTACCAAAGAGGTCTCCTTTCCCCTCCCTGCATGCCTCCCTCAAAACAGAGAGAGAGAGAGAGAGAGAGAGAGAGAGAGAGAGAGAGAGAGAGAGAGACAGAGACAGAGACAGAGAGACAGAGGAGGGGAGAGAAGGACAGAGAGAGAGACAGAGAGACAGAGAGAGAGAGAGAGAGAGAGAGAGAGAGAGAGAGAATGAGAGAGAGAGAGCGACAGAGAGAGAGAGAGAATGAGAGAGAGAGAGAGAGAGAGAGCGACAGAGAGAGAGAGAGAGAGAGAGAGCGACAGAGAGAGAGAGAGAGAGAGAGAGAGAGAGAGAGAGAGAAAGAGAGAGAGAGCGACAGAGAGAGAGAGAGAGAGAGAGAGAGAGAGAGAGAGAGAGAGAGAGAGAGAGAGAGAGAATGAGAGAGCCTCTGAGTTTATACCAGTCCAACATCACTCAGGCACATGTATTCATTCAGTAGCCACCTATCATGCCATGGTGTGGAAAGCATACAAATGATATATAAAATGTGGTCCCTGCCCTCTTGGAGATTATAGTCTATTTGGCAGCAACAGGAGAAAAAACACCAAACTTAGACTCAGGAAACTTGCAACTTCATGACTTTGTGTAAATCATTAGCCTCTTTAGACCTCAGTTTTCCCATTTCTAAAATGGAGGAGGAAAAGGAGCTTGGCATCATGAACAAAGAACCACTCTTGGAATCAGAAAGATCTGGCTTCAAGGGATGCCACCCTCTGACATACATTGGCCATTTGACCCTGGACAAATCACTTAACCTTGCGATGCCAGGGCAGGTGATGCTCTGTATTGGCAAATAAAGTTTCCTCACTCAGAGTTCCCTATACCAGGGAAATTATAGGTTCTATGCTTAAAAAAAAAAACAGGGGGAGAACTGAGGATAATAAAAATATTTTCACTGTCTGCTCCCGGGGCTGCTGGGAAAATCAAAGAAAAAGATTGAGTACAGAGAATGCTTTGTAATTCTAAAGCTGCTATGAATGTGGGCTATTGTGATTATTATTTTTATTTGAGAAGACCAGACATTCATAGAGAAAATAGTTCAGGAACAATGAAGACAGCATATGATTAAGTGCAAAAAACGAGTGATATGGAAGAGTTCAGAGAGATATTGTGAACAATATCTGTTTCCTCTTCTAGGTGGAATGGAGTGAGGGGTGGGAGATAGATGCTTTCTTCATCCCTCCCTCCCCACCTCTGTGTGTGTGTGTGTGTGTGTGTGTGTGTGTGTGTGTGTGTCTGTCCCTGTCCCTATATCTCAATCTCTCTCTCTGTTCTCCTCCCTCTCTCTTCTCTCTCCTGCCCTCTCCTTCCCTCTTTCTCTCTCTTTCTATCCCTCTCTCACTCACTCCCTCCCTTCCTCCCCACCCCTCCCCTCTCTCTGTCTTTCTCTGTCTGTCTGTCTCTCTCTCTCTCTCTCTCTCTCTCTCTCTCTCTCTCTCTCTCTCTCTCTCTCTCTCTCTCTCTCTCTGTGTCCCCCTCACTCTCTCTTCTCTCTCTACTGGCCTCTCCCCGCCCCTTTCTCTCTCTTTTCATCCCTCCCTCACTCACTTCCCTCCCCCTCCTTCCCTACTCCTTTCTCTCTTTATCTATTGACAGGTTAGGTTTTCCCAAGGTGTGGCCATTCTTTTCCCAGAAAGTCTTCATGGATTACATGGCATGTAAACCAATCTGCTGTTCAGCTGGACAGATCAATCTGTTGGTGGGTTGGGTCAAGTAGGTTATCTGGCTGCTGACTTGCTCTTGGACTGGGCCTGGCAGACCACTCCACTGCTAAGCAGCTGCTTGTAGATAGGGGTAAGCAGCTCACTCAAATGCAGGGTACCTCTGCATGACATTTCTGCTGGACAAGTCAATCCAATGGACCCCCGGAATGGTTATCAATGGACAGTTGCACTCTTCTATCACTTTAAGCCACTGGCTCAGCTGGATAGTACTGCACTGTTTTCACCTGACTACTACAGTGTTCTTTTCAACAGAGTGCTACTATACTCTTTCAACTAGGTCAATGACCCTCAACCTATGATTGACAGAAGCCTCTCTTTTTTGACTTCCTCAGGCACTTAGCTTTGAGGTTTATCATTTCCAGTCAGAGGGTAGAAGAGGCAAAGCCTATCCAGTTCAGGGATCCTTCCCCTTTCAAAACCTCAGTAAGGTACTACACCTTGATTTTTGAAGATCAATCCACAATTCAATGAATTACTCTTCCCATAATCCTCTGAGGATATTATGTAAATAAGTGACTAGGAACAAAGGTATGTGCCATGTAAGCAAGTTCATTTTCTTTCCTGACCTCTTCACATGCAATTAAGACTCTTTCTAAGTTGTGGTACATTTATTTTGCATCTGAAGGACCTCCCTTTATATTTTAATGTCTCTGTCTTTTTGACCTCTTGCCCTTTTAGCAAAATTTTGGCAGGAGTACTCCTTAAATATAAACCAAAGACCAAAAGTGTGAAGGGGCCTTGGAGGCCACCTAGACTGACCCCCTCATGAAGAAACTAAGAGACTCACCCAAGGTCACACAGGCAGTAAACATCAGAGGTGGGATTTCAATCCAAGTCCTCTGAAACCAGAATTAGTATTCTTTCCACTACAGGAATACCTCATTTTACTGCACTTCCCTTTAGGGCACTTTGCAGACACTGCATTTTTAACAAACACAAGGTTTGTGGCAACCCTTCATCAAACAAGTCTATTGGTGCCACTTTTCCAACAGCATATGCTCCCATCATGCCTCTGTATTGCATTTTGCTAATTCTTGCAATATTTACAACTTTTTCATTATTATTATATATGTTATGGTGATCTGTGATCTTTGATGTTATTCTCACAATTGTTTTGAGGCTCCACAAGCCACACCCATAGAAGACAGCAAATTTGATTGGATAAACGTGTGCATTCTGACTGGTCCATGACCAGACATTCCCTATCTCTCCTCAGGCTTCCCTGTTCCCTGAGACACAACAATATTGAAATTAGGCCAGTTAATAACCTTACAATGGCCTCTAAGTGTTCGAGTGAAGGGAAGAGTCAATCAACACGGCAAACTTCATCATTGTCGTACTTTAAGAAATTGCCACAGCCAGTCCAACCTTCAGCAATTACCACCCTGATCAGTCAGCAGCCTCAACATCAAGGCAAGACCCTCCACTAGGAAAAACACTGTAACTTGCTGAAAGCTTAGGTGATGATTAGCATTTTTGTAGCAATAGAGTATTTTTCAAATTAAGGTTTGTACATTTTTTTAGATATAATACTTTTGTTATTGTTTCAGTCATTTCCAACTCTTTGTGACCCCATTTGGGTCATTCATTTGGTGAATATATTGGAATGGTTTGCCATTTCCTTCAGCTCACTTTACAGATGAGAAGACTGAGTTAAATGACTTGCCCAGGGTCACACAACTAGTAAGTGCCTGAGGCCAGATTTGAACTCAGGTCCTCCTGACTCCAGATCCAGCATTCTATCCACTGCACTGATGAACTGCCCTGAAAGACATAATACTATTGCACATTTAAAAGACTGCAGTATAGTGTAAACATAACTTTTATATTCACTGGGAAACAAAAAAATTCATGTGACTACCTATATTGCAATATTTGCTTTATTGGGGTTGTCTGGAACCCAATCTGCAATATCTCCAAGGCATGCTTGTGTACCATGTTGACTTCCAACTCAGTGCTCCATAAATTGGGAGGCAGGGGGTAAGAGCTCTGATTTGGAGAGAATGCAAATTCCATCTTGGCTCCTACTGTGCGGCATTTGATAAGTCACTTGAGTTCTATCAGCATCAGTTTTGTCATTTATAAAATGAGGGGCTTGGATTAAATTATCTTTAAGGTCTCTTCCACACCTAATCTAAACCCTTTAAATGTTTGCTGAATGAAGGCTCCGTGAAAGACCCAGATGTGTCCTGGGAGGCAGCAGAGGTCTTTTCAAGAGGGTCTGGCAGAGAGATCATTCTCTTTGATTCCAGATCTTACTAACTCGTGTTCTGTTATTTAGAGATGCCCCTCCTCTGGGTCCAGTGCTATAAGTAGCATCAAATCAGACTCCTTTCCTCACATCTTCATTCTAAAGATCTAAAATGAGGCACCCAAAAGGGGGATTATGAAGGCCCAGGACAATGTTGTCTCTTCTCTGAATATCTGCATTGATTTTAGCTGCCCACCTCTGAAGCAACTCTCTGGGCAGCTTCCAACATCAGGCTCCAACATGACAGAGCTCAGAGGCACAGTGGATGCCTCCAGTTTCAATGCCCTGGATCTGCCAACACAAAAATTTGCTGGAAACTCTTATGGAAAATCAGTTAATTTTATTCCAAGCCCCAGACTAGGACAGCACAGCAGCCTGCACTAAGAGGCAGCCACCTCCAGTCCATGAGATAGGACCAAGGGATGGTCAGATGGGACGTCGGGGCAGATACTTTTCCAGGTGTTGGCTATTCAGAGTCAGGAAATAGGTAATTATCAAGGACAAAAAACCCAGCAGTGCCATGTGGTAGGGAAAAAAAGCCTAAATGAATGTTGGAAGTTTGATGTTGCACCAACCCTTGGCATCTCTTCAACTTTTGAGTGTCAATGGAATTAGTTTCCTAAGATGACTTTCTGTGTGGGGATCTCTGTTGTCCACTCCAGTTCAATTAAATTAAATATTTATTAAACACCCACCATGTAATAGACACTATGCTAGGCAATGTGAATATGAGGGTAAAAGGAAAAGAGCCCTGGCCTTCAGGAAGCTTACATTCGGTTCAGCTGATAAAATATGAACACAGGTAAGTACTGTGTAATGAAAAATGAGGAAGGAGAGGGTGCTAAGGGGCAGCAGGATCAGGGAAAGCTTCACAAATGAGATGATGGTATATCTGAGCCATGGAGAAAGACCACAATTCTGAGAAGTGGAAGGTGGGGGAGGGGGAGCAGCAAACACCAAGCGGCATCAGGAGATAGGATATGGAGCTCAGAAAGTAGCCAGCACCCTAGATTGACCAGAATACAGTTTGTAAAAGAGAACGATATGAAATAAGGCTGACATGGGAAGGTATGAAGCAGATCATTCAGGGCTTTAAATACTAGGCTAAGGAGTGTTAAGGGTGCCGTGACCAGACATGTCTTCAGAATACTATTTTGGCAGCTACACATAGGATGAATTGGAAAAGAAAGAGATTCTAGAGAAGGAAGCCAGTTAGGAGCTTATTATGATAGACTAGGCTAGAGGTGATGACAACCTCAGCTGGGCAATGGCTAGAAAGAAGTGAACAGCTGAATTGAGGGAGAATCAACACGCTGAGTCAATAGATTGAACAAGGGACAGGGAAGGAACGGAAGAGTCAAGGATGAGTCCAAGATTAAGAACTGCGACTATCAGGGCACTTGGCATGGTGGTACCCCCTACAGAAAAGTGAGTTCCATTCTGAACGTGTTGATTTTGAGATGCCTTTGGCACATCGAAGAGGAGATAGACATCCAGTAGAATCCATGGCTAGAATTCAGACTCCTCAGCCTGGCCATTTAAATCCTTTCATAAAGTGGTTCCCATTTGTCATTACAACTTATTCATGTTATTCTGCTTTGTGTGCAATACATTCCGGCAGAACAAACCAACCAGCTGTTCTCCAAACCTGATATGCCATCTCCCACCTCCATAACTTTGCACAAGCTGTTCCCTCTGCTTGGAATGTGCTTCTTTCACACCTGCTCCTCCCAAATTCTCTAGCTTCTTTCAAATCTCAGCTTGGTTCTGGGCAGAGCCAAGATGGTAGAGAAAAGCCAGGAAGTTGCGTGAGTTCTCCCCAGTTTCCCTCAGAAACAACATCAAATCAAGCCTCTGAAGGGACTCTGGAGTGATAACCTACAAAAAGATGAAGTGAAACAATTTTCCAGCTTAAGATGATTTAGAAAGACTTCAGGAAAGTCTGTCTCACTTGAGTAAGAGGGGAGAGCAGCCCAGTGCAAATGGCATCTGGGCAAGCCAGTGGGAGGCTCTTAGCCACAGCATAGATCAGCAATGGAGGCTACTTAGTCCTGGATTAGCAGACTAATGGCACAGGCCAACTGCAAGGCCTCCCAGTCCCAGTGCAGAAGGCAAACTGCCAGCCCTCGAAACCTGGCGCAACAAGTGTGACAAGTCTGGGCCAGCACAGAGGGCAAGCTGTCAGTACCCAAGGCCCTGGTGCAGAAAGCCAGTGACCAGGCCCCTGGCCCTCAGAACAAAAAGCTTGGGACTGTGCTCCTGTGCCCCAGGAGCAGAGCTCAACTTTGAAAGTCATGAAATAGGCTAAAAAATAAGTAAAAATAGAAAAGAGCCCTGACCATAGAAAGCTACTCTGGCAACGGGGAAGGTCAAAACACAAACTCAGAAAAGAATAACAATGTCAAAATGTCTGCACACAAAGCTTCAAAGACAAAGATGAATTGGTCTCAAGACCAAAAAGCCTTCTTGAAAGAGCTCAAAAAGGATTTTAAAATAAGAGAGGTAGAAGAAAAATTGGAAAAAGAAATGAGAGTTATGCAAGAGAGAGTCAACAGCTTGGAAAAGGAAGGACAAAAATTGACTGAAGAAAACAATTCTTTAAAAAATGCAATTGGCCAAATGGGAAAAATCTACTGAAGAAAATAACTCCTTAAAAAGTAGAATTGGCCAAATGGAAAAGGACATACAAAAGCTACCTGAAGAAAATAATTCCTTAAAATTAAAATTGGGCAAATGGAAGCTAATGACTCTATGAGACATCAAGAATCAGTCAAACAAAATTAAAAGAGTGAAAAAAAAATAGAAGAAAATTAAAATACCTCATTGGAAAAACAATGGACCTGGAAATAGATCCAAGTGAGATACTTTAAGAATTTTTGGACTACCTGAATGCCATGATCAAAAAAAGGGACTAGGCAGCATCTTTCAAGAAATTCTCAAGGAAAACTGCTCTGATATCCTAGAATCAGAGGGCAAAATAGTCATTGAAAGACTCTATCAATCACCTCCTAAAAGAGATCCTAAAATGAAAACTCCAAGGAATATTGTAGCCAAGTTCCAGAATTATCAGGTCAAGAAGAAAAAACTGCAAGTGCTTTGAAAGAAACAATGCAAATATCAAGGAGCCACAGTCAGGATTACACAGGGTTTAGCAGCTTCAACTTTAAAGGATCGGAGGGCTTGAAACATGATATTCTAGAAGGCAAAAGAGTTTGGATTACAACCAAGAATCAACTGCCCAGAAAAATTGAGCATAATCTTTCAAGGGGAAAAGATGGACATTCAATGAAATTTGGGACTTTCAAACTTTCCTGATGAAAAGACCAGAGCTGACCAGAAAATTCGATCTTTAAACACTTAAGAGAAGAATAAAAAGGTAAGCAAGAAAAAAAAAACATGTTATTTAATGAGCTTAAACTGTTTTCATGCCTACATGGGAAGATGATACTTATAATTCTTGAGAACTGTATCTCTTTTAGGGCAGTTAGAAGAAGTATACATAGGCAGAGGGTGTGGGAGTATAAGTTGACTTTGATGGAATGACAAAAAAAATTAAGGGATGAAAAAGATTGAACTAGGAGAATAGGAAATGGAGAGGCATAATAGGGTAAATCATATCACATGAAGAGGCACAAAAGACCTATTACAGTAGAGGGAAAGAAGGGAAGGGTGTGAGCATTGTTTGAACTTTACTCTCATCAGATTTGGCTCAAAGAGAAAATAACATACACACTCAGTTGGGTATAAAAATGTATCTTTCCTTGTAAGGAAGTAGGAGGGGAAAGGAGAAAGAAAAAGGAGGGAGGGGGCTGATAGAAAAGAGGACAGATTGAGGAAGTCAGTGGTTAAAAGGAAAACACTGGTGAGGAGGGACAAGGAGAAAGGAGAGAGAAAGGTATAAACGGGATGGGGGAAGAAATAGGATGGAAGGAAATAACATGGTTAGTAATCATAACTGTGAATGGGATGAACTCTCCCATAAAACGGAAACAGATAGCAGAGTGGATTAAAAACCAAAATCCTACAATATGTTGCTTATAAGAAACACATTTGAAGCAGAGAGATACACCGCAGTTTGCCATAGTCAATTATCACACAATGTTGCTGTTAGTGTGTATAATGTTCTCCTGGATCTGCTCATTTCACTTGGTATCAGTTCACGTAAGTCTAGGTTTTTCTGAAGTCTGCTTGTTCATCATTTATTATTGCACAATAGTATTATTACGTTCACATACAATTACTTGTTGGGCCATTCCCCAATTGATGGGAAGTCCCTCAATTTCCAATTCTTTGCCATCACAAAAAGAGCTGCTACAAATATTTTTGTGCATGTGGGTCATTTTCCTTTTTTATGATCTCTTTGGGATACAGACCTAGTAGCATTATTGCTTTATCACAGGGTATGTACAGCTTTATAGCCCTTTGGGCATAGTTTCAGATTGTTCTCCAGAATGGTTGGTTTGCATGATAAGTAGTGTCTGTCTAAAACCATCAGTAAGAATTATATGTAATGAGGATGAGCTGGAAGCTTTACCAGTAAGATCAGGGGTGAAACCAGGATGCCCATTATCACCACTATTATTTAACATTGTACTAGAAATGTTAGCTTTAGAAGTAAGAGAAGAAAAAGAAATTGAAAGAATTAGAATAGGCAACTATCACGTTGCAAATGATATGATGGTATGTTTAAAAAATCCTAGAGAATCAACTAAAAAAATACCTGAAATAATTAACAACTTTTAGCAAAGTTGCAGAATATAAAGTAAACCCACATAAATCATTGACACTTCTATATATTATTAACAAAGCCCAGCAGCAAGAGATAGAAAGAGAAATTCCATTTAAAATAACTGTAAACAAAAAAAATATATTTGGGAGTCTATCTGCCAAGACAAACCCAAGAACTATATGAATACAATTATAAAACACTTTTCACACAAGTAAAGTCAGATCTAAATAACTTGAAAAACATCAGTTGCTCATGGGTAGGCTGAATCTCATTTCTCAAACTATATAGAGAACTGAGTCAAATTTATAAGACTACAAGTCATTCCCCAGTTGATAAGTGGTCAAAGGATATGAACAGTCAGTTTTCAGATGAAGAAATTAAAGCTATCTATAGTCACATGAAAAAATTCTCTAAATCATTATTGATTAGAGAAATGCAAATCAAAACAACTCTGAGGTACCACCTTACACCTATCACATTGGCTAATATGACAGAAGAGCAAAATAATAAATGTCGGAAAAGACGTGGGAAAATTGTTATACTAATGCATTGTCGGTGGAGTTGTGAACTGATCCCATCATTCTGGGGAGCAATTTGGAACTATGCCCAAAAGGCTTTAAAACTGTGCATACTCTTTGATCTAGCAATACCACTACTAGGTCTGCATCCCAAAGAGATCATAAAAAAGGGAAAAGGGCTCACATGTACAAAAATATTCATAGCAGCTCTTTTTGTGGTGGCCAAGAATTGGAAATTGAGAGGATGCCCATCAATTGGGGAATGGCTGGACAAGTTGTGGTATATGAATGTGATGGAATACTATTGTTCCTTAAGAAATGGTGAGCATGGCAGCTAGGTGGAGCAATAGATAGAGCACTGGCTCTGGAGTCAGGGGGACCTGAGTTCAAATCCAGCCTCAGACACTTAACACTCACTAACTGTGTGACTCTGGGCAAAACACTTAACCCCAATTGCCACTAGTGAACAGGTGGATTTCAGAAGAAAAACCTGGAAAGACTTGCATAAACTGATGCTGAGTGAAGTGACCAGATCCAGGAGAACATTGTACACAGGAAAATCAACATTGTGCGATGATCAACTTTGATAGACTTGGCTCTTCTCAGCAATACAATGATCTAAGACAATTCCAAAAGACTCAGGATGGAAAATGCTATCCACATCCCGAGAAAGAACTCTGGAGTCTGAATGTAGAGTCAAGTATGCTATTTTCTCTTCTTGTTGTTGTTGTTTTTGGTTTTTCTTTCTCGTGTTTTTTCCCTTTTGTTCTGATTTTTCTTTCACAGCATGACTAATGGGGAAATATGTTTAACATGATCATACATGTATAGCCTGTATGAGATTGCATGCCATCTTGGGGAGGAGGAGTGGAGGAAAGGGGAAAATTTTAGAACTCAAAATCTTATAAAAGTGAATGTCGAAAACTAAAAATTAATTAATTAATTAAAATTTTAAAAAAAGAAAACTATCTTTACCTGTAATTGGAAAACAATAAAATACTATTAAGTGTGTGTGTGGGGGAAAAATCTCAGCTTAGTTGAAACTCCTATGCTGAAGCTTCCTTAATGCTCCCATTATGAATGCTCTCTTCCTCCTGATATTACTTTGCACTTATTCATCTGGTTGTATGTTTTATCACTTGGGAGAATGTGAGCTCCTTGAGAGCAGGAACTGTGCCCTTGTTGTTGCTGCTGTGGTTGTTGTTTTGTCTTTGTATCCCCAGGTCTTGTGTGTAGTAAGTACTTTTCATGCTTGTTGAATTGAATTGAATTAAATTAAACTGAATTAAAGTGAAATGAGAGAGATTAGGATTGCATATGTAAATAAATTATTATAAATAAATTATTATATACTTCAATCAGTTCTGTAGAAATGATACTTAAAACCAGTTGAGCATAGTTTCAAGATCAGAAATTTATGCAACTTTGCTGGGGAGAGAAGAGAGGCTACTTGACGTTAAAATCTGACTCTTTGTGTCATACCAAATTCTCTTCCATTCTCAATTAACATCCATAATACACTTTTAGAATTGGAATTACTAGGGACAAGGTCCATTTTGGATGATAGGTGCATATTGCCTAGAGTATAGCCAGTGGTTGAACAGGTGGTCTAAGCTGATCCACTGGGATGTTGCTCTTGTCCATCTTAGATTGGCATTGCAGGTGGAAAATAAGACAGACCAGAATAGAACTCAAGCAAGACATGAGGCTAGTTTGTGCTATCACTTTCAATGACCCCAAAACTTTGTACTGATATAAAATTCCTTCTCTTTAATGCTAATATCCTCCTAGTAATGCTATTTATCTGTGAATCATGGACTACCATAATCTCAAAATAATCATTGCATCATCGATCAAGAGCTGGAATGGAACGAAAAGGTCATTGAGTCTAATCCACTCACTTTAGAGGAGAGGAAACTGAGGCCCAGAATGGTTAAATAATTTTCCCAGGGTCACACAGTTTGGAAGTATATGAAGAATGATTAGAATTGAAGTCTTCCACCCTATAAGACCAATGCACTATCCATGCTGTGATGCCTCAAATCAAAATGGCAGTAGCCCAAATGGCAAAGGACAGACACTTTGTACATGCAAGTAAGATGCAGCATAAGATTAATGATGAAGTGCTCAAGAAGTGGTACAAAAATATGTATATAATTTTCAAATATAATATAATATAAATAATATACAAATATATAACATAATAATATAATATAAATAATAATATAAAAAATATAATATAAAGTTGAAGGGAAGTTGTGAAGTACTTCAACCATTCAGAAAAATAATTTGGAATTATGCAAGAAAATAACCTCCTTCTACCCCAAGCCTTCCCTGCTAGTGCCTTCCTTCCCAAAATTCCCTTGTATATATTTTATACGTATCAATCTATGCATGGAGCAGGTAGCTAAGTGGTACAGTGGATAAGGCACCGAGCCTGGAGTCAAGAAGACCTGAGTTCAAATCTAGCTTCAGACACATCAACTGTGTGACCCTTAGCAAGTATCTTTACTTCCACCTGCCTCAGTTTCCTCAATGGGAATTTATAATGGGAATACTTACGGAACCTATCTGCCATGGTTGTTATGGGGATCAAACATTCAGTCATTTTTTTCAGTCGTGTCCAACTCTTCATGATCCCATTTGGGGTTTTCTTGGCAAAGATACTAGAGTTGTTTGCCATTTCCTTCTCCAGTTCATTTTATAGAGGAGGAAACCGAAGCAAACAGGGTGAAGTGACTTGCCTAGGGTCACACAGACGGTAAGGCCAGATTTGAACTCACAAATAGGAGTCTTCCTGACTCCACTGTGCCACCTAGCTGGTCTAGAACATAGGAGGTACTTAATAAATGCTTGTTCCTTTCCTTCCTTTCTCTATAAAACACTAAAGAAATCCAATGAATGGAAATCACATAGGCTAAAATGGGTCACAAGCTATACTAGAGAAGAAAGTACTAATACTGATGGGAGCAGAGAGCCACTGAAAGAGCAGGAGAAGTCTCATAAGGTCATGGATTTAGAGCTGGATGGAACTTCCACCCCCTTCACTTTACAGATGAGGAAACTGAGGCCCAGGGAGGGTATTGGCCCAGGGTCATAGTCTTCCTGACTCCAAATCCAATGCTCTTTTCACTGCCCCAAGCTACCTTTGCCTTGCTCTAATAGCTCTGTTATCCAATAAATCAAGAGGAAAAGAGGAAAATAATATTTCAGAAGGACATCTGGCTGTAGGAACAGGTGCCAGTTGGGTAGCTTTTCTCTGGCCTTGTTTGTTTGAATATCTGTCCTTTGTACTTTACGGACTTAATGGCACCTATAATTTTGAAATACAAGCATAACCGAAAATGAAGCACAAATTGCTCTATACTCAATTATTAGGGTTTTTCTTGGCCCAATGCTTCCATCAATCAGGAAGCAGACCAAGAGGCAGCTACAGGGAAATGGTGAATTTACATGCATTTATTTGATCAACAGAATTTTGGAAAGCCCCAAGTTCTTTGTATAAGGATCTCAGCTAAGACATGAGGAACTGCCGCTATTGAAAAGGCTGGGGACAGCCTTCTTCCAAGCAATCTTGACCTGAATCTTCAATGTGCTTCAAATAGAATTAGCCCTAATTCTTGACTTATTAATAATCAATATCATAAAAAGCACTAACACCTCCATTAAACTAGGCTCCGATTGATTTCCTTTGAGAAGGTGGATTTGTTTAGGGCCCAGTTCAAAGTACCTCCATTTTGATTTTCAATCTATCAATGCTACAAAATAAGGCATAAGCCAAGTACTGTTCCACTGGGGCAAAGGAGGAAGGTGGATGAAGACTGGCTCCTGCCCTCTAGCCTTTTACTGGCCCTGTAGCACTACCTGCCCCTTTTTTCTCAATACTGGCTCCCCTGGGGTCTCTCCTGGAGGCTTCTGCTTAGTTCCAATGTAATCCAATTCAACGAAGGATTTATTAAATGCTTACTATTCGCCAAGCACTGTGCTAAGTCTAGGGATACAATTAATAAAAAGAAAAACAGTGCCTGCCCTCAAAGGTGATTACAATCTAATGGGAGGGGAGGATCTGGGGGAATACACAAAAGGAGATAGAAAAAGAGGGGAGAATATGGGATGCCCAGCCTGAAGGTACCTTGTCCCATGGAGTTGAAACCATGCAGAGCAGCAGATACAGAGTGGAGTGAGCCAAACAGTCCAGTTTCTGCCCTCTATAAAGGAAGGAGTTTGGTACTCCATACTCTAGCCCTCCAATCAGAGAGAAAAGGAAGCTGAGGGAAGTTTTGTCAATAAAGGCTTGAATTCACAGCATGGTGATGGGGTTAACCAGGGAAATTAGGTTTGGTTCTACTAGTGTCTGCCAGTGAGATTTACCTTCCTGTCTTTGGAATCAATCAATCAAAACAAAATACATTTATTAAGCACCTGCTGTGTGCCTGATTATAAAATCAGTTTGGAATTTTCTGCCCACAAAGGGAACAAAACTGTCTCTCCAGAGTCTTTAAGGAACCTTCAAAAGAAAAAATACCAAACTCTTTCTTCAAAAACATGAGGTCTGCCACATGTACAAAAATATGTATAGCAGCTCTCTTTGTGGTGGCAAAGAATTGGAAATTGAGAGGATGCCCATCCACTGGGGAATGGCTGAGCAAGTTGTGGTATATGAATGTCATGGAATACTATTGTGCTGTAAGAAATGATGAGCAGGCTGACTTCAGAAGAACCTGGAAAGACCTATATGGTCTGATGCTGAGTGAAGTGATGGTCACAGGATGCTTGGCATTAGAGAGTAGACACTGAGAGATCAGTTTTAAGAACTTCTCCAAGACATCGAGGGCGGCTCAGTGGCACAGTGGATAGAGCACTGGGCTCAGGATCAGGAAAATTCCTCTTCGTGAGTTCAAATCTGAACTCAGACAATTACTAGCTGTGTGGCCCTGGGCAAGTCACTGCATCCTATTTGCCTCAGTTTCCCCATCTGTAAAACAAACTGGAGAAGGAAAGGGCAAGCCACTCCTGTATCTCTGCCAAGAAAACCCCAAATGGGGTCATGAAGAGTCAGACACAACTGACATGACTTAGCAGCAACAAATCCCTCTTCTCTCTATTCGTGTAGCCACTACTACAGACCCTCACCGCTTTTGACAGGATTTTGTAATAACCTTGGAACTATCTACCTGCTTCCAGGTTTTCCTTTTTAGAAGCTAATTTCCATCAAATTAATAATCTTTCTAAGTCACAGGCATGAAGTTCTCCTTTCCCTGCTGGAAAGCCTTTACTGACTCCCAGTTTTCTCTGGAACAAAATTCAAAATGCCTCAGTCCCTCCCAGGATACGAAAGTAAACTTTGTATCTGCTGCCCTGCCTGTTTTCAACTCCATTGAACAAGATGCCCCTTCCAAAATAAGCTCATCACTTCTAAACTCATCAGCAGGCTGCTATCTGAAGCCTTGATTGACGTCACCTCCCTCAGCCTCCTCCCACCCTCCCTCCACTTTAGAGGGCTGAAGGGTGTAATACCAGGCTCCTCCTAATGCCTTCCTTTATAAATCACAGAAACTAGACTCTCAGGTCACTCCACTTTGCATCTGCTGCTCTGCTTATTTTTACCCCCATGAAACAAAATACCCCCCAGTCCCTCCACCTCCCCACTTCCTGCCTCTTTTCATGTGTTGTCTTCCCCTATTAGACTGTAAGCTCCTTGAGGGCAGGGAGCTCTTTTTCTTAATCGTATACCCAGCCCTTACTTAACACAGAACCTAGCACATACTAGATGCTTAATTTGTTGAATTCCTTATTATTGAATTGAATTAAGATCCTTCACTTTCAGGTTTTAATACACCTGTCCAGCCTTATTTCACACTGGATATTTTTCCCCATGCTTGAGCCAAACTGGACTGTTTGCCTGAATGCCATGTTTCATGAACTACTTCCATGTATCTGTAGATGTTGTACCCCATGCTTTGAATACACTCTTTCCTTAGCAATGCCTCTCTGAATGCCTATCTTCCTTCAAGGTTCAGTTGAAACATCACTTCCTCCATGAAGCCTTCCCTGATGTCCCCTATGTGCGTGATGTATTTCCCTGGTGTGGTAGGAGGAATATCTGCCAGGTCTCCCACCATGTAGGCTAGGCTAGTTCTTTCCCTTCAAATATATTGAAACCACCCTCCAGGTTGATTGTCTCATGGGACTAAATAGTTGGGATGCTGATAGGGCTTTCTGGTCACCTAAATGAGCCAGAATACCAGGAGCTCAAATTTCTGACCCATAGACAGTCACAGGCAAAACAGAAACAGAAAAGCTGCATTCAAGTGAATCAAGACTGTATCCTCATTGCAAGGCCTTCCCATGCAATGGAGAAGTAAGTCTCCTTTTGTTAGCTGTCAAATGCCCACGCGTGTCTCACTCTCATCTTGAATCCAAGGCAACACAGTAGTAAGTTGGTGACAGTCTGGGGATTCCAAGCCCAATTTCCCAGGTCCGAGTCAGTCCTAGTCCATTACACTTAGAGAATATAAACTCTTTGAAAGCACTGATTGTTTTGTTTTTGTCTTTGTCTTTACTACATTTTGGGCCATTGGGCCTCATTAAGAAACTGAGTGAGAGGACTCAGGCAAGACATTTATAACAAGACAGAAGCAGGGCTGGAGCAACTTAGGGTCCCCGTGAGTGTCTGCCCTGGGTGGAAGTTCTTGGCCTCTACCAGGAATCTTTCCTTCTTTGAAGGTCAACCAGCAAGGTATGTCCTGTGTCTCCTTGGCATACATGGTGTCTCTTCAGACACACCTGCAGGTCATCCTGGCTAAGTGTCACAGGCTCAGCCTTAATGCCAGCCTCAGTCAATGGTTCTAAACCATTTCATCTTTCTTAGAGTACACCACCCTTGAGGGCCCCTTACAACAAGCAGTTCAGGAATTCTCGTCGGTCAATAAACATTTAGTAACTGCCTCCTGTGTGCCAGGCACTGAGCACACAAAAAAAGCCAAAAGACAGTCCCTGCCCTCAATGAGCTTTCAATCTAATGAGGAAAACAATGGAGGTGAGAGAAGGTATTTATAATGTGCCTGCTATGTGCCAGGTGCCATAAGTGCTTTACAAATACTATCTCATTTGATCCTCACAACAACCCTGGAAGGTAGGTGTTATCATTATCCTATTTACAGATGAGGAAACTAAGGTAAACAGAGGTGAAGTGACTTGCTCAAGGTCACACAGCTAGGAAGTGTCTAAGGTCAAATCTGAATAAAGGTCTTCTTGGCTCTAGGCCAAGTGCTCCACCAATTGCACCACCTAGCTCCCTAAACAAGTCGTAACAAGCAAACAAATATGTGCCCAAAAGCCATGTACAGGATAACAGGAGATAATTAACAGAGGGAGACACTAGAATTAAGAGGGATTGGGGAAGGCTTCCTGTAGAAGGTGGGATTTTAGTTGGGGCTTGAAGGAAACTAGGGAATCCAGGAGGAGGAGCATTACAGGCATGGACAATGCCCAGAGAAAATACCTGGAGTCAAGGTCTTGTTCGTGGAAGAGCAAGAAGGACAGCGTCCCTGGATCAGACAGTAGGGGCAAAGGTGGAAGAAGGATAGAAATGTCGGAAAGGGCTAGGTTATAAAGGGCTTCGAATGTCAAAAATCAGAGATTTGTGTTTGATCCTGGAGGCACTAGGGAGCCACTGGAGTTTTTTGAGGAGGAGGAGTGACGTAGTCAAACCTGATTAATGATGTGATTAATGAAGGATCATGCTGGAGAAAGTATGTGGCAAAGGCCATGATCCCAAGATCTTTGAAGGAGAAAGGCTTTGGGGGATAGCAAAATTCCATATGCAACCCACCCTGAACCCAGTAGTGTGTGTGTGTGTGTGTGTGTGTGTATGTTGGGGTTGGGGGAGTGCTTATTCATACTTGAGATCTCACGTTTTATGAGAAACTCCTGGTGTGGACACTCCCCCCTTCCCTAATGTAGCCTGGCATTTCAACTCCACTTTATAGTCTCAGAGTTGCCCTGGGGCCCTGAGAGAGTCACTGTCTTATTCAAGCTCACAGAGCTGCAGGACCTGAGCCCACTTCTTCCCGGCCCCAAGGTCAGCCCTCTATCCACTCTATGGGGCTGCTTGTCAAAACCAGGACATCTCTAACTAGGTGGAACTGGCAATCTGGCACCACCAATCGCCTTCCAGTTGTTTGCTAATGTATTCCAGTCCCCCTCGTTTCTAGATAGGTTCCAATTAGATGCCTATGCAAATAGAGCATCATTCATCTTGCAGAAGGTCTCATCTCTACAAACAGGCTAATACTCTGCAAAAAGGCCAGGGGAGCTTCGAGAGATCCATAGCTTAGTCGTGTCACAGAGCGCACATTTACAAGACTCTTTGCTTGCTTTGGCAACCTCTTGTCAATTAGGCATGGCCTGGCCAAATATAATATCTTGACAAAGGATGTTTCAATTCAGTTCAGATACACTTACTCTACAGAGCCCATAACACATAATGAGGCTATTTAATTTGGAAAGAAATCCAATGACCTGGAGGAAAAAAGTTGTGTGTGTGAATGGATGCATTCAAATGTCTATTTTCTTTCACCTGCTTCTTAATGAACCAGGAGAATGAACTCATAATTAACCTCCTGACAACAGCGCCCAACAGCTTGTTATGCTATAGGGTGTTTGTGAAAGTCTTCGTTGGATATTCATGGAGTTCCTTGGGTTGGCATTCCCTATAAAACCAGGGGTGCTGGCTCCTTCCTCAACTGCCTCAGTTTCCAAGTTCTAGACTTCTTCAGGGCCAGGGTTGACTAACCGGCTGTTAAGTTGGACCCTTAACAGTAGGACCCTTAACAGTAGGACCCAAAGGAGGAGCAGATGGTCTTTTATGGGATTTTCACCTCTCTTTTAGCTTTGAGGAATGCAGAAAGCCTCATTGGTTTCTGCAGATATGAGAAAGAAAAAACACAGTCATGGCATCTGGCCCAGATTGGGGCAGCAGTTGCCATTTTGATCCCCAGAGGGGAAAGGAGATATTTAAACTTGAACAGCAAACCATGAACAATGGGAAGGACAAGTTACTTTGACAAGGTCAAGTCTCCAAAGTAATGGTTCATACTTGAAATATTTTGTCCTAGAAGCTGTCTGAATGCAACTATAGGCCATGAAGAGAACATTGTAAATCTTAGGATCCTGCCATTTGTATTGAGGCATTTATGAGGAGGCAGGGTAGGCTGGCTGACAGAATCATAGGCTCATAGGACTTTGAAGCTAGGAGGTGGGACAATGGATTTAGTGTTGGGCTTGGGGTCAGTAAAACCTGAATTTGAATCCTGCCTCAAAATACTAGCTGTGAGACCTTGGGCAAGTCACTTAGCATCTGTCTGAGTCAGTTTCCTCCTTTGTAAAATAGCAACTATCTCCATGGGCTATTGTGAAAACAAAATGAGATAGTTGTAAAAGTGTTCTATAAGCCTTAAAGCACACATAAATGCTAGTTATTATTACTATTTTCCATAGGAGCTCCTTAAAATCAAGGGAGCTGAAAGGACTTCAGAGAATCATGCATTTAGAACTAGAAGGGTCTTTAGAGGTCATCTGGTTCAATCCCTCATCTTATAGATGAGGAAACTGAGGCTCAGAGATTTTATTTTATTCTTTTTTAGTCTTTTTTTTTGTATTTTGTTAGGCAATGGGGTTAAGTGATTTGCCCAAGGTCACACAGCTAGTAAGTATCAAACGTTTGGTCCGAGGCCGGATTTGAACTCAGGTCCTCCTGACATCAGGGCCAGTGCTTTATCCATTGTGCCACCTAGCTGCCCCGGCTCAGAGATTTTAAATGACTTGCCCAAGGTCACTGAACTAGTAAGAGTCCAAGGCCAAATTTTAACCCAGGTTAAACTCTAATTAAGAACCACAGGTTCACCTTTGATGCCTGATTGACCCAATAGTAATGAAACCATTCTCTCTTTCTTAGGATGTATCAGCCTTCAGGAGACCCTAACAATGCACCTGATGATTTATGATGTGATGGGTGAAAGACAATACGAGGATAGATCTTGGAGGAAGCATGAAAAGCCATGGTGAGTTTTCCTCCATACTCTGCTGCCTGCCAAAGTCACATGGCTGGTAATTAAGTGCTAGGGCCAGGATTTGAACCTCACTCTTCTCATTCCAAATCTGATCCTTGCCTTAGCTTTGACATTACCTTCTCTAATGAAATATGGGATGAAATGAGTTTTCTTCTCTCTTTCATTCTAATTTTAGTAAATTTTAATATTGAGTAATCTGCCAATCAAAAACACAAGATGACTGACAAGAGACAAAAAAAAATGTGTGAATAAATACCACCAGCCTTAACACAGAAAAAAGGCAATCTATTTCTCCAAAATGGCTGCCCACACCAATGAGTTAGACAGCACCTAAAAGTACAGTTGTGTTTCTTCAACCCCTCAAAAGTTGAATCAGAATTCAATTAGACAAGTATTTGTCACATACCTTCCATGTGTCCAGCCCTGGTCTAGGTGTCAATGCCTTATAGAAGAATGCTAAAAATTAAGGAGTAAATCCAGACTGTTTGATGAGTAGCAGGAAGGCACTGATTCCTGGGAATTATGTTGGTACCAAAGGACCACTGAACTGGGGAAGGAGTCCTTTGCCTGGACTAGGGATATAGTCCTAACCAGGGTGAGGAATGCGAGACCAAGTCATGAGACCCAAAATGGAAAGCAAGTGCATGACCAGGAGCTATAGAATGAGCTGATGAAATCAGGAGTGCAGAATCCAGCTAAAATAAGCATGTCTAAAACTAGCAAATTGGAAGATTAGAGTAGGAAACTGGGAGAAATAAGAGACATGGCAAAGAGTAAGAAACTTCAGTTCTGAGGAATTGGGTTTGGAATCCCAACTCTGCCATCATTTCACTACTGGGTGACTCCTGGGCAAATAATTTATCTTCTTGGGGTCTGTTTCATCATTTTGAAATGAGAAGGTTAGGTTAAGTGACCCCAGAGGCCCTGCCCAGTCCAAAATCTATGAGCTTACGAATTACTTTAAATCAGACAAGCCTATGCGATAGCCCAATACGTTTGGATCACAGCGTACACTGAAGGGAGCAAGTTTAAGAAGACTGGAATGCTTCAGGAAAATCTAATTGGCAACTGAATGAGGATGAATTGGAGTGGGGAAAGACCTAAGCCAAATTAACAGGCTGTTGCAAAAATCTAGATGAGAGTTGATGAGGTCCACTGTGGGAGTGGGGAGAAGATATATATGAGGGATGCTGTGAATGTAGTAAGATTAGCAAGAGACTGTAGCTCTGGGGTGAGAGTGAGGTACAGAGGATGAAAGCAAGGTTATAACCTGGGTGACAGATGAAGAACCTGAAACTCAAAAGATTAAGTGACTTGACCAAGGTCACTGAGCTGGTAAATTCTAGGACAGGATTTGAACCCAGGTCCTCCTGGCTCCAAGTCTACTACTCCTTACACTATACCATGGTGGATGTAAAAAAAAAAATGAAATTAAACCAAAGTTGTAGAAGCAGGCAGAGATAAATTGGGGCTCTCATTTGTAATCCTACCCTGAAATCTTCCCGGAACATATGAAGCCAATGTAATATTTCAGCCCCACAAGGAGTCAGCATTCCAGAGGGAAGGACAGAAGGGAAGCATTAGTATAAATTACTTTGGGTTTTCATAATGGTTTGTTGTTCAACACTCCCAAATGGCTAAGGAATTGTTCACTGGAGCCTGGCAGACAGGCGACATGCAAATTAATTGCCCCAATTTATATGGAGGGATATTTTATTTGCGTTTCTGGATGAGGTCCTTTGAAGTATGTGGGTTCATCTGCCCAGCCTATGCCAAGCTGAGTTCCTGCCTCTATCAAACGCCACACATCATAAACACAACATTTAAGTGAGGTTTATTTAAGCCAGCCTGGTGTCCAAAATCCAAAGCTCATTACCATGAATGCAATTAATTACTCGAAAGGCATTAGACTGCAGAAGATAGAAGCAAAGCACTGAGCCACGGTATTAATGGTTTACAGCATTTTCACGGTCCCTGCAGGCTTCACCTGAAGCACCTTCACCCTCTGAGGATGGGGCACATAATGGGAGGACTAGGAGGGGAGGATAAAAGTAAATTAAGTAAATCCTTCATAGCTCTTAAACAAATCTTTTAGTCACAGAGAAGGGCTCTGTGACTTTCACAGCCCCTGTTAGGAGGAGATGGCTGGCTCAGCTCCTGGCCACTTTCTGGGATGATAGGGGAAGAGAAGGGGAGTAGGAGATTAAAAGAAAAAAAAAACCCAAAGCATTCTGGAATCAAGCACAGGCAGATTCATGGTGCTACTAGATCTGGGGAAATTGTCCAGGTGTTTCCAAAATCCAGAGTTGCCTCTATGGGAGTGGGTGGGCTATAATTCATAGGGTTTGATATTTATTGATTCTCAGGGTCCATATGCTGCTGCTTTCCATGGGAGAGCCTATTTAAAAACACATCTGAAAAGACAGATGCTCAACCACTGAAACTACAAGAGGACTTTGGGCACTTCCTTTGACATTTCTGAGCCTTGGTTCTTCCTCAGCAAAACTGGATGATAATCACTGCACTGCCTAAAATGGGAGGGTCAAATGAGATAATGGACACAATCTATTTCGGAAATGTAAAGTCATAAGATTACAGATTTAGAGCTGGAACAGGCTTCTGAGATAATCAGGCCCAACTGTTTGATTTTTGAAGAACAGGAAATGGGGGCTCAGAGAAATCAAATGACTCACTCAGAGTTACTTGAGGGCAGAGGACTACGGTCATTCTGGTCCTTGCATTCCCCATGGCTTAGCCCAGCATCTGGCACATAGTAGGGCACTTTTAAAAATGCTTGGTCAATTGAACTGAATTGAAAGTAACATAGCCAAGATCAGAAACCAACTTCTTTAACTTTAAATCCTGTGTTCTTTCCACAATACCTTACTGCTATGCAAATGTGAATTATCACAGTGCTATTGGTGTGGTGTTGGTAATAGTGATAGTGATGGTGATGGTGATGGCAGTGGTGATGGTGATAGTGATAGTGATGGTAGTGGTGGTGGTGGTAATGATAGTAGGGTGATGGTGATGGTGATGGTGATGGTGGTGGTGATGGTGATGGTGATGGTGATGGTGATGGTGATGGTGATGGTGATGGTGATGGTGATGGTGATGGTGATGGTGATGGTGATGGTGATGGTGTTGGTGATGGTGATGGTGGTGGAGATGGTGATGGTGGTGGTGATGGTGATGATGGTGATGATAATAATGCCAATGCCAATGATGACCAGATATGAATTCTGTTGGCCAAGTCTCATAATCTGTGAATACTCACTAGTATGTCTAGAACATAGAATCAATTTGGAATAATTCAAAAAGAATTCCAGTGCCTGGGAAAAACAGATATGGCTTCACTAGGTAGTTTAAAGTCAAGGATCCATGATAGGACTTTTTTGATGGTTACATCCTGATGTATGCCAAAATTGCCTTGACTTCTTTTATATATATATGTATATGTACATATATATAGTATGTACTTGTATAGTGTATATATTTTTGCATATATTGTATATATATTTATATATACTTATATATTCATATGTTATTTCCTCTAGTGCAATGTAAGGTCTCTAAGGACAGGAACTGGTTCACTTTTGCCTTGGGATCCCCAGCATCTACCACATAGTAGGTACTTCATAAATACCTCCTGATGGTATGACCAAAGGGCCTTAATAACATGTATATGGCAGCATGCTTAATGTTGATGGTGAAAGGACAGTACAGTGCTTCAGGAAGGTGAGTCCACACCCAACCTACCAAATGTCATAGCTCAGCTGGGCTGATTCCAAGCAGCAGCAAGAAGAACCCACAGGGATAATGATTATCTCCTAGCCTCCTGGACTGATCGGTAGGCTGCCTGAAGTAAGTGGTTATGCAGTCCAATTGCTTACCTCAGTTTCCTCAAATATAAAATGAGGATAATGATAGCACCTACTTCTTAGTGATATTGTTTGGACCAAAGAAATAATATTAAATGTTTTTAAAAGTGCTTATTCCCTGCCATTGTCTGCTTACAGCTATCTGGTGCTCCATCTTACTTCACCCCTGAGTATGAATCTTTCCCCGTGCCTCACCCAAAGTTTCATGCTTAGGCCCCTGGGCCTAAAAAAATGTTGTCCTTTCTTAGTCCCTGAAAAGGTATGTTATTAGCATTAGTGGTGTTTGCTAACTCATGTGATTAGTGATGAAGCTTTTACTATAGGCTTGTACCTGAAATGTTAACTACCCAGACTGCATAGTACATAAAGGCCAGAGGAATATAAGCTATGGAGGATATGTCCTTGGGAAAATGATTTACTTTTCTGGGCCTTGGTTTCTTCATTTTGTAAAATGAGGGAGATGAATTAGATCACAGAATCATCGAATCTCAGATAGAAAGCTCTCCAGAGGTGACCTAGTCCAACTTCTTACCCAGTATAAGAACTGACAGCCTTCCCAACAAATGGTCACTCAGCCTGTGTTTGAATATCTTTAGCAATGGGGAACTCAGAGCCTCCCAAGGCAATGTATTTTATTTTGCGGGGGGAGCTCTGTCAGGGAGGCAGCTAGGTGCCTTAGTGGATGGAGAGCTGGGCCTGGAGTCAGAAAGATTCATCTTTCTGAGTTCAAGTCTGTCCTTAGACACTAGCTACGTGACCCTGGGCAAGTCACTTCATCCTGTTTGCCTCAGTTTCCTCATCTGTAAAATGAGCTGGAGAAGGAAATGGCAAACCACTCCAATGTCTTTGTCAAAAAAAAAAAAAACAAATGGAGTCACAAAGAATCAGACATGACTGCAATGACCAAACAACAGTAACAATTTTCAAGACATTCCTTTGAGCCAAAACTTGCTTTCTTCTGACTTCTACCAATTTCTTCCACTCCCCAAGGTCAAGCAGAGTATGTCTGTCTTCTCACAAAGAGAACAACAAAACCCCACAAATGGAGACTTCAGAGCATCCTTATCATCTCCCTTCCTTTTAGCTCTATGGTCCCTTCTAGCACTAACATTCTACGAGTCAATGTGTCTGAGGGTAACTAGCACCCCTTGACAAGACGTATCAGCTCAATGTGGCTAGACCCATTTACTGGCTTGGGTAGAACATGGTGTGATGAGGTTAAAGTGCTGGGCTTAAGGCCCTGGCTAAGGATAACAGGCCAGATACAAATGCAGTCTCCCGACCACTGGTGGCCATTCTCCTACTCCCTGTCACCCACTCAGCAGATAGATCTACCTTTAACCAGTGGGGGATTAGTCAAGAGAGTATTAATGACTTCACGTACCTCATCACCACTGCAGGAAAAAAATAGACCAAAGCATAATTCCTAGTGAGGGGGATCATCTTAATATATGAAAGACAGTCTGCATGAAAGAAAGCACCGAGAGCAGAGATCCATTGTGCGTGTGATGGCACACAGTGTATCTCCATTTGTACTAGGTGGGCCACTAATTGTATGGAAGTTGCAGTCACATGTGAGTATGTGCCTCCCACCTCTCCCATCCCATGGCTAACTTAAATGTTCAGTGCACTACAGTTTCTCATGGCAAAGAGTAATACTGTGGCCTTAGCAAAAAATGCTTGAGAATCACTAATACACGAACTGTGTCAGTCAGTCGACAAATATTTATTAAGCACATGCTATGTGCCAGGCAGTGGAGATGTGAAAAAACGAAAGGAAAAAAAAAAACCCACAGTCCCTGCCTTTGATGGGCTCATATTCTAATGGTAAAAATAACACGTGAACAGCAATACACACAAAGACACATAGAGTACAAAGGGAAGGTCATCCCAGAGGAAAGGCATTAACAGTAAGAAAGGCAGGGAAGGGCTCTTGTAGAAGGTAAGGGTTGAACCGAGGCTGCAATCAATCAATAAAAATTTACTAAGCACATACTATGTGTCAGGCACTATGCTAAGTGCTAGGGGTACAGAAAAGAGGCAAAAGATAAGCTTCGAGGAAGCCTGAGAAGCTGGGAGGTAGAGGTGAGGAAAGCCGGGACGAGGAACCATCTAGAGATGATAAACCAGCCACGGCAAAGGCATAGAGTCTGGAGATTAGATTTCGTACGTGAGAAACAGCAAGAACAGTGACATGAGATCAGAGAGTCTAGATTCTTGAGCACTTGTCCAGTCATTAGTATTCTTGCTTGCTTCAGATCCACTTCTATTTTTCATAATTTTCCTCTTGTCATGCTCACTTCCCCACTGCACTGATACCAAATTCCCTCCAGATAGAAATGGAATTGAGAAGGGAGCCTCATGGGGCCAAGGGTGTCCAAGAGTTGCCAGAATAGAAATATTCTGCTGAGTGTCAATGAGGAAAGAGTCTGAGCTGTGAGCCAGAAGACCTGGGTGCTGCTCCTGGCACTGCCGCTAACTTGCTTCATGTCACTTCCCCTTTATAGACCTCAATTTCTTTCCCTGGAAAATGAAAGGATTAGCCAATATCAAAGGCAGTAATATGGTATTCTTCATAGACCTAGCCACGGGAGAACTGGACTCCAGACACAAACTGGATGTGAGACATTTAGAAAGTCAATTTAAACTCTCAGTGCCCCTAGGCATCTCTCTAAGACTATCAGCAGTGGCATGCTAATAAATGTTTAACAACCAGCTAGGGGGCAGGGAGAGGTAGATGTACACATAACACACTTTAAACTTTAATCTTCATTATCATTATTATTATTATTATCATTATTATCATTATTATTTTCTTCACCACTTTAAGTCTAATAAATTAAGCCCTGATTTATAACATTTACCAGATTTCTGAAGTGTAAATGCTCAAAGCTAGGTGGCATAGTGGATAGATTGCCAGGCCTAGAATCAGAAAGACCTGAGCTCAAATCCAGCCTCAGACACTTACTAGCTGTGTGACCTAAGGTAAGTCACTTAACCCTGTTTGCCTCAGTTTCCTCATCTGTAAAATGAGCTGGAGATGGAAATAGCAAACCATTCCAGTCTCTTTGCCAAGAAAACACCAAACAAGGTCACAAAGTGTCACACATGGCTGAAATGACTGATAACAACACAATGCTCACAATGAACATGTAACGATCAGCTCAATCCAGGTTCAAGCTGGCTCTGGTGCACTCCTGATTAGAAAGTGCAAATGAGTAGCCAACCTGAATCAGTGAAGGAAGTTTCCATATTAGAAGTCCTCCATACCAATGTAATTACAGGTCTGAACAATATATATGTGTGCCCGTATGCATACACACACACACACACACACACACACACACACACATATATATCACAATATATGTGTGTATATATATATCACAATATATGTGTGTATATATACACACATACATATAGATACATAGACAAAGAGACAGATAGAAGATAGATAGATAGATAGATAGATAGATAGATAGATAGATAGATAGATAGATAGATAGATAAATAAATTTCTTCACTCCCTTAGGTCAGCTCTTCAGTTCGGAGAAACTGACTTACTTAGGCTGCATACCCTCCCAGGTGCTTTCCCAGCCTCTCCTACCCCTTTGCACCTGTTTGGTTTCCACATTTAAATACTTGCTTTAATTTCTCATAAACACTTTTGTGCTATACTAAACAGGTATGGCAAATTGAGTGACCAGTAAGGGTTGAAGCAAAACCCAGAATGCCCTCTCAATCAAACTGAAGCCATTCAGATCCCCTAAAAGTGAGCACAACTTTGATTTCTTCAGTGGCCATTTAACTTGGGGCCCCCTGACCCCTAAGAGTCAGAGTGGGCGAAGGTGCCACCGACGTAGCAGATACTGGCATCTGGGACAAGCACAGTATCAATCTTATAAGGAATCCCTGGGGATGGCAGCAAAGTTGGGCTGCTGGGGCAAGAAGAAAGATGTGAGGCAGAGTCTCACTAGGTAGCTGACCTAGAAGATGATCAAGGAGTATCAAAGGAAGGAAGAAAGGGGGGGAAAGCAGGATCTGGGAGATCGAACAGGTCCCAGATGAGCTCACCACTTCCACAAGCCCATCACACAAAACACCCCTTCCCAGCAAATGAAATCTGACCCAATGTTCAGCCTTCGTTCAAGGAGGAGAAACTTTAATTAAAAAGTAAATTGCAGCTTGAGTGCACCTGGTAATGTGTGCAATGGCCTTGAGCCAATTAAGAAGAGCCTTCCTTTTTTTTTCCTTGGCTCTGCCAGGATAGGTTTACAAGCCAAGCTTTTAGAAAAGAAAAGGGAGGCAGGCATGGAGGGGAACCTCTTATTTCAGTGAAATGTCCAAATCCAATGAAAGCAGGGAGTGGGGTAAGGGAGGCAGGAAGACAGGTGGAGCCTCTTATGCAAAGGCAGCCCCAGATTTCTCCAGCTAGGGAGGCCACATCCACTGATGGCCCCTTGCATATTGCCTTCCTTCCCCTCTTCACCCCGCACTGACCTTCCCCTTCCTCCCCCCCACTCCTGCTGCAGAAGCCCATGCACTAACAGGAAGAAGAAAAGCAATATGGAATCCAAGCAAACCTGCCAACAGCTGCTTCCTGAAAGTGTATCTGATGCTCTATTAAGAACCCTGTTGCTGTTCAGTTGTGTCCAACTCTTCATGACCCCATTTGGGGTTTTCTTGGCAAAGACACTGGAGTGGTTTGCCATTCCTGTCTCTAAGAGCTCATTTTACAGATCAGGAAACAGAAGCAAACAGGGTTAAGTGACTTGGCCAGGGTTGCACAGCTAGGAAGTGTTTGATCCAGATTTGAACTCAGGTCTTCCTGACTCCAGGCCCTGACTCAAGAACCTTAGTGGAAAGGAACTGAAGCTATATGCAGGAGCACCTGAGAGTAAGGTCTCCCTGGCCCTGGGATAGGAGTGAGCCAATTTGGGATAGTAAGGAAGAAGTGGGGCCACTTCAAAAAAAATCTGGCCAGGAGGTAGCCATCTGTCCTCCTTGGCTACTCAAATGACAGGCAGACATAAGATGACAAGAGTTCTGTACAGACACAACCCCAAAAACGTAGGTCCATTTTTCTGCTTAATGGGGATGGCAGCAAGATGACAGAAAGTCAGAGCAAAGAGGAACCTTGGAACCTTAGAAGAACCTAAAGAGAACGTTAGAAAACAGGACACAGACAGCCAGAACAGGAGGGTCCTTAGAACACAGAACATCAGAGCAGGGCAGCTCCTTTAAGCACAGGGTATCAGAGCTACGAGGTCACTTAGAATGTTAAACATAAAACAGCAGAGTTGCAAGGGCCCTTGGAACATAGAGCATGGAATATCAGAGATAAGAGAGACCTTAGAGCATAGAACACAGAACACCAGAGTGTGGTGGGACCTCAGAATACCAACCATCAAATATCAGAGCAGGGATGGGACCTTGGAACATACAATGTGAAATTTTTAGAGCTTTAAAGCACCCAAGAAGTAATCACACCTAAACCCTTCTTTATACAGAGGAGGAAACCGAGGTCTGGAGGGAGAAGACATCATCCAACCTTGGCAGAACCAAGAAGGGCTCCCAGGCCTCTGGACTCACCTATGTGGCTGACCACGTTGCCCGGCTGCATGTCCAGCACTCTCCACCCCGCCCCACCCTGAAGCAGGTTGGAATAAGGCCTGGGGTGGAGATGCAGTGATCATCCTCCCGGTTGTCTCAGAAGAATTAAAGGTGACAGCAGGTTAATCTGCGATGGCTTACAGATTTCCCACTTAGGAAATTAAATGGTGGATTGCCAGTGGGGCACAGAAGCACATAATTTGGGGAAGTTCCATGAAAGACGGGAGTCCAAGGTTGAAACTGTAATCTTCATTGACGATCCCTACCATCGTAAGCCAGCAATTAGACCCATGGCTACAGTCTCTGACATCAGTTCAACAGATGCCTTAGGCTAAGGGGTTCAGCTCCATGCTTATCTGAACACTAACATAGGTAAGGTAACTGGGCATAGTGACTAGAATAATGGATTTGGAGTCAGAACGACTTGGGTTCAAATTCTGCCTCTGACGTTTACTAGTTACATGGTCTTGGACAAGTCATTTAATGTCTCTGAGTGGCAGACGAAGGTCCAATCCCAGCGTCTGTTCTATAGCTGAGGCAGCAATGGATCTCAGAAGCTATCTACTCTGACCCACGCCTGACTAAGAATCCTTTCTAAAATAGCCCAATTGTCCTTCAGCCTTCATTCCAAGGTCTTTGGTAAGATGGACCTGAATTACTCTGGAGGGGGCCGATTTTGAGGAGTGCTCTCCTTGTCAGAAATGGCGGCCTCTCTTCCACTGCTCCCAGTTCTGCCCTTTGGAGCTGAGCTAAACAGGTCTAAGCATGAGACAGCCCTTCAAATCCTTAAACACAACCATCCTGCCCCACCTTTAATGCTATTAACTGAATATTCTCGATTCCCTCAACTGAGCCGCACGTGACACACTCTCCCCATCACCTCAGTCACCCTCTTCTGAATGGATTCCAGGTCTTTCAAAACTCTGGCGCTCAGATCTGAAGAGAATAGGACCCCAGATGAGGCCTGACCAGTGCAGAATACAGTGGGCCTATCACTTCCTTTATTCTGGACATTATGATTGTCTTAATGTAATATAGAATAGAGGCCTGGAGTCAGGAAGTCCTGAGTTTAAATCCAGCCTCATTCATTTGCTAGCTGTGTGACCCTGGGCAAGTCACTTAACCCTCTGCCTCAGTTTCCTCAACTGTCAGATTAAGATACTAATAACACCTACCTTCTAGGGTTGTTGTGAGGATCAAATGAGATTATATTTGTAAAGTGCTTTTAGCACAGTGCCTGGCACATAATATGCATTATGTAAATTTAGCTAATAAGTGAAAAAACCCTTTCCCTCAATGGCTTTCAATTCTGATAGCAAAGGCAATTATTTAATGTATGGGTAGGCAAGACGCAGGCTTTGAGTTGGGGTTAGAGTAGCAAGCTCCTAAGATCCTGTCTAGACTTGGAATTCCAGAGTTCTGTGACTATTCAATAATGAGACATATGCTTTAGCAAAAATTCTAGAACTCCTTCATAATAAGTGAATATTAGGCAAGCCTTTGCAAGCCTTTCAATACTAGAAGGCAGTGTGGCTTAATGGTTGGATTACTGGACTTGGAGTTGAGAAGATCCAGGTTCAAAATCCTTCAAATGTTTATTTCAGATACTTGGGTGACCCCAAGGAAGTTGCTTTATTTATCTTAGCCCCAGTTTCTTCATCTGTAAAATGGGAAACAAAAAAGCACTTCCCTCACAGGGCTGTTGTGAGTATCAAATGAGACTGTAAATATACATATATATATGTACACACACATATGATATTTTGGTAGCCTTTAAAGCGCTATTTAAATGTTAGCTACCATTGTATAAGTATCAGCTATTAGGACATTTGGAACTAGAAAGCCATTGAGTCTAACTCCTTCATTTTTACAGATTAGGAAACTGAGACATAGGTTAAGTGATCTGATCAGTTAAAAGTATAAGACAAAACTTGAACTCAGTTCTTTCTGACTCCATGGCTAGGATGTCACTATCACCCTCTTCAAAGTTGCCCCCCTTGGAAGCTTATTTCAGCAAGTCTGCCCCAATTACACCCTTTCCACATCTCCTTTTTGGGAACAGCCTATGGAGTCAACTTTGGAGTGACAATAAAGATATCTATCCATCTCGTTTCTTGATTCTTATGTTTGTTTCTGATCCCAAACCAAAAACTCCCCAGCTCCACTACCACCCAACACCCACTTTATGGTATTTGAAGACTTGCTGGCTGAGGCAGAGCTAGTCTTCTTCCTCGACACTCAGATGGGAAATCATTTCTCAGTGATTGGCTCCCCATCACCAGCTACCACAACTGACTCCCTCTACACAGCCCAGCAGCATCTCAAAAGTTAGAGTCGCGAATGCACTAAGACCTGGGCGAGGATGCTGCTACACAAGGCATCCCGGTTGCATAATTCACAGAACGGGACAAGGGACAAAGGGCAAGGACAGGAAGCAATACGGCCAATTCTATTATTGGCTGGGCTACACCAAACTGTGAAAAGTTTATTACTATCTTTGAGTCATACACACATGTCACAAGGAAGCTGTTATAGGTACTTAACTTCGGGAAATGGGAGGATCTGGAAGGAAGTACTGTTCTATGTTCCCAGAGCAGGATAGAAGCAGGCTGCCAAGGAGAAAAGATCATTTCCCCTCTGGGGGGTGGGGGCCAGGGTGCCACAGAAACAGACACAGGAGAAATAAAGACCTTAGAACTGAGATCAGGAAAGGGAAAAAATGCACCTTTTGCATAAATTCTGGCCTGGCAAAAACAAGATATCCCACAATCCTCCTTGTTGCAGCCCCACACCTACACCCAGATAGTCCCAGAAATCAAATCCTCTTTCTCTTGGCTACAAGGGGGGGGGGGCGGGGAGGAATGGGAGGTCAAATCAAGAAACTTGCTAATTGCCTCCACACAGATTTTTCACTGGTTCAACAGCATCCTTAGGGAAAAAAAATATCTGTAGGAAAGAGAGATAGTAAATAGTACCATATCGTCACTTGTTGAAAAGTGCCCCCACAGAGGCTTTAATCGAGAAAAGAAAAAAAAATAGAAGTGATAGCTTTCTCTCCCCTCCTCCCTTTCTCCCCTCCAATGCCAGATGATGGCAAACTTACAGCTCTTTCCCCTACAACCACCCAAGAAAAGTTAGAGGGGACCAAAATTTTTTATAAGGCTCAAATACGAGATTCAGGGAGATGTTTCCTAGCTCAAACTCTCCCTAGAGAGCTCATAAATTGGTTCCAAGGTTTCTGGTAATAGATATAGTTGGGAAGAAAGAATGGCTCAGCCTTTAATTGCCTTAAAAAGATGGGTCCTAAAGCCAGTGCCTATTTTACATGTAAGGCGCTGGTCGGAGGCCTGGGAGGAAGAAAGGTATTGAGAGCTCAGAGAGGCAAGCCTTTCCCTCAAGGAGGATCTAGTCTAACGGGGGAGATAAGACATAAAGCATCTGAAGCTACTTGTAAGCCATATAACTTATAAGTCAGTAATAACAATGATTATCATAGCTAGCACTTTAAGATATACACAGCTCCTCAAAAACACAACCCTATGAATATTATTATTGCCGCCATTTTATTCATAGGAAAACTTAGGTTGATAATGGTTAAGTCATGGGTCCAGGGTCACACAGCTAGCAAGTTTCTGAGGCAGGATTTGAACTCAGATCTTCCTAACTCCAAGTCTCATCCACCATGCCAAGCTGCTTCCCAATTTATAAAACATAGACATCTTCTCTCTATAGGATTTACAGCTGGAAGAGATTTCCCAGGCCATTTGGTCCTACACCCCTATTTTACTGGCAAGCAAACAAAAGCCCAGAGAGGTAAAGTCATCTTCCCAAGGTCACTCCATAGCCAGGACATGACTTAGGAAGTTTGAAAATGCACAAGACAAAGAATAATTCAGCAATGGGCAAGAAGCCCCATTAAGGCTATTACTAGTTGCCAAAAAAAACAAACAGACCAAATAGTAAAGGTTCTTGAACTTCAAAGAATCAATGAATCAGTGTGATCTATGATGGTCAGGGAAGGCTTTGCAAAGGAAAATGAGCTGCCTCTTACAGACAAAGGGAAGAGAGAAGGCAAAGATGGGAAAAGGGAAAGGAATGAGAAAGATACAATAGTCCTAATACTTGAAGTCAGCTATCATATCTCTCTGAGTCTTCTCCAGGTTAACCATCACCAGTTCCCACATATCTATCATCAGATGACATGGACCTAAGGCCCTTCTCCATCTTGATCTTCCTTTTCTAAATATGTTCCATCTCATCAATGTCCTTCCTAAAATGTGGTGCCTAGAACCAAAAACACAACTCCAGGTGAGGCCTGACCTCTCCTTCCCAGAGGACCCCTCTCCCCTCTCTCCATATAGCCCTTCCTACCTCCCCAAAGCCACCACTGCAGTAGGATGCTGAGAATACAATGATATAAATGAAGCTGTCCCTGCCAGTCAGCAGTTTACATCCTCCCGATGGGAGGCCATACAATACACACATAAGTAAGTCAATACAAAGTCTACAAATGTAACAGATGGTGCTCAGGTGACAATAGCTTTGAGCCGAGTTTCCTTCTGGGCATATTCTCACCATCTAAATGATATTCTGGAAAAAGAGGGACAGTCTGAACACAGAGAGGAAGGTGAGCCAGAGAGGAGCTCGTGACTGCATGACATTTAGCTCTTGCTGCCTCCTTAGAATGCTGACAAAACAAATTACAGTCATAAACTATAGGTGCCTGTTTATACAAAACAGCTAACAGGCATTGTGTCTTTCGACCCTTCTAAGCAATGTGGCCTAACATAACCATAGTGCAGATGCTCAGCAAAGTGATCAAAGCCAGCCCCAGCCGAAGTCCTGCTGAGACTTGGTGAAGGACACCTCCAGCAGCCGGGCAATGCCTCAGAGATCTCAGCAGCTGGAAGACAGGAGATGTGGACATTTTCCAGTACCAGGATCATATGTGGATTGAATATCTAGCCCAGACACTCTAAGTCAGGTGGATCTGATCTGCCTTCTCATCTGAGATGGAAATGATTAAGGACCAATTCATGGGGGTGGTGCATAACTGGATAACTGGGATTCTGATTTTTCAACTTCATGAGCAGATCCCTTCCCTTCCTCAAAGAGGGTAACATGGAGACAACCAAGGGGCCCAAGCTGTCCCTACTGGCCCTACATAGACTTATTTATGATATAAAAGAAAAGAATTGAGTTTAAGTTATTGTTAATCACAACAATAATATTAACTAATATTGTTTTCATTGCACATGATAGGGATGGGGGTTTAGAAGATTTAGGTTTGAACCCTAGCTCTGCCATTTACCCCCTATGTGACTTTGCCTAAGTCACTGGAACTCAGTTTTCTCACCTGTAAAATTAAACTTTGACTAGGAGACTTCTATGGTTTCTTCCAGTCTTATGTCTATAATCTTTACATCCATCAACCCACTTGCCAAGAGATAGTACTACTTCTCCAGTTAATTTACTCTCACCTACCACTCAAGATGTGACCTAAGTTAGCCACGACCACACCAAAGCCAATGACTTGGATTCTTGGAAGTATAATAAACTAGCTATAAAACTAACTAGGGAAGCCATGTGATGCAGCAGATAGAGTGCCAAGTCATGAGGACCTGAGTTCAAATCCGGCCTCAAATATTTGCTAGCTGTGTGACCCTGGACAAGTCACTTCATCTTGTCTGCCTCAGTTTCCTCACCTGTAAAATGATATGGAGAAAAAAAATGACAAACCACCCCAGTATCTTTGCTAAGAAAACCCCAAAATGGAGTCATAGAGAGTCAGACACCACTGAAAGAACTCAACAACAGCGAAAGTAACAACAATGTTGGCGGAATGTGAGACTTGGTGTTCCCTCCATCTTAATTTTATTAACCATTTGAAATATCCTTCCCTTTCAGACAGTAAGGTAATCCCCATGTGCCAAAGGTGATCTGTTACTACATACTTCTGGCTTTGCTCTAAATGAAGAACTATTTAGCCACTCACTCACTCTTTACCCTACTATCCCCATTCATTCTTTAACTCATTCCTCCAGTCAGCAAAGACTTTCAACCTTCAGTGGAAAGCAACTGAAAAGTTGAGATGAATTCCCTTATCTTGCTCTCTTCCTCCCTCCTCTAGCTCCCTTCTTCCCTACTGGGTCTCCTTCCCCAAATACCTGATTTTGAGCTGTGAAGAGAGGAGAAGGAAAGAAAGCCAAAGTCTTGTCTCCCTAACCTGTGCCATTTCAAGTCATGGCAAGAGGCTCAAATGAGAAGTTTGGAGGTTTAGGTGCTGGTCCCCACTGTTGCTAACTCCATTTGTGACCTCAGGTAAGTTTCTTCCTCTTTCTGATTCCTACTCTGTAAAGTGAGTAATAAGGACATCATCACCACTTCCTATCTATGTAACTCTGGACGTGAGCCTTTCCCTTGCTTTTTCACAGAATCACAGACTTTTTAGAATTGGAAGGGTCCTTTGCAGCCATCTATTCCAACCCAACAATTTTGTGAAAAGAAGCTTTTGGGATTAGCCAAGATGGTAGAAAGGGGTTATCCTCACCTTGAAGTCTTGGGGAAAAGAAGGAAAAAGGTTCACTGTTTTGGTGATGCAGCTCCCAGCCAGTGAGGGCAAAGTGGAGAAAGGGAATCCATTGTATTCATAGCAAGGATTCTCCACCATAACATGTCCAGCAAGCTATTATCCAGTCTCTTCTTAAAAATCCTAAGGAGAGGAAATCCACCACCTCTCAAGGCAGGCCATTCTACTTTTGGACAATTTCCTCCTACAAAAAGTGAGGGAGATGGGTAAACAGAATGACTGTTTACTTTCTGTAAACCTTGGGCAATTTACTCTGTGTGACTTTAAGTAATTTATTTACCTTCTCTGGGCCTCAGTTTCTTTGTCTATAAAATTACAGAGTTAGTTGGACTAGATGACTCTAAGGTCCCTTCCAGCTTTAAATCTATGATTCTAGGATGGCCTTTCACTTCTCTTCCTACATGTATAACTTTACTAAGCACTTACTATGTACGAGACCCTATAGGTAGAAATGAGGGGCTATTAAGAAGATGGCTTCCAGGATCACACAAAACTCACAGTCCAGGAAGAACATACAGCATTGTCCACTAATAACCATAATGTTTATTAGGGAAAGAAGGAACAGTTGTGGCAACACGATAAAGCAGGAAAAGCCCTGGATTTGGAATCAAAGAAGCCTGGCTTGAATACTGGTTCTTTCACTTGCTGTGTGACTTTGGCCATGTAACCTCTCCCTGTCCTCAGTTTCTTTACTTCTGTAATGAGAGGATTGTACTAGGTGACATTAAGGTCCTTCCAGCTCTCAATCTGTAATCTCATGACCTTGAATATGATCTATGAGCCTATCTAAGGAATCTAGGTTCAAGGGGGAGAATCCAGATCTTTGGCACTTCCTGGGAACAGAGCTTATGCAGTCTTGTGGTGAGGGCCAGTTTTCTTATTCCCTGTATAGCAAACCCCAGGTATGGGATTTATTGAGAGTGACTTGTGATTTGTATTTGTCACTCCTCCACTGCATGAGAACAGATGTTATTTGTTCCTAACTCCCAGACACCTGGAACTAGGAAAATTCCCAAAGCTCATGTAATGATCACCGAGCAGGCAGGGTTTGTCTGAGCAACTTATCTACAAGGGCTGACTTTGTGGATGAGAAGAGGAGAGGAGAGGAGAGGAGAGGAGAGGAGAGGAGAGGAGAGGAGAGGAGAGGAGAGGAGAGGAGAGGAGAGGAGAGGAGAGGAGAGGAGAGGAGAGGAGAGGAGAGGAGAGGAGAGGAGAGGAGAGGAGAGGAGAGGAGAGGAGAGGAGAGGAGAGAAAAAGGGAAAGGGAAATGGAAAGGGAAGGGAAAAGGGAAAGAGAAGGAGAAAAGGGAAAGGCAAAGGAAAAGGGAAGAGAAGGGAGGGGAAAAATAAAAGGAAAGAAGAGGCAAGTCACTTTCACCAGAGACAAACCAGGGGTAAGTCCCATCTGATTCTCCCCCTGGAGTCCCTGGAGTGTTTAGGATGTCCTGGGACAATGACAGAAGTTGACTTTGACAGGAAAGTCTCAGGGCAGTGAGGGGAGGGTCACCGCACAACTCCTGAATGAAATGGAGAAAGGGAAACTGTGGCAAATAGATTGAAGAAGATAATCACACAGAATCTCCCAGCTAGAAGGGACCTTAGAATTCAACTAGTTCAGTCCAAACCCAGACAAAAATTCTGAAATCCAAGAAAATTAGGTCTATGGTGTGCCACTAGTCTACCAGTCCAGTAAATCCATTTTAAAAAAGGAAAATGAGGTAAGCCTGATATGAACTATTTTCAATGAAGCTATGTTGGTATTTAGTGATCACCACTTCCATTGTGCCTAACAAGGTACAAGGGCTAAAATCTGTAATTTTGGGGTCTAATAATTCTAATTAATAGGACTTTAAATAGAAAAGGAAGAGAGTTGGAGGGTGGTGGCAGTGGAAGTATCTATGTACATCCACCAAGGTAGATACTATAGAGAATAAGTACAATGCAGAAGGCAGAATAGCTGTAAAGATGCCCAGTAATTGGCAGGGAAAATAAATACAAAGGAAAAAAACAGCAATACAATCCACAGGCTCTGATTTTAAACACAAATACACAAAATATGATTAACAAGCAAGGTTAACTAGAGATTATAATAAAAGGAAAATTTGACCTCAGGAACTGGTGGGGTTGGACTCTTCTCTGGAATATGGCTCTGGAAGAAAATACTTATTCAAAAGAAATAAGAACAAAGAACATTGGAAGAAGGTGACCACATAGCATTAAATACTAAGAAGCTTTTTGCTCATGTGATCAGAGCAGAAGTTAAGTGCAGAGCATTTGGGTGAAGATCAACAGAAGCAGAAACTCTGTCATTGAAGTATGCTATAGACCACCTGGACAGAAAGAGAAAATAGATGAAGAGTTTGGGAAACACCTCCAAGTCAGCCCTGGAGACATAATATAATAGTAATGTAGGATTCTAAGTTTCCAGAAATTTTCTGGAGCTCTTCTCTGCTGAAAGCAGCATACTTAAAGAGTTCTTTGCTTGTTTCAATGATATTTTCACACGGTCTTCAGTGACATGTTCTTGAAGAAGTTATGCTGTTTCTTGGTGATCATGGTTCTTTTCCTGGAGGCTGCTAGGTGCTGTAGTAGATACAGCATTTAACCTGGCCTCAGGAAGACCTAAGTTTAAATCCAGCTTTAGACACTAACTAGCTGTGTGACCCTAGGCAAGTCATTTAATCCCTGTCAGCCTCAGTTTCTTCATCTGTAAAATGGGGATAATAATAGCATCTACCTGCCAGGGTTGTTATGAAGGAACAAAAGTGAGATAATATTTCTAAAGTACTTTGCAAACTATAAAATGCTATACAAAGGCTAGCTGTTATTGTGTTCACCCACTATCTCTTGAATAATCTGTTCTAGAATTTTACCAGGGATTGAAGTAAAGCTCATAGGTCTGCAGATTCCATTCTCTTCCCTTTCTTTGAAAATACTAACATTTGCTCTTTTGCAGTTCCATTCTCCATTGACAATGGCTCAGTAGTCACATCTGTCAATTATTTCAGTACTCTAGGATAGAGTTCATTTAGGCCTGCTGATTTGAGTTCAGAGGAAGCTGGGTAGTAAGGAAGAAGCTAGGTAATGAAGTGGGATCAGGCACTAAATCTGGAGTCAGGAAGGTCAGAGTTCAAATCCTGCCTCAGACACCAGCTGTGTGACTCTGAGCAAGTCATTTAACCTCTATTTGCCTCAGTTTCCTCAACTGCAAAATGGGGTTAATAATAGCACCTACCTCCTAAGGTTGTTGTGAAGATCAAATGAGATATTTGAAAAGTGCTTAGTACAGTGTCTGTCACTTAATAAATAGCAGGCTCTTAAAAAGTGCTTATATCCCTCCTTACCAAGGGAAACTAGGTGCTTTCCTTCTCTTTCTCATTATCCTTGATTTCATTTCCCTATTGATCATTTTTCTTCCATCCAGAATATTCTCCTGGGTTGAGTAAACAGAAGCGAAATACAAAATGGATAGTTCTTCCTTCTCATCAATTATCATTGTCTCTAATACCATGATCTATCTTTTCTCCAAATTTCCTATAGTCTTCATCAAATAATTATATTTTATGTTATTTGATTATTTCATGTATATGCTTGACATTCCCAAAACAGATTACTATAAGGAAGAGAATCAATGTGTCCTACCATACTAACAGCACACTCATTATTAAATGAGTTCATAAATGAATGATGACTGATCAAATGAATAAATGAATGAATGAATGAGCAGGCCATATGCTTGCGTGTCAGTCAAGAACTAGAACTGATCTCTGCAAAGTCTCATCTGGGCTTATGGCAGTACATCCGACCAGGAATCAGAAGGCTGGGATGGACCTCGATTCCACCACTGGTTAACTATATGACTTTAGGCAAGTCATTGCCCTTGAATGAATCTCAATTTCTAGCTCTGCAGAATTGGGATGCTGGACTAGGTGGTCTTTAAAGGCCCTCCCAGTTGTGATGATTGACATTTCATAATGTATACTCATGTTGCAGGGGAAGAAGAGGTAGTTAAGGTCAATATAGTGTGTATGTATATACATATATGTATCTGTATAAACAAAGACACGTGTGTGCACATATGTGTATGTGTGTGTATATATATATGTATGTATGTATGTATGTATGTATACATGTATATAGTAAGAAGCAACAAGATTTTTTTAGGTAAGTTGATCTGTCATCCCCCTCTGGAAAAGGAAAATCGAGGACTGGACTTCTTTTTAGAAGCATCCATAGCCTTTTCCCAGAGACATTTTATGCCTGAATTCCACAAGCTTCCCATTGAGATACTTTGTTAAAAATCATTTCCAAAATATTTCCAAAAGCAAAGCACTAAAAGCCAAGCTCTTCTGCCGTTCAATAAGCGTGGGAAACTGTTAACTCCCCACTTCTAGGAGTCTTAACCAAGAGAGCCATTCAGCAATTTTTTTTAAAAGCCCTAAACAGCTGATTTGTACAACAAGGACTCACAGCCACCCAGAATGCTAATGACGCCCTCAGCACTGCTGGGGATCGGGTCACACTGCAAAGACACTGAATGTGAGTGGATGCTGGCAGTTAGAGGCCCAGCCACTGGCCTGGTTTGGGCCTGGAAATCTCCCCCATCTTCCTCCCATAGGCTCTGGCAGAATCTCTATGTGCAAATATATAGGCGGGGAGCACTTTTTTTACCTCCAAAGACAGAAGGACTGCATCGTCTTATGTATAACATGCTGAGCAGGAACAATGGGGGCCATTCTTAGACTTTACCAATTGCTTCCTACCTTGGTTTCCTCACCTGTAAAATTAGACTAACTGGACAAATCACTTATCTGCTCTCAGCATTGGCATAGTCATTTGTAATTTGTTTTTGGTCTAGATCTGTGATTTTATAGGTACCCCTCCCCATTAGAAAACTCTCTCTACCAATCCATATCACTAACTTCTTTAAATCTTCTCCTCTTATTTGTCCAAGGCAAATACATTCAAGTGAGCTGTCCAAAGTCACACAGCCTGACTCAGAAGCCAGCTAGCTGTCTACTATCCCAAGCTATTTCTGTAAAGGGATAGGGAATGAGTTCTTAAGTATAAGGAATTTCTGGAGAGGAGACTCACTTTACCCAATCAAGTCAAAACCTTCTCAGAAATACATAGTCTTAGAGTAGGGGTTCTTAATCTGGGATCCAAGAACCTCTAAATGGTCCATGGATAGATTTCAGTTCTACGAACTAGAATGGGAAAAAATGCATCTTTATTCCAATGTGATTGACTTCCTTTATCATCCTAAGTACTTCATGTTATGCATTTGAAAACATTATTCTGAGAAAGGATCCAAAGGTCTCACCAGACTGCCATGACTCCCCTTCCCAAAAAGAGGCTAAGAACCCCCTCTCCCCCCATACTAGAGAGTGTTCTGGGACATTGAGCATTGAAGTGACTTGGTTAGGGAATAACATTTGTTGTTTGTATCTCATTGAGTTGCTGTGAAGACCAAATGAGATGCTGTAAGTAAAATTTCAATCCAGCTCTTATGATAAAGAGCAGTGTGAAGTAGTAGATAGAAAACTGACCTGGGCACCAGGAGGACCCAAGTTCATAGACCTTCAACACAGACTGACTGTGTGACCCTGGACAAGTCCCTTATCTTCTCAGCACCCTAGGCAACACTCTATGGCCATAGGTTGCAAAGATGCATTTCCATGCAGGAGTTCCCTGTATAATGAAGTGACAAATTTAGCCCTTATTCCTGCATTTCAGTCATGTGGTGAAGGTGAATGAGACAACAGAAGTCCTTCAACGTAATCCTTCCCTCTCTGACTCTTCCTCAACAACCTACAGAAGTTCAGCACATGGTGGAATCAGGCACCATGTTTCCCTTGTATCATTTTAAATAATGTCATTCTTCAGGGAGTGATGAATGGCCAAGAGGTAATCAGTCAGCCGATAAATATTTATTAAGCACCTGCTACCTGCCAGACACTATGCTAATTACTGGGGATACAAAGAAAAACGTAAAACAATGTCTGCCTTCAAGACGCTTCCATTCTTTCCATTAATGAAGTAGATAACATAAAAAGAAGCAGAAAAGTGCATATGTTGTGGGGAGGAGTGGGAATGTGGTCTGAGAGGTTACATAGAGCAGAGGCGTGATGAAGACCTGAAGCCAGGGTGGGAAATAATCTGAAGAAGCATGAGTTTCAGAGTTGATTTCATCTTGCAGAATAATGAGTTTCTAGATATGAAGAGGTCTAGGAAAGCAGCCAGCTGGGAAATGATGAGGAGAATTCCCTGGGTGCCATCTTTAAATGGAGGAGGATCAGAAGCCTGCCCACGATCTATGACTCCAAGATGTTTCTGTAAAGATATAGGGACTTTTGGGAAGAAGTCCCAGAAGTCTACCCTCCACCTTCTCTAATTAGAGGGAGGTAAGGGCTACAGGGATTGTAGGGGTTACTGAGGAGATGTGAGTTTCCCAGTTAATTTCAAGAATGATAACTTTCTGGAGATCATGACAATAGCAGAGTACTGCCTTTGGTTAGGACTTGGATGTAAACACTGGGGTGTTGGCAATGGGCAAGAACTCCAATCTGGAGAAATGATGGAAATGTGTAATGTGGCAAACTGAAGAGTTTTGTCCTGAAACTCTTGAAACAGATCCTCATTGACCAGATGGCTGTGCTCTCATTGATACCACATCATGTGGTACAAATGCCCTTGGACACCTGACAATACCCTCAGATGTCTGAGTTCAATTGCAATGGAGAAACCACAAGGCCTAGGATTCACCACTTCCATTTCATCTCAACTCAGAGTAACCTTTATGGAATGGTTAAAGAAAATATTCCTGCTTTTCACTGTAAGGCACCAGCAATATTGTCAATCTGTCTTCAGCAGATGGTTTTTCTACTTAATGACTTTAAAGGAGGTAGAAAAGCTTTAATCAATGCCCGGAAGAAAAATGCTAAGAAATTATATGCAGAGTTACAAAAAAAATCAAAGACATCTCCGACACATTGTCCAGCAGACAAAAACATATTGACATGCTGTTCCTGAAAGGAAATGGAATTAGATTGCTAGATGACACGTGGGCCGGCCTTCCCGCTACCATCCACAACTCCCTAGGGATGCTAGCGATCTCAGCCTCAAACAAGGTGCTGTCTTGCCCACTTAGATCTGATTGTTTTTATTACACAAGAGGAATTACAATTTCATATATTACACACACACACACACACACACACACACAGTTTGACTCATGTGCAAGACCATTTTATTTTCTGCTACTCTTTGTTGCCAATACTGTCTCCCTTCTCCTCCTCCTCAAATTATCATATTAATACTTTTCTTGTTTCATATCTTATATCCCATCAGCACACTGTAAGCTTCTTGAAGACAAGAATTGTTTTTCATTTTATCTTTTGATCCTTAACACTCAGAGCGGTGTCTTGCATATAGTAAAGGTAATTTTATTTTTAAAATGAATCTTTGTTGAAATAAATTGGATTGGAAAGAGATTGCTTTGTTTTTCTCTTAGTCAAAAAAGAAGAGATAAAGATCAATGGAAGTGCTCCTCCTTTTTTTTTTTAAAGATTATATTGCTCTCCTGAGACACTCATGGAGTACTGAAGAGTCAGAAAGATTCACGTCCCAACTCTGGTCCATACTGGCTGTGTGACCCAGGGAAAGTCAGTTGACCTCTCAGTGTCCCAGTCAACCTCTGAGTCTATGACTTGCAGAATAATTGATGGTTTCTTCACAAGGAATTCTTATATCAATGAAATCACAGGTATAGAACACACACATGTGCACAAAATATTTTCAGACTCGAAGTTTGATTTAGCACGGAAAAGTCCAAGAGGGTAAAGAGTTGACAATGAATATGGACTTTTTTAACATAGGGACCTACTGAGAAGTCCCATTGGTATGTGACCTTGGGTAAGGTACACTTTCTGTGTCTCCATTTTCTTCTCAGCAAAAAAATAAAAATTTAAAAATGAGTAGGCAGGACCTGTGATTTAACTGATATAAGAAACTCCCAATAAAACACTTTCTCAACTAATGCAGATCAGCAAATGTTCTGTTCTCAGAGTGCTGCCCAGAATACTGAGCGTCACAGGGGCTAGCCCAGGATCAATCAGCCAGTGTGCGTCAGAGGAGGGATTTGAACCCAGGTCTTCCTGGCTTTGAGGTCAGCTGACCTCCAATAACCCTTGCAGATGCACGTTATGAGTTTATAATATGCAATAATTATATCTGGTATGTAATCATAGAGCCCTAAAATATTAGACCTAGAAAGAGCCTTACAGATTCTCTTAGCTGGGTTTTGAGACTAATTTAAACACATCCATTTCCAAAATGAGCCTCTGGATCCCTCTGGGAGCCTCCTTGTCCCCTCCCCACACAAGCTGCTGAAGGAAAGGGGTACTGGCATGAGCAAAGAGAAAAGAATCCTCCTGTTGGATCTCATGCGACAACATGGAATGTCAGAATGCAGTTGTTTACTTCAAAGAAAATCTGATTTTTAAACTCCAAGAATTAGTCGGAGATTTCCAAACTGCTCCAGTGGACCTTAGGATTAAGGCATCTCTTAGGGGAGACAGTGTAATATAGCGAGCAGAACAATTCTTCCGGAGATAGACAACCTCCGATCAAATTCCCCTTCCGATCATTGCTACCTGTGTGGCCTTGGGCAAGACACACACAACTTTGCTGAGTCTCAGTTTTCTCACCTGTGAAAGGAAGAACTTAGATTAGATGATCTCTGAGCTTCTTTCACGCTATGCATCTGTGATCTACCGGGGTTTATAAAAGCACTTATGAAGTGGCTAATACATCTATCTGCTCACTCCTTCACCTCCAATCCTCACATTTAACTGACTGAATGACTTTAATATAGGATCTGAAGAACACAGAACCTAATACCTCCAAAACCCTATGTTATTTCTTATAATTAATCATTTCCTAAGATTTTTATTGCAACACAAGTTGCAAGACTCCCAGGAAGAATTTGTTTTACAGGGATTGGCTTGCTTGAGCCTTCCAAAAAAGCAAAGAAAGGAACTGTTTGCTTGATCCAAAAGTCTCTTGTGGAAGAGGTCTACCCTGAGCTACCCACATTTATCCTCCAGCACAACCTGAATGCAGGACTCCTCCAAAGGTCTATTAATAAATGAGTGCTAATGAGAATTTAGCACCAGAACAGAAAGCCAACAGTCATGACCATGTGTCCTGACCACATTCCTACTAGAAAAGAAAAAATGACTGGCCAGCTTTGGACTTGATTACATAAAATAACCTCCTTTCTACAATTAAAAAAAGTGGATCTCTTCTCCTAAGGAGATTGGGATTTCATTGGAAAATCAGTATTCCCTAGAAGTAGATCCATCAAAAGTTTCCCAGGTGGGTGTGAATTGTCAGAGCTTTGAAAATGAAGGCAACGGCATTTCTAGGAGGCTCACAATCCAAAATCCTCCAAGCCCTGACAATTCCATGGTTCCCTTTGAAGCCTTCCCTGGGGCACTGACTGTTTAGTGATAGACCTGTCAGCCCCTCATCACTCAAAGTAAGCAGGGCCATGGACCATAACACAAATGTCCACTGTAAATATGCATCTGTCTAATTGCGTGGAACTGTGTACAAACTGAATATTCATGACCTAACAAAGGGTGTATTTTTAAGTAACTCCAACCAGTACTTAACACTCTCTCTGTCACTGAAAAGACCCACAGATTATAGCAGATCCAGGGCTATTGGGATGCTGGGTTACCCTTTGATGGGCATGATGCTGAATAGGAATCAGAAAACCTGGCTCCTAGACTTATCCTGCCAGCTTCCTTCAGAACACAGCCAGAGTGCCACCTCCTACATGACATTATTTCTGATGCCTACTAATTGTCAGCATTTCCTCACTTTGAAATTACTTCGTATGAAAGAGATTATCCATTTTCTTATGAGTGTATGTGTTATATCTACCTCTAGTTTCTACTTTCCATTCAACCTTCACAGGTACCTGATTAGTCTTCCTACAAGCACCCCTCCAATCACATCTCTCCCCTGCTCAAAAACATTTAATGGCTCATGACTGCTTGATGAATTCAATCCAAACTCCCTAGCCTGACATTCAAGGCCTTCTGTGGTTTGTCCCCCAGCCTCCCTCTCTAGACTTTTATCACATCAATCCCTTTTATGCAGCCTTACTGATTCTCAAAAACTCCCTGTACCATCCAGCCTTTGTACCTTGACTCATACTATGTCTGTTGCCTGGAATGTCTTTCTCCCCATTTTTTACTTGTCAAAAATCCACCCATCCTTCAAGGTCTAGGTGAAATGCCACCTCCTTTACAAAGCCTTCCCTACCTCAGACTCTATCCAACACTTTGTATTGTACCTTTCTAATGCACTTAACTATAATATACAATTTTGATGTCTATACCTTATACCCCAGTAAAGCACCATGAGACCATCATACCTCCTATGATGACCTCACACTTCCCCTGGAAATTTGTTTTTACTACCAACATTCTACCAGTGTTGCTGTTTAGCAGAGGAACAAGGAATATAGGAGTTTCTATGGAAATGAGACTGAATTGTCACACAGAGGGCTATAGCAAAGCATATAGAGGATGGGAACAGACTATAAGATGTAACCAATGAGGAACTTCAAAGATGAATAGGCATAAAGCATATCATCCAGGAAATGCATGATAGGAAAAAAAGTGAGCTGGTCATGTAGTGAGAGTGAGGGATGGCAGGCGAGCAGTTGGTACTCTGCTAGTGAGGGTACCTCCCAATATCAAGAGAAAGGAAGGAAGGGCTCTAACATTCTGGGTGGACCCCTTCTGGTGAACTGATGGGAAGAAATGGATAATGTGGCACTGGAAAGACCGGTAAGGTTGAATTGTAATAGATGTGTTAAAGGGAACTCCCAAATTGAGGACATCGTGTATCCACTGGAGTATTTGGCTAATGGGCATCTCCCACAGTATCTAATATAAGACTAAAAACACAGTAGCACTTTTTTTTTAACAAGTTGGGTGAATCAACCAGAACTTAATTCCTAAGGGAACAAAAGGGATAGACTTATGCCCCCATCTTCCCAGGGGCTCAGTGACTGTGGAATTGAATCCCCCAACCTTGCTGACACTTAGAATAAGTTTCTCAGTCTGTAGCTCTTTCACACCAGCCTGCCCACCCCTGGGCTACACATCCTGCTTGCAATGAGAAGAAAAATAAAATCTATCAGATATCACTCCAGGCTTCAGGAAAAAGGTAAGGCAGCCATCTGCTTGTTGTGATGAAAGAGAATGAGATAGACATGTTCATATGAAATGTTCACTTTGTCTTCAGCTCTCTTCTCATTTCTACCCTCCCTTTTTCCTTGTCAAAGCTAGAGTGACTCTTTTCAGATGGAAACCATCAGAAATGATCAGAAAAGTCTTAGTAATTCAAGACTACTACAAACAAGAAGAATTATACCTATAAACATGATCAGAGGGGATGGGGGAACTAGAACAAATCTCTTGAACGGGACACACAAGTCAAGAACCTGGGCAGGGATGGTTCTAACAGGAAGGAGTCAGGAAAAATGCCATCAGAGTCAAGTGGTTTAGTGCTATGCTCATCAACATTTTCAATGGTAGCTTAGATTAAAGCCTAGATGGCATACTTATCAAATGTGGAGCTGACACAAAAGCTGGGAAGCAGACCCAAAAAATAAATATATCGATGGCCTAGAACAATTGAGTGAATCTAATAAGATGAGATTATTTTAAAATAAATGTAAAGTCCAACACCAGGGTTCAAACAATCATCTACGCAAATACAGAATAGAGAAGGCAGAACTAGACAATAATGCACGTGAATAAAAGACTGGGAAGCTTTTGTGGATTGTAAGTTCAATATAAATCAGGAACATGGAATAGCAACTCCAAAATATAACTTGATTTTAAGCCTCCTTGATTTTAAGTGTAGCGTTCAAATAATCAATCAATCAACAGGCATTTATTAAAAGCTTACTATGTGTCAGGCACTGTGCTAAGTGCTAGGGATAAAAATAAAGGCAAAAATATGGCCTCTATCCTCAAGGAGCTCAGGTGACAGTCCCATTGTACTCTATTTTAGTTAGAATAAATATGGAGTATTTTCCTGAGGAGGGCAGCTAAGTGGTGCAGTGGATAGAGCACTAGGCTTGGAATCAAGAAGACTAACCCTTCATGAGTTCAAATTCAGCCTCAGATACTTACCAGTGCTGTGACCCTAGGAAAGTCACTTTATCCTGTTTGCCTCAGTTTCTTCATCTATAAAATGAGCTGGAGAAGGAAATGGCAAACCATTCCAGCATCTTTGCCAAGAAAACCCCAAATGGGATCATGGAAAGTCAGACATGACTGAAAAATGACTTAAAAACATTTTGCTGAATTATAGTCACCACACTTTAGGAAAAGATATCAATAAATATCAGTGTATCCAGAAAAGGGCAACCAAGATGGGGAGAGCTAAGGGAACTGGGGTTGCTTAATCTAGAAAAAAAGAAGATATTGTTGGTGGGAGAGATTGACATGATCACTCTTTTCAAGAAGCACTAATTAGAAACATAAGATTATAGATCTAGATATGGAAGGAACTTTGAACACCGACTCGTCAAACTCCTTCTTTTTACAGATGAGGAAACTAAGGCCTAGGGAGGTGAGGGGGCTCGCCAAAGGTTATACAAGCAGTCCGTGTCAGAGCTGAGATTTGAACCCAGATCCTCTGAGTACAGTAACACTATTCTTTCCACATGGTTGTCACATGGAAGAGGACTCAGACATGTTCTGCTGAGCCCCAGAGGGTAGAAGCAACAGTCATAAAAGGTGGAAGCTGACTAAAAGCAGATTTCAGCTCAATGCCTTGGGGGATGGGGATAGGGTGTCCTCTCTCACTGGAGATTTTCAAGTGCAGGCTGGAGGACCACTTCTCAGAGATGCTGCAGAAGGGATTCCCTCTTGGCTACCAACTGGAGACTAAGTAATCTCTCTCTTTTTCTCTCTCTCTGTCTCTTTCTGTCTCTATCTCTGTCTCTGTCTCTGTCTCTGTCTCTCTCTTTCTCTTTCTGTGTGTGTGTGTGTGTGTGTGTGTGTGTGTGTGTGTGTGTTTGCGTGTGTCTCCCCTCCCCGGAACTGTGATTATATCAGTGTAAGGAACTCTCAGTGTAAAAATTCTATCTCTGCAGACAAGAAACTATTCTATAACTTACAGTCTTGGAGTATTGTCTAGATCACTAAGAGGTTTAAGTAACTCACCTAGCATGTGTCATAAGTGAGACTTGAACCCAGGACTTCTTGACAGAGAGGTCAGCTCTCTGTCCATTCCACCATTCTGTCTCTCATGTCTACTGCTGGGAAGGAATTTAGATCAGGGCTGTTTAGAAAGCAAGAAATTGGCTTTCTGGCTATATAACTGATTTAGGACTATTCCCCCACTGTGAAAATGACTTCCTGTAAATTCCCCCACCAGTGTCCTCCCAAGCCTGATGGGGCAAATTGGGGCTGGAGGCAGCACTAAGAAGTCCTGGACAGAACAGGTATTCTGCCATCTCCTAACAGAGACCTGAGTCCTCTGCCATTCTAGCCAGTAGAACACTCTATAGGTATCTCAGGGAAGAGTGGAAATTTCTTATCTCCTCTTGGAAAATAAATTATGTTTCTTCTCTTCCTTTTGTGCTCCAGGCCTAAATCAAAGATGAGCTCAACTCTATCCCCCTTCAAGAAAGAGAAGCTCCACATTTAGCTGGGTGCCTCCTAATTTCATTCTTTCCCTGCCTCTTTTTTTTCCCTTCTGTACACATAAAATTGCTTTGGTTTGAGAGTTACCACAAGCGACAGCTTTATTAAGATGAAACCACCACCATCCTCCCCCCAGCCCCTTAGAGCTTCAGGTTTTTCCCATCCAGCTGCAACATGGGAATTTGAGAGGAAAGGGAGGGGGCGGCATCAGTGTAGCAAAGGCCACATCTTAAGCACCACCACCCCTCCCCAAAGGGTTTCAGCATTTGTTTTCCTTTGCGAAGACTTGAAAGAGCAACATAAACTATGAGGTGCCAGAAGTCAAAACATCAGGGGTACTGTAGTAGGAAAATATTCAGACTCTTGGAATATATGTTTATTTGGCTACAGAACTGTAAATGGCAAAGGATATGAAACCAGATAGATCACTGTAGGGGCCAACAGGCTCTGAGACCCAAGTCCAAGTGTGATCTAAACCCAGGCTGCCTTGTCAAAGCCTCTTGAGCCACAGCATGGTATGGGGGATGGTAGGAGTGTCAGATTTGGAGTCAGAGAGGAACAAGAGTTAAATCATGTTTTAGCTATTTACTACCGGTGTGACCTTGAGTAAACCCTATGTAAAGGGTAAAACCTATGTAAGCCCCAGTTTTTCTTTCCTTTAAAATGAGAGGAGACTAGATAACTCCAAGGTCCCTTCTCCAATAAAGAGGTAATGATTCCTTCCAAGTAAATCCTTAGTACTCCACCCTACAGGTTGACATATTGGCTTCCAAAAAGTCAACATGGCTCCCAATTATCAAAGATGCATCTCAAAGTGTTAAGAAAAGAGATCCAGACTGTAGAGTAGAAACCAACTCTCATTCTTAGGGCCTGGAACAAACATGGGTCTAAGCTGAAGGATCAGAAATGGGATCATAAGGTCAAAGTCTTAGAGCAGGAAGGGACCTCAGAAGCCATCTCATCTAACCCCATCATATGCTGATTATGAAACTGACCTTGCCCAGGGAATGATCATCATCAGAAGGATTATGGCCACAGAGCTATAAAAAAACCTCAGAAGTTATCTCCTCCAATTCCTTCATTTTTCAAATGAGGAACTTAAGTGACTTGTCCAAGGTCACAGAGGTGATTAGTGTCAGAGTCAGGTTTTGAACCCAAAACCAGTATACTTTCCGCCATAAGGTGCTGCTTCCCTAAATCAGCCTCCAAGTTTGTATACAGGTTGGGAGTGGAAGAAGGGTATGTATAAAGAGAAAGATCCTGCTTGTTCATACTCTACCAGGATCATTTCCGCTGGGAAGGGGAACAGCCCACCAAGTCACTACCTTGTCTCATCCTTGACAATCCATCTCCCATGTTTGTACCTTTGCACTGGTCATCCTTCATGCCTGGAATTCTCTTCCTTTTCCCTCACAGAATCCCTTGCTCCCTTTAAGACTCAGCTCATGCACCATTTGAAGCCTTTCCTGATTTCCCACAACTGTTATTGTCCTCCCTACCTAAACTGCCATATCTTTAATATATATTTATTCTATGTACATTTATTTTTGTGCACACTGTCTCTCCTGATAGAATATACCTTAAGGGCAGGGATTCTTTTATTTTTGTCTTTATATACCCAGTGCCTAGCATGATTCCTGACACATAATTGGTCTTTAACAGGAGATTGTTGAGTGACTGATTGAGTCTTCTATCACTTCCAGGATTTGGGCCACTTGCTTCCCTATTTTGTTGGCTCTATCCATTCTCCATCACCATCCATTAGCCACCACTATTCATTATCTACTACCATCCATTCATCACCATCCATTCTCTATCACCATCCATTCTACATCACCATCCATTCTCTATCACCATCCATTCTCCACCACCATGCATTCCTTACCACCATCCATTCTGCCACCTGGGTTCCTCTCCTCCCAAGCCCACTGTGCAGACCCACTGTTTTCTGATTCCTCCCTACCCTCGTCTTTTGCCAAATAAACCTAGAAAAAAGTGGCATGTTTTTGGAGAGTTTTTACTGCTAGTACCAGTAGAGGTCAAACCTAACACAGGCAAGGTTGAGAGTTTCAGAAGTCATAAAATCCAGCAGTAACAGCATCCCTGATTTTTACTGTAGGGTAAGTGGAGAAGCCAGACCATTCTTAACCTCCTTTCTCTGACTGACCTCTCCCAGCCCCCACCTGCCACAGCCTGTCTGACTACAAAGCATGTTGGAGCAAGAACAGCATGGAAGTGGAGATGGTGGCCTGCAGAGGGAAGGCATGGCTGTCACTAGAGAGTAGAGTGAGGTGGGGAGTGGTGACTGATAGTCTGAGACAGAGTGTGATGGGTGGGTGGCTATATGTCTAACTCTACTGAAATGATGGAATTCAAGTGGTTAGGCATATGAGTGCATGGGTGGCTGAGTGAATGATTTTATACTCATACGGCTGACAATGGGTGAGAGCATACTCTGAGTTTGTGAGGAGTGACTTTGCATGTGTCTGACTCTGGATAGTGTCAGAGACGTGAGAAGGCCCTATGTAAATGTTATAAACCAATAAAAATTTAGTGTCTGCATAAAGGCTTCTTAAATTCTCTGCCAGGCTGCTGGGAGTAGGTTTTATAATCTTTTTTTTCAACCATAGCACCTTCTGGGACACTCTATAATTATGATATAACTTTTAGGATATAACTGACAGGCAGTGTAGTATTATAGCAACTCTACTAACCAGAAGACCAGTATTCTAGACATGTGATGCCACTGATCAGTTGTCTTATCTCATTTCTGAGACTCAGTTTCCTCTCTGTAAAACGAATGAGTAAGACAAGGTGATCTCAAGTATTAACAGGCTACAATTAATTTTCTGTGCAATAAATCCTTTGTATGAAACAAGATAAACTTTTAAAAAGTTTTTTAAGGTGGATTTTAAAAATTCAAACTGAATTTGAAGTCTTTAAAAGCTGTTTTAAAAACTAAAACTTAGGGACAGCTAGGTCGGGGTGCAATGGAGTCAGCCTTGGAGTCTGGAGGACCTGAGTTCAAATCTGGCCTCAGACACATAACATTGACTAGCTGTGTGACTCTGGGCAAGTCACTTAACCCCAATTGCCTCACCAAAAAACAAACAAACCAAAAAAAAAACTGAGTTCAAATCTGGCCTCAGACACTTGACACTTACTACCTGTGTGATCCTGGGCAAGTCACTTAATCCCAATTGCCTCACCAAAAAAAAAAACCAAAAAAACCTAAAACTTAAATGGAGATAATTTTATTTAAAATTTTTAAAGCTCAAAAATATTACCCTAGAAGAGGAATACACATTCTAATTATATATGAATATCTTTGAGACAATATGCTCATATTGATATTGCTGGCTAATTTTTGTCAATTTTCTCAGTCCCATACACCAGAGTCAATCCTTAACTGCTAGAAAAGAATTAGTTATGAGATTAGCATCCCACAACAACCCCCTTCATAATGACAATTTTAATAAATTTCAGAGTGAAGGATAACCTATTTTCAATATGTTTCAAAGTCACAACAGCAAACTAATGGTCATCACTTAAGCACCTGTATTCATCAGAATATAATGGTAAAATAACAAAGAAATTATGTCTTTGGGCTGATTTATTTTATATTGAGATCTCATTTAAGAATTTTAAAATGAAGAAAACTCATCTTTTTCCTGAGCAGATCAATAAACAAGAAGAAAATCAAAGATTGAGTTAGCTACATATTTGGTTGTTTATGTTGTTGAGAATAAAAAAAAAATTTTTGGAAACTTATATATGTGGAGACTTGGGCAACTAAGTGGCATCATAGTTCATAGAGTGCCAGGCCTGGAATCAGGAAGTCTCACTTTCCCAAGTTCAAATCTGCCCTCAGACATTTACTAAAAGTGTTACCCTAGACTAGTCACTGAACCCCATTTGCCTCACGATCTGGAGAAGGAAATGGCAAACCATTCCAGTATCTCTGCCAAGAAAACCCCAAAAGGGGTCATGAAGAGTCAAACTCAACTGAAAAACAGCAACAAAATAATAATAATTTATTATTGAAAAAAATTCTAACTATATAAGACACCTAGAGGCCAGGGGTAAAAGAATAGGGACTGGGGACAAAGGACAATTGGGGTTCTCAGTTGCCAGAGGGGATAAATAGGTATCAGGTGCAATTATCTTCATACCACAGCAAGAATCAATCAATAACCAAACATCTATTAAGTGCTTACTATGCTCCAGGTCCTTCTTAGTCACTGGAGATATAAATATAAAAACAAAACAGTCCCTGTCCTGCAAGAAACTAGTCATCTGGCTAAATATATGTATATTTCTACAAACCACCAAGCCCCATATAAATGTCACTCCTGTAGTTAAGGGGTGAGAGGCCAATGTCCTTCATCATTTTCCCATCAAGGTAGCTCAACGATATTGGATTTTAGCCCCATGTTGGGCACATAATAGGTGCTTAATAAATACTTATTGACTGATAGTAGGAGGAATTGGGTTCTCAACCAGACACATCCAATTGGTTTTCCAAAAAGGGATATGATACAGACTGGCTGGCAGAAGTCACAGCTACATTAACAGAGGTCATGGAAGTTTCCAGAACACAGGCAATCAGCTGCAGTAGAGGAGAGGCCCCAAAAACCCGAGAGGATTTTTAGGCCATCACAATCATCATTCAGTTTCTGGATGTAGCTGCAAATTTTTTCATGTGGAAAAAAAACATCAAAATAAGTCGCTGCTTTAAAATGTATATAGTATGCATTTTCTAAAAATGAAACTACCTCTATCTATGAGTTTTGAAGAATATATGCTGTTAAGGTTCTATCAAACAGCAAGAAGGCACTTTTTGTAGGGGGAAGGAAAAAGAAAAAAAAGATTAAACTGAGTGTTCCTGACAAGTGATTTAAATCGCATCTTCCTGGCTGTGATTGAAATTATGACTTAAATCAATTTGATTTAAATCAAATTCACCCTAGAAGGAAGATAAGCCAAAGTCAAGTAGGAAGAAATGCCTAGCTCTGTTCTTCCACACTGTCGGCTAAAAACTGGGCAAAGCCTTGAAGGGCCTTTCAGTAGTCATCTGGAGAAAGCAGTTCTACTTAGCAAAGCCTTCAGACAGGATAATGAGGCGCCTTCAAAGTACTGCCCATAGCACTGTCTCCTCCAAACAAAGCCACATTCTTGGAATTGTCCAGTGGCTCCAGCAGCTGCATTAAGTGGGTTTGAAAAGGTAAATATTTTTAGGACAAAAGGGAAGGCTAGTAGGCAGGCATTTGAACTGTTTCATGACAGCATGAAATAAGGACAGGACTTTACAAAGCAGACAGAGCCTCTAATCTGGAGACCGGTGATTGGATTTGACAAATTTTCATTAACTCTAGTTTGGCCTCCTCTATAGTTTCATTTATGATCAGCACAGGTTGGATTTGGCTCCTGATGTACACACCCATTTGTATCGGGCTAGATCCTACCAAGATCTTCCTCCCCCTTCCCTGTGCACCACAAGGCCTTTGCATTGGTCCTACTGCCACACCATCCTATAAGTACTGCCTCCCACAGTCAGAATGTGAGTTTGGGGAGCAGAGGTAGTCTTGCCCAACATTCTGCAAAGTGTTTGGCACCTAGTAAGTACTTTATAAGATAACTCCATCACCCAACTCTTCTTTTTCACAAATTGTCTGCCATGCCTGGAATTTTCTCCCTCCTAATCTATGCCTTCTGGCTTCCCAGAATTCCTTCAAGTCTCAGCTAAAGGCCTATCTTCTAGAGGAAGCTTTTGCCAATTCCTCTGCATGCTAGCGCCTTCTCTGTATTGATAATTTTCCATTTATCCTCTATATAGCTTGTTTGTGCATGGTTGTTTACATGTTTTCACCCCTATTAGACTGTGAGAATCCCTTGAGAACAGAGACCATTTTTGTCTTGGTTTTATTTTGGGGGTTTGTTTTTGGTTTTTTGGTAATTGCTTACTGACTTCACTTGACTTGATTTATAAATGTTTTCCCCCACTCCCACCCCATCCCATTCTATTCTCTGCTTGGCATAGGAGATAGAGAGCTAACCTCGGAACTAGAAAGGCCTGCATTCAGGTCCTGCTTCCGACACTTACTGGCTATGTGGGGCAAGTCACCTGACCTCTCAATGTTCCAGGCAGCTCCCTAAAACTCTAGTGCAGAGAAGGTACCATCCTGTCTTGGTAGAGGGAGTTTCCTCGTCCTTATCAGGGTCCATGGAGTTCTCTTTACCAGTGAAGAAATCATAAGCCTAATCCCTTTCTTAACCTCCATTCCATTCTCAAAGCCAGCCTTAGTTATGGGACCAGATCATACATTTCAATAATTTCTGTGGTTCCTCTCATCCCCTCCCCATCCACTGTAGAAGTCTATAAGGATGCCCATCTTTAAATGAAACATTGATTTCATTCCGTAATTGGACTCAATGTAAGTAGGGCAGGGGGGTGTCAAGGAGCCCTGTAATTGTTGTATAGGATGCCATTTATCAATACGTCCACCACTTAATCTATGATGCAGCGTCTTAGCCAAATTTGATGTGAGGACTTAGGTCCCATGCTTCTTCTGGATCCCTAAAGAACTTTGTCTGTATTCAAGTGTTTGAAGAGGCATCTGGAGGAAGAAGGGCAGAATGAGGAGCCATGGGGAGAAGTGGCTAAGAGCCAAATTCAGGCTAGATGTCAAGGGAAACTGCCCAACACCCGGAGCTGTCCAAACATGGAATGGACTGCTTTGGGAAGGAAAGCATTCCATTTCAGTGATGGCCTGTAAATGTGGCAGAGTGCCCATTTGGCAAGCAGGTTGGAGAGTGGGCTATTCTTGACCATGGGACTAGATCAGGGGGTTAGCAAACTATGAATCAGGCCTTCTCCCTGTTTTTGTAGGACCTACAAGCTAAGAATAAAACAGCTGATGGGCTGGAGTTGACCTGAGGACTATAATTTGTCAGCCCCTAGACTAGATGACTGATTAGATCCCTTCCAACACTCAGATTATGTGATTCTGTGATTGAACCTGGTCAAACTGACTGAGTCATTCTTTAAAAATGAGCAGACACCACCTGTAGCCACTACCACTGCTTCCATTCTCAATCTCTCTCTCTCTCTCTCTCTCTCTCTCTCTCTCTCTCTCTCTCTCTCTCTCTCTCTCTCTTGCTCTCTCTCTCTCTCTCAACCTCTCTCCCTCTCTCTCTCTCAATCTCTCTTTCTTCTTCTTCTTCTTCTTCTTCTCCTTCTTCTTCTTCTTCTTCTTCTTCTCTTTCCTCTTCTCTCTCTCTCCTTTTCTCTCTCTCATTCTGTATCTCTGTCTCTGTATTTCTCTCTCCAACTCTATATCTCTCTCTCATATTTCTGTCTCTGTATCTCCATGTCTATCGCTTTCTCCATGTGTCTGTTTTGCGCTCTCTCTCTCTCTCTCTCTCTCTCTCTCTCTCTCTCTCTCTCTGTGTGTGTGTGTGTGTGTGTGTGTGTGTCTCTGCATCTCTGTCTCAGCATCTCCCTCTGTCTCTGTATCTCTCACTTTTTGTGTCTATCTCTTTGTCTCTCTATGTCTATGTCTCTCTCTATGTATGTCTCTGTGTCTGTCTCTTTGTTCTTGTTTGTTTCAGTCTCTGTCTTTCTGTCTCTCATCTCTCTTTGTTTCTTGTCTCTCTGTCACACACACACACACACACACACACATGCACACACCCTCTCTGTTGGGATAGAGTGGCTAAGATAGAAGATCACAGATACTCCAAGCTGGAATGAAACTCAGAGACTATCTGGCCAAGATTCCCTGCCATAAGTTTGGCAACAAAGGGCCATGCAGCCTCTACTCTAGAACCTCAGGAGGAAAGGTGACCCCCTCTCTAAAAGCAGACCATCCCCCTTCTGGACAGCTCTGGGCATTGGACTTTGTGCTGTATTTTATTTCTCCTCACCTTCAGTCCAGTTCAGCTTCTCTACTCTTCAGTTCCTTTCAGCACATTCTCTGGGGATTCCTCCAAGGAGTTCTCCCTCCATCATGAGGACATGAGAAAGATTAACTAGAGAGAGTTCACACCATCTATTGAGTTCCTTTGAGACAGGAAGCACACAGATATAAAACGTTATTACTGCAATAAAGAGAAACTTGAAAACCCCTTCATTTGGGGGCCGTGTTCTAGGCAAGGCAAAAACGATTTCTGTAGTGTAAGGGATCAAGGCAGATCTTCTGCATGGATAATAGGAAATGTCACCGGCATCTACTGGAAGAGAGATTAGTTCAATAAAAGAAGAAAGCCCCATTTATGGGGCCAGGGTATGATTTTTGCTTACTTTTCACTTCCCCACACATAACTCACATGGTTATTAATATGGACACCTACTGTTTTGAGCAAATAAACATTTGCTGATGTTTTGTAACCAAAACCACTCTATTAAAGCTTTCCTCTATAACTGTACGTTCTCTCTCTCCAAACCCTAAGAGGCTCTGACAGAGGTGGAAAAAAAGCCTGAGTGCCCACATGCACACTAGCCCTGAACAAATGCCTGAAAAGAAGGGGTAAAGGAAGGGACAGAGGAAGAAGAAAGGAGGTAGTGGAAGGGGTTTTAGCAATAAAGTCATAAGGCCTGGGTTCAAATCCCACCTCCAACAATTACTATGACCTTGGGAAAGTCAAAAACTCCCTGGGCCTCAGTTTCTAATGTCTGTAAAATAAGGGGGTTGGCTCCGTGGCTTCTGAGGACCCCTCCATCTCTAGCTCAATGACAAGGTACAAATGAGGAATGGTAATTTATTTTCATTTTTTTTAATTTTATTAATTTTTTTTAATTTATCAACAATCATTTCCATACGCTTTTGAGTTGAAAATTTTTCTCCCTCTTCCCCCCACCCTCCCCCAAGATGGCCCACAATCTGATATAGGCTTTATGTTTACATTCCTATTAAACATATATTCTCATTAGTGAAGTTGTAAGTAAAAATTAAAACCAATAGGAGGAACCATCAGAAAGATGAAACAAAACTCAACAGAAGGTAAAAATAAGTGATAGCGATTTGACTTCTATAGTTCTTTCTTTGGATGTAGAAAGCATTGTCCATCCGGAGGCCTCTGGAGATGTCTTAGATCCTTGCAATGCTGAGAAGGGTTCAGTTTAACAATATTAGTCATCGAATAACGTGGCTGTTATTGTGTACAAAGTCCTCTTAGTTCTGCTCACTTCACTCAGCATCAGAGCGTATAAGTCTTTCCAGGTTTTTCTGAAGTCAGCCTGTTCATCATTTCTTATAGCACAATAGTATTCCATTACATTCATATACCACAACTTGCTCAGCCATTTCCCTCAAATGGGCATCCTCTCAATTTCCAATTCTTCGCCACCATAAAAAGAACTGCTATGAATATTTTTGTACATGTGGGTCCTTTTCCCATTTGTTTGATCTCTTTGGGATATAGCCCTAGAAGTGCTATTGCTAGATCAAAGGGTATGCACATTTTTGTAGCCCTTTGGGCATAGTTCCAAATTGTTCTCCAAAATGGTTGGATCATTTCACAACTCCACCAACAATGTATTAGCGTTCCAATTTTCCCACATCTTCTCCAACATTTCTCATTTTCCTGTTTTGTCATGTTGGCCAATCTGATAGGTGTGATGTGGTACCTCAGAGTTGTTTTGATTTGCATTTCTCTAATCAATAATAATTTAGAGCATTTTTTCATATGGCTATATTTAATTTCTTCATCTGAGAACTGTCTGTTCATATCCTTTGACCATTTATCAATTGGGGAATGGCTTGTGTTCTTATAAATTTGTCTTAATTCTCTATATATTTTAGAAATGAGGCCTTTATCAGAGAGACTGGTTGTAAAAATTCTTTCCCAATTTTCTACCTTCCTTCTAATCTTAGTTGCATTGGCTTTGTTTGTGCAAAAACTTTTCAATTTAATGTAATCAAAATTATCCATTTTGCTTTTCATAATGTTCTCTATCTCCTGTTTGGTCATGAATTCTTCTGTTCTCCATAGATCTGATAGGTAAACTATTCCTTGTTCTCCCAGTTTACTTATGGTATCAGCCTTTATATCTAAGTCATGAACCCATTTTGACTTTATTTTGGTATATGGTGTGAGATTTGGGTCTATGCCTAGTTTCTGCCATACTCTTTTCCAGTTTTCCCAGCAGTTTTTTTCAAAGAGTGGGTTCTTATCCCAGAAGCTGGGGTCTTTGGGTTTATCAAATAATAGATTACTATAGTCATTGACTACTGTGTCTTGCATATTTAACCTATTCCACTGATCCACCTCCCTATTTCTTAGCCAGTACCAAGCAGTTTTGATGATTGCTGCTTTATAATACAATTTAAGATCTGGAATTGCTAGGCCACCTTCCCCTGCATTTCTTTTCATTAGTTCCTTTGATATTCTGGACCTTTTGTTTTTCCAAATGAATCTTGTTATTATTTTTTCTAACTCTATAAAATAATTTTTGGTAGTTTGATTGGTATGGCACTGAATAAGTAAATTAGCTTAGGTAGGATTGTCATTTTTATTATATTAGCTCGGCCTACCCATGAGCAACTGATGTTTTTCCAATTATTTAGATCTGATTTTATTTGTGTGAAAAGTGTTTTGTAATTGTGTTCATAGAGTTCCTGGGTTTGTTTCGGGAGGTAGACTCCTAAATATTTTATAATGTCTACAGTAAGTTTAAATGGGATTTCTCTTTCTATCTCTTGCTGTTGGGCTTTGTTGGTAATATACAGAAATGCCGATGATTTATGTGGGTTTATTTTATAGCCTGCAACTTTGCTAAAGTTGTTTATTATTTCAAGTAGTTTTTTACTTGATTCTCTAGGATTCTCTAAGTATATCATCATGTCATCTGCAAAGAGTGATAGCTTTGTTTCTTCTTTTCCTATTCTAATGACCTTCAATTTCTTTTTCTTCTCTTATTGCTAAAGCTAAGGTTTCCAGTACAATATTGAATAACAGTGGTGATAATGGACATCCTTGTTTCACCCCGATCTTATTGGAAATGCTTCTAGCCTGTCCCCATTACATATAATGCTTGCTGAAGGTTTTAGATATATGCTATTTATTATTTTAAGGAAGACTCCATTTATACCTATGCTTTCTAGTGTTTTTAATAGGAATGGGTGTTGTATTTTATCAAAAGCTTTTTCTGCATCTATTGAGATGATCATGTGGTTTCTGTTGGTTTTGTTGTTGATATGCTCAATGATGCTGATAGTTTTCCTAATATTGAACCAACCCTGCATTCCTGGTATAAATCCTACCTGGTCATAGTGTATTATTCTTGTGATAAGTTGCTGCAATCTATTTGCTAGTATTTTGTTTAAAATTTTTGCATCTATATTCATTAGAGAAATTGGTCTATAATTTTTTTCTCTATTTTGACTCTTCCTGGTTTAGGTATCAACACCATATTTGTATCATAAAAAGAATTTGGTAAGACTCCTTCTTCACCTATTTTCCCAAATAGTCTATATAGTATTGGAATTAATTGTTCTTTAAATGTTTGATAGAATTCACATGTAAATCCATCTGGCCCTGGAGATTTTTTCCTAGGGAGTTCATCAATGGCTTGTTCAATTTCTTTTTCTGAGATGGGGTTATTTAAGTATTTTACTTCCTCTTCGGTTAATCTGGGCAATTTATATTTTTGTAAATATGTATCCATTTCACTAAGATTGTCAAATTTGTTGGCATATAGTTGGGCAAAATAATTCCTAATTATTGTTTTAATTTCCTCTTCCTTGGTGGTAGCTTGCCCTTTTCATTCTTGATACTAGTAATTTGGTTTTCTTCTTTCTTTTTTTAATTAAATTAACCAAAGGTTTATCTATTTTATTGGTTTTTTCATAAAACCAGCTCTTAGTTTTATTTATTAGTGCAATAGTTTTCTTAATTTCATTAATTTTTCCTTTGGTTTTCAATATTTCTAATTTAGTGTTTAGTTGAGGATTTTTAAGTTGTTCTTTTTCTAGTTTTTTTAGTTGTATGCCCAATTCATTAATCTCCTCTTTTTCTATTTTATTTATGTAAGCATTTAGAGATATAAAACTTCCCCTAAGAACTGCTTTCGCTGCATCCCATAAGTTTTGGTATGTTGTCTCATTATTGTCATTCTCTTGAATGAAATTATTGATTGTTTCTATGATTTGTTGTTTGACCCAATCATTTTTTAGGATTAGATTATTTAGTTTCCAATTATTTTTTAGTCTATCTTTCCATGGCCCTTTATTACATATAATTTTTATTGCATCATGATCTGAAAAGGATGCATTTAATATTTCTGCCTTTCTGCATTGGATTGTGAGGTTTTTATGCCCTAGTACATGGTCATTTTTGTGTATGTGCCATGTACTGCTGAGAAAAAAGTATATTCCTTTCTATCCCCATTCAGTTTTCTCCAGAGGTCTATCATACCTAACTTTTCTAATGTTCTATTCACCTCCTTAACTTCTTTCTTGTTTATTTTGTGGTTAGATTTATCTAGTGCAGAGAGGGGAGGTTCAGGTCCCCCACTAGTATAGTTTTGCTGTCTATTTCTTCCTGTAACTCCCTGAACTTCTCCTCTAAGAATTTGGATGCTATACCATTTGGTGCATATATGATTAGTAATGATATTACTTCATTGTCTATGGTGCCTTTTAGCAGGATGTAGTTTCCTTCCTCATCTCTTTTGATTAGATCTATTTTTGCTTTTGCTTTGTCTGAGATCAGGATTGCTACCCCTGATTTTTTTTACTTCAGCTGACACGTAATATATTCTGCTCCAGCCTTTTACCTTTACCCTGTATGTGTCACTCTTTTTCAAATGTGTTTCCTGTAAACAACATATTATAGGATTATGGTTTTTAATCCATTCTGCAATCCGTTTCCGTTTTATGGGAGAGTTCATGCCATTCACATTCACAGTTATGATTACTATCTGTGTCTTTTTCTCCATCCTTTTTTCCCCCTATTTATGCTTTTCTTTCTCCTTTTTCCTTTCCCCCAGGAAGGGTAGCATTTCTTGATGAACGTGAATGACTGGAACTTCCCTTCTAAATTGTGAGATTAAGTCAAAGGTGAAGCACAAGAAGCAGCAGAAACAGATAACACTCGTCACATCCCAGCCCACTAAATATGCTTGTTTACTGTTGATACGGCATCAGCGAAGGGATCAAAGGTTGCTCTGGTTTTCATGCATACAGTAATGTTTCAAAGGATCACAGATTTAGAGAAGAAAGCAAACTTAATAGAAAATCCCTCTCAATTAATTAATCAGTCAATCAAGGATTTATTAGATACCTACTCTGTTGCCAGGCATTGTGCTAACCCCTGAGGATAAACAGAGAAAAGTGAGACAAGACATCCCTCAAGGAGCATCTATTCAATTTTATATCATTTTACAGTTGAAGGAAACTGAGACCCTGAGAAAGTGAAATGATGTGCCCAATATAACATAGACAGTGAGTAGCAGAGCTGTCATTTGAATTCGAATCCAGCCCGCCTTCCATCATACCCTGCTGCCTCCATACCCCTCCCCTGAACAAAGATCACTACTCTAGAGCCCCTGATGCCCCAGCCTCCACAACCTCTATCTGTAGCTGATACCACCCCAATGATTACCAGATAGTTCTTATTTCAGGAAAGTTCCTAGAGGAAAACCTCTAGTGGTGAATTCTAGGAAAATCTGGGAATCATCCATTTGGCTGAAGTAGTAGACGGACTGAGAGGTAGAATTTATGTCAAGGTACCGGATTAGATAGTGAGGGGAGAGGAGGAGAGAAAGACAAAGATAACCATAGGGTTTTCCACCATGGAAGACTAAGCCCAATGATAAGTCAGAGGGAGAGAGCAAACTATGAACTCAAAGCTGATGTACTGCCTGGGGGTACTCTAATCTACTTTTTTTTAACCTAGAAAAATGAAGAAGGAAGAGGAATTGAAGAGGAGAAAGCCCCAACCATGTGCCAAAATGATAGGGGAAGAGACTGATGTATCTCAGTGATCATTCACCAGTTAGAAGCCCAGGGCCCCAGCATGGGAGCTTGGAGTCCTGTGTCAGCGGTGGAAGCTGGGGCTTAAAAACATGACTGGAAAGTAACAAAGAGAATATGTACCAATAAATTCATAATCTCATGAAAATAAGCATAGATCCTGCTCAAGTGATCAAAACGTGATTTAGTGGACAGAGTACTGGACCTGAAATCAGGAGGAGTGGTGTTCATATAAAGCCTATGACAAATAATTCTGGGCCATGGGCAAAAACCTCAGTTTCCTATCTATGAAATGGGGATAAGAATACTTCTAGTACCCACACCATAGGCTTTTGAGGTTTAAACAAGATACGTGAAACACTCTGAAAACTTTAAAAAACCAAAATAAATGCCAGCTATTATTATTATTCAAACAGGAATGTCAGAATTGGAGGGGGGTTTTTTTCAAACATTCCATTTCCAATTCTCCTGGAGAATTTACACCAACCTACAGATTGAAAGCAAGTAACAATTTATGTCAAGTGAGTAGAAAATAACGTTGAATTCATTTATTTAATGCAGCATACTTCTCGAGGTTTTTTTCTTTTTAAATCTTTGGATTGCCTTTTCTTGCATGCTTTTCTCCCCCTTCTGCTCTATCAAGACATGGCCCTGGTCTATTAATGAATTTCTCAATCCAACCTTAAATTCTATTACTATATACTGTCTCCAAGTATCAATTCCATTGTTACTAATGCAATTTTACCCACAATTGCTGTTCATTCACGGGAATAACAACAGCTCACATTTATATTACATCCTCACCTGCAATAAACTCAAAGCACTTAGCAAACATCATATACTTCATTTTTAAGATCCCCTTGCTACAGATAGAAGTTAGGCCTTCTTATTCATCTTGGAGATTGCCTGGGGAAAGGGTCACTTCTAAGTGGCACCCACATGGTCACTGAGGCTAACCGAGGAAAGAAAAAACTAGTCTCCTGAATTACAGATTTATACCAAATATTCTGCCACTTCCTACCTGGGGCACCTCCAGCAATTTACCTCACCCATCTCAGCCTCATCAGTAAAATAAAGGGATAAGACTGGATGGTCTCTGGGCCCCTACCAGCTCCCAATCTAGGATTCAAACATAATACATGACCATTTCCTAAATTTTTAAGGGACCAATTTTTACACCACGTACAGTCTGTTATCTTGGCAAGCAGCCTGATATTACTGATTGGATGTACATTAATGTGCATATAATGTGTCTAATGTACTTTCATGAAATGAAAATTGTTAATAATACATTCTTCCTATTGTTGGAATGAACTAGATTAAATAAGGGAGGATAATGGATTTGGAAATCAATCAGATACTCTAACACACTATTAATTACAATATTCAAAGAAACGTACTTGAAAGTATCTCGTCCAATAATTCAATTCCTTTTGCAGATGTTTAATTTCTTGTTTCTCAAAGTTTCCCGCTCCCTCCCCTCAAAAAAGTGTGATCTTGCCTATTCCCCTAAGATACTTGTTATTAAAAGTTTATTGTTATATTCATAAAATAATTTTTGTTTAAAATACCCAAATTAAGACTAACTCCTGATTTTCTTAAAATTACCTCGGTAATGTGTCAAGTCCCTGAGGTCAGGGTCTTTGACTTTTAGACTTTTGTTCCCAGCACCTAACATGGTACAGAACATACAGTACAATATATGCTTGCTGAACTGGATTTACAATTGCACCCCACCTCTTCCCAATCCCCATTCCAAAATGCAAACTCATCTTTGGCACCCCTCTGAACTTATCTAAAGCACGCTTTATTTACAGGGCTTCATCTTTCTTCTCCAAATATCAATGTTTTATTCACCCTTATTTTTGTTCATAGACGAGCAAGGTAAAAAGCACATTTTTTTAAAGTTAGCCCCTCATTTCCAATTCATTTCACTAAAAAAAGTTTAAGATCTGCAATTTATATTCCCTAGTGATTCCCAAACACCATCTAATTAAATCATTCAAGCAGAAAACAAATTATAATGAAATATTAGGACAACCCCCATGAGGAAAATATACTTTTCAGTTTTGACTGAATGAAGACCTTGGGGTGAGTGATGCTCCAAAGCTGCTTCTAATTGTGAGGCCCATCTATCCACATTTGTTAAGACGCTTGGCGACATTTCGGACAGGCAGTCCAGTTTGCTTTGGAATCAATCAGAGGATCTTGGTTAAAATTCCCACTTTACTCCTTAAGAGAAGCTATGTAACTTACGTGTGTCAAATCTGGCCTAGGTTCCAATTCCTCCTCCAAAATCTCCTAGCTGTGTGACCATGGGCAAGGCACATAATAATAATAATGATGATGATGATGATAATGGCAATAATAATAACAACAACAATAGCAGCTAACATTTATGTAGTGCTTACCATGTGCCAGGCACCATGCTAAGCATTTTACAATTATTATCTTATTTGATCCATATCACAACCCTGAGAAGTAGGTGATATTATTATCATTCCCATTGTACAGATGAAGAAATTGAGTCAAAGAGGTTAAGTGACTTGCCCCGGGCCACAAAGTTACTAAATATCTGAAGCTAGATTTTGACCTCAAGTCTTCCAGATTCCAGGCTCAATGCTCTTTCCACTGTAGCATCCACCTACCCTTTAACCTCGGAGCCACAGGGTTTTTTTTATCTGAAAAATGGAGATGATAATATCTGTAAAACCCATTTCACAGAGGTTTTGTGATGTTCAAAGGATAATACATATAAAGTCTTTCGCAAACCTTAAACTTAACTGCTGTTAAAACTTATTTCCTTTGTAATATGTCTGGATCTCAGTTTCCTCATCTGTAAAATAATTACATGGTCAAGTACAGCTCTCAATTGGCATTGTTATTATTTTATGATTTTTAACTTCCAATATGGCTTCCTTTCAGTGGAAAAGATAGAGGCTAAAGCAGGCTCTGAGGGTATATGAATAGTGTTTGGAGAACGTCTATAAGCCACAAATAGTCCTGACTCAGTAGCATAAATTAATAGAGCTGCCAACAAGCTCAATCTGCCATGTTGGTCAAGAGCCCACCCATTGGCTTCCTTGAATCAAAACCAAATTGCTTTACTCAAGTACAATACTGGCGTTCTTAAAGCACAAATATGATCATATCTACTCTTCCATTCAACAAATGTCAATGGATCACTATTACCTTTAGTGTAAGCACCAACTCATCTTGGGCCTTTGAAGTATTCCATAGTCTGGCTCCAACTTTTCTTTCCAGGTGTATTTCACGTCACTCCAACCAAACTGGCTGTACATGCCATTCCTTTTCCTGTTTCTGTGCCCCATGACAGCAATGCTCTCCCTCCATACATCTGCTCTCTTTGAAATCCTAATTCTATTTAAGGCTCATTTCAAGTGTCACCTACAAGAAGTCTTTCCTGATTCCTCCACCCCACCCCTTGCAATTACTCTGAACATACATCTTCCCATTAGAATGTAAGCCCCTTGGAAGCAGCCTGCATTGCTTTTGTTTTTTGTGCATACAGAACCTAGCGCTGCCCACCTCACAGTGTTTTCTAGGTAAACTGAATTAGGCTCTGGAGCTACATAAATATTAGTTGGAGGATGATTATAAGCCATGAATAGTCCTGACTCAGCAACATAAACTAATAGAACTGCCAAGAGCTCTGTCAGCCAGCTTGGTCAAGGAACCACCCATTGACTTCCTTGAATCAAGACCAAATTGTTTAAACATCTGTTGATTGATTGATGAATTGAGCTGAAGACTCGATCCCTAAAGCTTGGTTCATCGAGTCCTTTAAGACATTTGCTCTCTGATGTGCTCAGGGAGATTTAGTATGCCCTTTCAAACCTCCGTCTTTAAAAAGGGAAAGCCTTGTTGCTTTGTTGGTTCCCCCCGGTTTTCTGTTATGAACAATGCTAATTGCAGGGTTTTTCTTAAAGAAAGTCACGATACCTTCTCTATTTTTTAATGGCTCAAAGCTAGTAACTGCACATCTGGCTCTCACAGAAGAATCTTTGCATTGCCTCTTTTCTGCCTGCCTCAAGGGAAATGGATGGGAGTGTCATAGGATCATAGGCTCTCTAAACTCAGAGCTGGGTGGGACCTCTGAGGCCACCTAATCCAACCATACCTGACCAAGAATCCCTCCTACAACATACCCAAGCACTCTTTGGTTGAAGAAGTGCATGGAATGCCAACCCACCGCCTCCTGAGGCAATACATTTCGCCTATTTTTATGGCTTGAATTGCTGAGAAGCTTTCTCTTCCATCAAGCCAAAATATGCCTCTACTCAGCCTCCACCCATTGCTTCTGGTTCTGACATCCAAGGCCAAACACAAAAAGTTCAATCCCTCTTTCACATAAATAGTCCTTAGATACTTAAAGACTATCATCCGGTCCTCACTAAGTCCCAAACAGAGCAATGTATATAAACTGTGCCTTTACTCTAGCACAGAGAGCATTCCGCACTCTGAAAATAATTAAACTGCTACTTGTTTCTGGCACTCCTCCTGTCTCTCACCTGCTTTGTAGGGCTCCCGGTATTCACAAGTTAGAGACCAGTCCTGTCCAGACTACTTCTTAAAATTCTGTTAACAGTAATTGGCGGCAGCAGTTTAAGCCTTGAGCCCTCCAGTACCTGAGAGAAGGCACCACTGGACCCTTTCCCAGAATGCCAACTTGCCTCATATGGTAGTTTCAATGCCCCGACTCTCCATTATCAGGCCTAGACTTTGATCAAGCCGATTTTCATTTCGAGAAATGTTCCAGGGCCCCTTTTCTTGACCCAGATCACTCTAGTAAAGCCTATTGTTTGTTTTTTCAGCATGTTAATTGGCAATTTTTTTTCATGCATCTAGAAGCTTGTTAAACATGCTATCTATTTATCGGAGTCATTAAGGAAAGAGGCAAATAGCATAGGATGAAGCAGCAATCTCTGGAGCCCACCACTTTGTAGTGAGAGCCAGAACATAAATGACTACTCTTTGGATCTGGCCATCTAACTAGTTCTGAATTCATCTAACGATACTATCATCTGGCCCATATCTCTCCATCCTTTCCACAAAAATAACATGAGAGATGGTCATGTGCTTTGTTGTGGTTGATACTGCCTTTTCTAGACCTTCACTAACCAATCCTTTAAAAACACAAACTAGAATTTTGCCAACCATCTAAGACAGGTTCACAATCCCATTTTCTTCCCCCTTCAAAAAATTGAAATGGTTGTCCTTCTTCAGTCCTGTGCCACACCTTTTCTATTCTTCAAGGTCTTTCAGATCAGCAGTAACTCAGCAATCACAACTGCTAATTATTTTGGTACCCTGGGATGTAGTTAAAGGTTATAGATTTAGAACTGGAAGGAGCCTTAGAGTTGAAGAAACTGAGGTCCAGAGAGGTTAAATGATTTCTTTGCCCAAAGTTATGATGGTAGCAAGTGGCAAACATACCTTGACTGTGAACTCATAAGGGCAGGTGGGTGATCATCCCTACATATGAGAGGTTTCAGCCCCTCATTTGCCATTTTGTTCTCACTTTTCTGGTCCAAATAAAATACAGAGTTCAGCACCCCTGCCTTCTCCCCATGATCCATTGCTATCATCTTGTTGAACCTAAGCAGTGAGTCCTCACTTATGCTTTCTTCCTGCCTCCTTTTCCCTTATTATAATTTGAAAAGAAAATACCTTTGCGGTTGGCCTTAACCTTCCCATCCAGGACCCTATAACTACACCCCAGGGTCCTAGTTCAGTCTGATGATCCTGTTATGTCTCCTGAAAACATCCATAAATAAAAATCACACTGATTCTGGGAGCAGACTTGAAATGTTAAAGTCAGGCCACCAGTGAGCCTCATTTCACAAAGTTCTGAATGCCCCTGAGGCAAAAATTCCATTTCTACTGTGGAGTAACTTTTGGAACCCAGATGTATCTGATGATAAAGGACAAGTAAGACTTAGCAGCAACAGGCTTCCGACAGAGGGGGGAAAAGGCTCATTCTGAGGTGGCCTGGTTAATGGACAGAAGGCAGGTGTTCTGTGGAGAGCTGCAGGCTGAGGCCAGTTGTTTCTAACAGATCTGTCCACCAAAAGAGCTACACTCTTTGTGATTCCTGAACAGCCAGTAGCAAGATCTGGCCTGGGAAGTGGAAAGCTCCCTTCAAAAGGAAAAAACAGAGCCCTTTTTCCACCCCTTTCCAGCCACAGGGGCTGCCCGATAGAAGACAGACCAAACTCAGTCTGGCAGTGGGGATAGCGGGTGGGCCCTGTGTTGTCAGATGGTTTGAGTGCAAAATTCAAGCATGCCCTGTGCCATAGTGACTCGTTGAGATGGGGGTGGGGGGGAGGTGAGTGTCCCACCTTCTTATCTCTCTCAGTGGGGGCCCGTCTTCAGCTAAAAGCCTGTCTGGCAGGGGGCAGGGCAGGCTTGAAAAGCTGTCACCCCACCCTGGGCAGCATAAGCAGCTTCCAGCCAGCTCCAAGCCGGGAAAAAAAAAAAAAGAAACAAGAACATCCTCCTCCCTTCAAGCGAGTAGTCGGGAACTAAGAGCTGACACCGCCTAGCACGCCTCAGGAATGCCAGGGAAAAGAGATGCTTTAAGCCTCCCCTCGACACACATAGGCACACATAGGCAGGCGCGCGCACGCAGGCACGCACACTCACTCATACATACACACATACACACATAGACATAGACACAGACACGGAATCAAGCAGGCACATTCAGGCATGGAGGCGCAGGGAAGCAGCCACACTCGACTGTAGGTCTTCAGGATCCCCTTTCCCCCTCAACTTCGGCCAGGGCCCCCAGTGCTCTTCTTAGCCAGGAGCCTCCCGATCTCTCAGTTCCAGGGTCCAGCTTCAGCACCAGCTCCAACTCCGGGGCTGCCAATCTAGTTGCGTGCCCATGACTATGCCCTGGGCCCCAAGCTCCCAGCTCCGAGATCCATCACCTGCGCCCCCCTCGGGAGAACTCGGGTGATCACTCAGCACAAGTGGCCGAGTAGGGGACCCGAGGCTGGGGAGTTGAGGGGCAAAGAAGGGGTGACGGGAGGGGAGGGGAGGGGCAGCCACTCCACGCCGGGCTTGTCAGGCCCCTCCCCCAGGGCCACAGGCTGGGGGATTCCCGGCTTCCAAGCTCCTTACAGCTGTCCAGCTACTAGCCCAGAAAGGAGAGCAGGGCAGACTGAAACGGCCGCGGCGCCTCCTTTCTTCATTGCTTTCCCCGACGGGTTCCTGCACGCCCCCCGCCACACCGCGCGGGGGCTGGGGGTGGGGGGCCAAGGATTGCTAGGGCCCAGCCGCTGTTTCCCTACCCCAGGCAGCAAGGAATGAAAGACTCGTGTGTGTGTGTGTGTGTGTGTGTGTGTGTGTGTGTGTGAGAGAGAGAGAGAGAGAGAGAGAGAAGAGAGAGAGAGAGAGAGAGAGAGAGAGACACAGAGAGAGAGACACAGAGAGACACAGAGAAAGACAGAGACAGAGACAGAGACAGAGACAGAGAGAGAAAGAGAGAGAGAGACAGAGAGAGAGAGACTAGCACGTGTCTAGTTTTTGTGTGACTACGTGCTGGTTACCCCTTTGGGGGTCAGGGAGGGTGTGCACATGTGTCTCTGTGTGTGAATGAGTCTCTCTGTCTCTGTGTCTCTCGATTTCTCTGTGTGTGTGTGTGTGTGTGTGTGTGACACACACACACATAGAGCCGGCCTCAGGCACTAGTGGACACCCCCTGCGTGTGCATGTGTATACACAGACAGCGTCTGCAGGTTAGTCACAGGTAAAGTCTCCCACACAGCTACCCTCGACATGCGTGCACACTTGCATGCGATCTCATTAGACTATTGTTATCATTAACTAGTCACACAGACGCGGGCCGATGTTACTTGCACGTCCACACAGAAACAAGTGTTCCGAGTCCGCCCTCACCTCTTTCATCCTCCCCATTTACTCCCCCCACCCCCCGTCCCGGCCCCACACACACACATTCACACTCACACACACCCCACCATCACCACCAACCGGTCGGTCCTGCAAAGTTTCCCAAGGAAGCGTCGGAGGCGAAAGGGCTCGGCGTACCTTGAATGTGCTGTTTGATGACATTCTCCAGGTGGTCCAGACGCTCGATGATCCTCAGCGTGTCCCCTTTGTCCTCGTCCAGCTTCTTGTCGGGCACCGGCTCCTGCACCCGTACATAGACGCTAGCGATATAGTTGGTGACCCAGCCCACGTAAAGCAGGCAGATGATGTTGGTCATGCCGCTCAGGATCACGCAGGTGGACACCAAAGTTTTGGTCTTCCTGGTGCACACCATCCTGCGCTCCCTCCATAGAGAGGGGGAGCTCCCCGCGCTCCCCCAAGCCACTGGACTGCCCCCAATCCCTGCTGTCCCCACACGACGCTCCAAAGGACTCCGCGATCTGGAACCGGCGGGATGGCGGGATGCCGAGCTGCCAGGCTCTAAGGTCCGCAGCTTTGGAAAGCAAAGCCCGGGCTGCTAGCTCAGGGCCCGGAGCCCCCGCGCGGGATCTTCGCCTCACAGCCCCAAGTTTGTTGCTCCCGCTGCCTCCGCCGGCCAGGCTAATAGCTCTATTTACTAAAAGACCCGCAAACAAATGGGAGAAACGAAGCCGAAGCCCATCCAGCAGCCGCTCAGCGGCGCCCGGCAGCCCGGCACCGTAGCGCGCAAGTGTGGCAAACTTTGCAGCTGCCCGGGCGCCTGGCCACGCCGCTCCCCCTTCGCCCTGCGCCGGCTCTCTGGGCAGACCAGCCCGCGCTGCTAGAAGGAAGGAGGAGGTGGCGGCGGCAGCGGCGGCGGCTGCAGCGGGCCGAGCCCGAGAGCAGGACTGCCCGGCCCCCTCCGAGCGACAAGCGCTGCCGCCAATCGCGCTCCGGCTCGGGAGAGGGGCTGGGGAAGTGCAGCCGTGGACCAACGGGGACCGTGCAGGGGGCGGAGTCCCGGCCGGCGCCCCACCTGCTCTGCTCCGTTCCCCAGCCCCCAGCCCAACTCCCCTCTGGCCGGCGCCCCGAGAAAGGGGGGAGCCCTCTCCACCCGCCCCAGAGCCCTGGGCTCCAGTCCCACTGCCGGGCCCTGAGCCAGCCAGCGCCTCGTTGGCCACTGGATAAGAGGGCTTCCCTCCCCGCCCCCGAGCCCTGGGAGAGAAGCCCCGAGGTCTGGGGACTGGGGGGTTGGGAGTGGAGCGGGGAGATCCACTGAGTTATCTTTTCTGCTCCAACCCCCGCCGCAGGGGTCTCCCTCGGCTCTAGATCTCTGGCTCCTAGCTCTAGGGCTCTCTCGGATTCCTCCCATCCAGCCTGGCCGCTGGGATTCCCATCCGCTGGCCAGCGCCCCAGCTCAGCCTGGACCTGGCTGGGCGAGCTTCCTTCACCAGAGATTCCCCCCGAATTGGTCCCCTCTGGGCAGCTAGCTGCAGAGAAATCTCTGTGGCTGTGGCCTCCTGGACCATCTCAGACGCCCGCCCTGCAGCACCCGCCATTCCATTCCAGCCAAGAAACATTTAAGAGTCAACGATTTGCACTGCGCAGTGTTAGGCGCAAGAGAGATGCAAGGACTGAGGGGGCTGAGGGAGGGAACAGTCCTTGTCTTCAAGGAACTTACAATTTACTGCAGTTAGCCCCAGGCTCTGCCTTCAGAATCTGTGACCTAGGTGGGCCTCTTATCCCTACTGCCAGTTGCTCTACAAAATAGCCTTGAGGTCCACAACGCTGGCTTTACTAGCGATCACTTCCATTTGTTATCTTCCCACCCCCCACCCCAGAAGAGACAGCCAAGTCAGGGCAGCTTGGCCCTTGCTTTCGGTTGCACACCGTCAGGAAAACCTGGGTTGGGTTCTGGTTCAAAGACATCGCCTTAGCCCAAGCCTGTCGCCAGACTTAATCTGTCACTCACTGGAGAACTAGGCCAACCACGGAGATAGGGACTACCTAGGGGTGGCTACATTTGCTGTGGACTGAAGGGGCGGGGGTGGGGCACGTGCCGGGCTCTGATAGTCACACTTGTTTTGTTATTGGTGTGGTTATTATTATTCACCGCTCTGAGAGCGCCCACACAGTACCAGCTGCTTTTAATAAAAGAGTTTCTTTTCCCCCTTCAATACCAGATTTCGCTCCTCTTCACCTCACCCCCACACCACCTAAGGGGACATTTTCCCTGGGAAAACTCAGAGAGAGGAGCAGTAAAGGGGGGGGGGGACACCCGCACCACATCCTCTGCAATGTCACAACTGACGGCCAACCAACCTCCCTGTGACACTCACTCGCCCAAGGGATGGCGGTTGTTGCTGGACTCTGAGACCTGGACACGGGGAGCTTGCCGGGTTCCCTCCTCCTGACCTATCCAGCTCTGAGCACATTACCAGTGTCTGCTCCCCTAAATAATATCTCAAAGGATACTGCAAAAAAAGAAAGGATAAAATAAAAATAGCATGGTTCTGAGATCCTGAGAGACTTCAGCCCACATCCTGGACAAGTGTGTTTCTCTCTCTGTGTGTGTGTGTGTGTGTGGTGTGTGTGTGTGAGAGAGAGAGAGAGAGAGAGAGAGAGAGAGAGAGAGAGAGAGAATGAAAATAGGCTCAAAAGTCAGAGAAATTTGAAATTTGCTGCCTCCATGAGGGAGAAAACTATCTCCTTCATTCTCTCTCCTCCAGAGCTGTGATTCAGCTCATGGTGAAGTCAGATCTCTTAGCAGGATGAGCTTCTAATTTTTTTAAATGCTTTATTGTATTTTCATTTATTTTGTTAAGTATTTTCCGAAAACATTTTCAGCTGATTTGGGCCACAACTAGACTGTGGGCTGCCTGTTTATTTCCTCAGGTAAGGAAGCCTTGATCATATTTCTGAAACATATTGGTCCCATGGCCCTGGATGAAGTCTTTACTCCCCATATAACTCTCTAAAACTCTCTAAGTTACTGAGCTGGTTCAGTTTGCATTGGTAAAAGGAGTTTCCTCATCAAGAGCTCTCCCACACCAGACCAGTCCCTCCCTTTTAAAATAATTACTATTATTGGCATTCTTTTGTATGTGGTGGGGAGGACCAGAAATAGCAAACCAACTCAATACAGTATTTTAAATAGCTACTTCCCTTTAAAATCCCACATCCTCAAATACAATCCTTCCTTTAAGAAAAGCAGAATGGCCCAGTAACCTGAGATTCTGCATAGTTGGCAACCAAGAGGTTATTACAGAGCTGACCTTCTATTGCTGTTTGACCCTATTGAAGCAATACTTCAATTTCTGTGAGCTAAGCTAGAGTTCTCAAATAGGAGTGACCATCACCAGTCATCTTTGTCTCTCCTAAATCACTATCAAAATTATTACCAGACATGTTACAAATGAAAAAAATAAAACACCACAATCAGAAGAATTAATGAAGCATACATCTCTCATCTTCAGAGGAACCATCTAAGGATATAGCCCCTAAAGTCTTTTCAAAAAAATTTATTTTATTTTTAATTTATGAAATAAAACAGGTATTTCCAAAATACAGTATAATAAAATGATTGCACATGAAACTGCAAATCTATTATGTACAGTTTGCTAATCCTTTTAAATATATAATAAAGTTATCATGTAATTTTTTCTTCCTTTTTTTATTCCCTCCCCCCACCATAGAAATGGCTAGTATTAGATACAAATAGGTATATGCGTATGTGTGTGTATGTGCATATATATATATATATATATGTATATATATATATATGTATATATATATATATATATGTATATATATATATATTATATATATGCAAAATCATTCTATGCATACTTCTATTTATCAGTTCTTTCTCTGGATACAAATACCATCTTCCTTCATATGTCCTTTGTAGTTATTTATAATACTCAAAATAACTTATTCATTCAAAGTTGTTCTTAAAACAATATTGCTGTTACTGTATACAACATTCTCTTGGCTCTGCTCATTTCACTCTTCATGATTTTGTGCAAGTCTATTCATGTTTTTCTAAGATCATCAAGCTTATCATTTCTTATAGTACATCACAATCATATAACACAACTGGTTCAGCAATTCCCCAATGGATGGGCATCCTTGCAATTTCCAGTTCTTTGCCACCATAAAGAGAGCTGCCATAAATATTTTAGAGTATATAGATTCTTCTCCTTTTTCCCTAATCATCTTTGGAACTAGACCTAGTAGTGGTATTGCTGGATCAAAGATCATATGAAGTTTTGTAACTCTTTGGGCATAATTCCAGATTGCTCTCCAAAATGGTTAGATCAGCTCACAACTCCATCAACAATGAATGTGTCCCAATTTTTCTACATACCCTCCAACATTTGTCACTTTCCCCTTCAATCATTTTAGCTTATCTGATAGGTGTAGAATATCTCAAGGTTGTTTTAATATGCATTTCTCTAATCAATAATGATCTAGAACATTTTTTCATGTGACTATAAATTGTATTCATTTCTTAATTGGAAAACTGCCTGTTCATATCCTTTGACCATTTATCAATTGGGGAATGACTCATATTCTTATAGATTTTATAAAGTTCTTGATATATTTTAGATATGACCTTTATCTGAGAAACTGTCTAAAATTTCTCCCCAATTTTCTGCATTTCTTCTGATCTTGGCTACATTTGTTTTATTTGTAAAAAGCTTTTTAATTTAATGTCATTGAAATTATCCATTTTATACCTCACTCTGCTCTCTATCTCTTGTTTATTTATAGTGTTCACCTATCCATAAGTCTGATAAGTAATATGTTCCATGTTATTCTACTTTTCTTGTAACATCTCTCTTTATATCTAGGTCATTTATTCATTTTGACCTTATCTTGGTAAATGGGATATTGGTCTATGCCAAGTTTCTGCCATTACTGCTTTCTAGTTTTCCAAACAATTTTTACCAAATAATGAATTCTTATTCCAAAATCTTAAGTCTGTATACTTGTCACTTGTCAAATACAAGGTTACTACATTTACCTGCTGCCATGAACTGCATGTCTACTCTGTTCCATTGATCTACCTTTTAATTTCATAGCCAGTACCAGATAATTCTGATAATTGCTTTATAATATGATTTAAGATCTGGTACTCCTAAACCTCTTTCCTTTGCATTTTTTATTAGTTCCTTTGAACTAATAAACTTCCTTTTTGTTCTCCCAAATGAATTTCATTATTAATTTTTCTAATTCAGTAAAACTTTTTGGTAATTTAATTGGAGTGGCATTGCATATATAAATTAGTTTAGGTAAAATGGTCATTTTCATTATATTGCCCTGCCTACCCATGAACAATTAATATTTCTCCAATTATTTAAATCTGATTTTATTTGTATAAAAAGTTTTTTATAATTTTTTTTATCTAGTTCATGGGATAGTTTTGGCAGGTATACTTCTGGGTATTTTATACTGCCCAGAGTTATTTTAAATGGAGTGTCTCTTTGCAGGGTTTTGTTTGTGATATATTGGAATGCTGCTGTTTTGTGTGGATTTACTTTATATCCTGCTACTTTGCTAAAATTATTTTTTCAACTAACTTTTTAGTTGAGTCTTTGGGATTTTCCAAGTGCATAATCATATCATCTGCAAAAAGGGATAGTTTTATTACCCCATTCCTTATTCTGATTCCTTCTAAAAGGGTGTGTAGATTGGGATTTGGGAGGACGAGGGAAGAGGATAAGGGAGGGACTTTTAGAGAGGTAGGTAGAATAAGGAATAGGAGAATAAAGGTAGAAGATAGAGTAACAGGGATAGGGTAAAAACAGAGGCTAAGAAGGACAATAGTGAGTAAACATAAGATGGAGGGAAATTCACAAATAGTAATTATGACTTTGAATATGAATGGGATGAACTCATCCACAAAATGGGAATGCATAGCAGAATGGATTAAAAATCAGAATCCAACAATACATTGTTTACAAGAAACACTTTTAAGAATGAGGGATACACATGGAGTTAAAATGGATGGTTGGAGTAGAATTTATTATATTTTCACTGACGCAAAAAAGGCAGGAGTAGCAATTATGGTCTCAGACCAAATAGATTTAATTAAAAGAGAGTAACATGTTGATAAAAGGTGTCACAGACAATGAAGCAATATCAATACTAAACCTACATGCACCAAACAGTATAGCATCTAAATTTTTAAAAGTTAAGTGAGATATAGATGGAGATAGAGAGCAGTATTATAATAATGGGGGACTTTAGTCTTTCCTTCTCAGAACTAGATAAATCTAACCAAAAAATAAACAAGAAGAAGTCAAAGAAGTGAACAAACTATAAGCTAGATATGATAGACATCTGGAGATAATTGAATGGAAATAGAAAGGAATACACCTTTTCTCAGTGGTTATGGTACCTTTATAAAAATTGACCATATATTAGTACATAAAAATTTTATAGTTAAAAGCAGAAAAGCAGAACATTAAGTTTCCTTTTCAGATCACAATGCAATAAAAATATATTTAATAAGGGACCAGAGAAACATAGATTAAAATCTAATTGGAGAATACAAAACCTAATCTCTAGATGCAGATATCATCTTTCTTCAGATGTCCTTTATAGTTAATTTGGGTATTTATAATACTCAAAATGACTTATTTATTCAAAGTCAAAGCAATGTTGCTGTTACCATACGCAATGTTTTCTTGGTTCTACTCATTTCATTCTTCATTATTTCATGAAAGTCTTTCCATATTTTTCTAAAAATCATTGATCTCATCATTTCTTATAGCACAGGAGTATTCCATCACAATCATATAACACAACTTGTTCAGCCGTTCCTCAATCAATGGGCATCCCTGTAATTTCCAGTTCTTTGACATCACAAAGAGAGCTGCAAAATAGATGTCAGGACACCTGCTTAGTGGAGAGGAGGCACTAGCAGCAGTGGGAACCATGAAAAGCTTCTGGCTCAAAGTCCACACTGAAATCTGTGATCCCATAATTCAATTCAATTCAACAATTATTTATGAAATGTTTACTGTGTGTAAGGCAATGTGGTCTCCTAATCTCTATATAGCCATGCAAGTTATAGGGGCCCAGCAAATATTTGTTGAATGAATGCTGGCTTCTGTAGGCAGCCCCAGCCTGCTCTGCCTAAATTCTTAAGGGAACTGGTCCTTGAGAGAGTCTAACTCTGCTGTTGCCTCTAGGGGAAGAAATATAGAGGGATGTGGCCACAAATTGCTTCAGAAAAGGAAAAGCCAACACCTGGTACATGGGCACTCTAACAACCCCTACCTGCCCATGTCCTCTTCTTCCAGATGTTAATGAGGGAATCATATATGAATCCCACTCTTGTCATTGGTCCTTGTTCTCAAAGAGGACCAATGACACCACAAGTGTGATGTCTTGACTTGCAAGTGACTTGTTGTCATCCTCACTCTCTCTTCCAGAGTCAGTGGGGTCCAGTGGCAAGACAAAGGTCAAGATGACTGGTGATGGCACCAGATGCAGCAGATGACTTTGGCCTGTCTAAATTAAGGTCTTTCCCAGGTCTCAGTTTGTATAAGGCTATGCCCATTCAATGACTAAGGGCTAGGTAAGAATTGAGACAAAATATGGCCCAACTTACCATCCCAAAGACTTTCTTCAAGAGACAAGATGCTACCAGGGCCTGGCAAAGAAGATAAGTATACAACATCCTCTTCAGAATTTTTTGCTTCTCTTTCTGACTCCCTAATGTAAGAGTTGCTTAAGATACTATCATTGGTCCCCTTCTTTTATTTATTTACCACACACAAACCCTTACTAATCTATGTTGATTCCACCTCTATAACATCTCTCAAATCCATCCCTTCCTATATTTCTATACTGCTGCCACTCTAATATGGAAGCTTATTCCTCCCACCCATCTCATGCTGCTATAGTCTCAGGCAATAGATAAAGATGGAAAGGTTGCATTTAGTGCTAGAGATATAAAGGCAAATGATACTTCCTATTCTCAAAAAGCTTATAGTCTAATGAGTATACATAAATATATGTATGGGGAGAGAGAGAGAAGAAATGCAAAGGAATTAACTGTAAGGTAGTTTGGGAGGGAGGGCACTAGCCGTTGAAGGAATCAGGAAAGGCTTTATATAGAAGACAGTGCTGTGTCTTGAAGGAAGAGAGGGATTCTGTGAAGTAGAAGAGGGGAGAGACTATATTCCAGGGATGGAGGACAGTCAGTTGTTGTTTGTCCTTCATTCTTGAAAAGAACCATGATATCAGTAAGGTGATGCCATGATTTGCAAGCAAATTGGATTTAAGTAAGGCAGGGCTATGCAAAGTCACCAGCCTCACTCTCTCCTCTGGAGCCACCTGGGTCCACTGGCCAGATATAGATCAGGACAACTGGAGATGGCTTTGGATGCAGTGAGGGACCATGGCATTTTAAAGCTAAGGTCTTTCCCAATTCTCAGTTTGACTGAAGCTATGCCCATTCAGTAATTAAGGCTAAATAATAAATTAAGCAAAGAATGGCTTCTTTTACCTAGTCAAAAAAAATCAATCTGGGAGGGGAAGACCCTCAAAGTTTCTAGTCAAAATATACACAATTGTTATTTACACTCACTCTGAGCCATCAGGGCCCAAATAATGACCAAGTGAGGCTTGGGTTGGGACCTATTGTTGGCCAATCAATGAGAGCCAGAGTGATTTGGGTTTAAGGCACTGTCCTTAAGACAGAGGTATAGCTGGTAAACCTCAGGATATCTTGTGAGGTATCAGTGATCAAAATTTATATTCCTTTTGGCAGAGAATCCACAGGCAAGGGTATGATTCCCTATGTGGACAGAGGGAGGGAGAGAGGGAAGGAAGGAGGAAGGAAGGAAGAAGGGAGAGAGGGAGCTGCATTGTCCACCCTGGAAATGGCCAGTTGGGTCCCCAGCGGGCAGCTACAACTACCCACAGGTTGTCCTTCATTCTTGGTTTCTTCTTTTTGTTTTTGTTTTTTTAGGTAGGCAATGGGGTTAAATGACTTGCCCAAGTCACACAGCTAGTAAGTATTATGTGTCTGAGGCCAGATTTGAACTCAGGTCCTCCTGAACTCAGGGCTCACTGCTCCACCTAGCTGCCCCATTTGTCGTTCATTCTTGAAGAGGACAAGGTGAAGAGAACAAGGCAAGGTGATGCCATGTCTTGCTAGTGAATTCAATTTAAGTGAGGAAGGGCTGTGCAGAGTCATCTCTCTCCTCTGGAACCATCTGGGTCCAATGGCAAGATATAGATTAGGACGACTGGAGGTGGTCCTCAGACAGTCAGTACAAAAGCATTGAGATAGAAGATAAGATGTCATGTGTGAGTAACAGAGAAGGCAACTGGATCATAGAGTATGGAGGGGAAATAGTAGTGACCAATGAGGTTGGAAATATTGGTTTGGACTAGATTACAATGAATGAATAAACTAAACAGAGGAAATTCTATTTGATTCTAGAAACATTTGGAAACAGCTTGAGTAGAGGAATGGCTTGGTTAGATTCACGCTTTGGGAAAATGTATATTCCATGACCCTAATACATATAAAATACATTTCAAGGTAATTTAAGGTGAATAGTGGGTCTGAAGTTATTGTGTCATGGTACAGGATAGGTTGGCTCAATTTAGGAAGGTTCTCTGAGGAAAGAGAATTAAGGGAAAGGAGGGGAGCAGCATGATTTAGGAAAAGAACACTAATCTGGGGGGGGGGTCAGAAGCCCCAAACTTTAATCCCGACTCTTCCAATGATTCACTGTGTCCCACAGTTTCCTCACTAGTAAACTAAGAGGGCTATCCTTTATGATTTCCTACAGTCCTATCCACCCTAATAATTCATCCTTTTCAAAATCTCTATAGCCAAAGAAGAAAAGAAAGGAAAAGAAAAACATCTAAATGCTTATTTTATCAGCAGAATGTACTTCAAAGTTTCCTAGTATATTAAGGGATGTCAATAGTTCCCCAGTGATTTCTTTTCTAGGGAAATGCACTCACCTGCAGAGCCTGGGCTAAGACTGGCAGAACTCTGTGATTCAACATCTGAGGATGGGAGAAGGGAGGGAAGGCCACTCAACCACCCTTCTGTAGATATCACTAGAATACAAGCCATTTCCCAGTTGATAAATGGTCAAAGGATATGAACAGGCAATTTTCAGTGGAAGAAATTAAAGCTATCTATAGTCATATGAAAAAAAATGCTCTAAATCACTATTGATTAGAGAAATGCAAATCAAAATTACTCCAAGGTACCACATCATACCTATCAGATTGGCTAGCATGACAAAACAGGACAATGATAAATGTTGGAAAAGATGTAGGAAAATTGGAACACTAATGCATTGTTGGTGGAGTTGCGAACTGAGCCAACCACTTTGGAGAGCAATTTGCAACTATGCCTAAAGGGCTATAAAATTGTGCATACAGTTTGAGCCAGCAATAACATTTCTAGGGTTATATCCCAAAGAGATCATACAATGGGAAAAGGGTGGTGGCAAAGAATTGGAAATTTAAGGGATGCTCATCAATAAGGGAATGGCTGAACAAGTTGTGGTATATGAATGTAATGGAATACTATTGTGCTATAGGAAATGATGAGCAAGCAGACTTCAGAAAAACCTGGAAAGATTTGTAAGGACTGATGCTGAGTGAATTAAGCAGAACCAGGAGAACGTTGCACATAGTAACATCCACATATTGCAATAACTAATTTTGACAGATTTAGCTGTTCTCAGCAATGCAAGGATCTAAGGCATCTCCAAAAGTCTCATGATGGAAAATGCTATCCACACCCAGAGAAAGAACTCTGGAGTCTGAATGCAGATCAAAGCAGACTATTTGCTCTTTTTTATTTTTATTCTGTTTTGTTTTGTTTCTTCTTTCTTGTGGTTCTTCCTATTGGTTATAATTCTTCTTTATAACATGACAAATGTGAAAATAAGAAAAAAGAAAAGAAAAAATGATGATTTCTCTTTCTATCTCTTGCTGCTGGACTTTGTTGGTAATTTATAGAAATGATGATAATTTATGTGGGTTTATATTATATCCTGTGATTACTAAAGTTGTTAATTATTTTAACTAGTTTTTTATTTAACTGTCTAAGACTCTCCAAGTTTACCATCATACCATCTGCAAAGAGTGAGAGTTTTATTTCCTCACTGCCTATTCTAAATCCTTTAATTTCTTTTTCTTCTCTTATTGCTATAACTATCATTTCTAATACAATATTAAATAAAAATGGTGATAATGAGCATCCTTGCTTCACCCCTGATCTTATTGGGATGGTTTCTAGCTTATTCTCATTACAGATAATACTTGCTGTTGGTCTTAGACAAATACTACTTATCATTTTAAGGAAAGCTCCATTTATTGCTATGCTTTCTGGAGTTTTTAATAAGGAATGAGTGTTGTGTTTTGTCAAAAGCTTTTTCTAGGAGGCAGAGCCAGGATGGTGGAGTGAAAGCAATGACTTGCTTAAGCTCTCCTCCAAACCCCTGAAAATACTCATAAAAAATGGCTCTAAACAAATTCTGAAGCAGCAGAACCCACAAAAAGACAGAGTGAAACAAATTTCCAGCCCAAGACAACCTGGATGATTGATCAGAAAGGTATATCACGCCAGACTGGGAGCGCAGCGCAGCACAGTGGGGGCGCGCAGTCCACCGCAAACCCGGAGCAGGCCTCAGAGGACTGAATCTCGGGCAGCAGTGGAGGTTTCCAGACTCCTCAACCCACTAATGCCAAAGACAACTTAGAAGGTCAGTGGGAAAAGTCTGTTTCTGTCGGTGATGAGAAAGGAAGGTGGAGTCTCAGCTTCATTCCCCAAGAGTATGGTCCTGGGGGAGGGCAGTGGCTTCCCGAGCTTCCGGCCCACAGACTGAGGGGGAATCCAGTGGCTGATCAGAGAGGGACTGCAGGGATCTCTTTGCCAGTGCTGAGGCAGGAATCTCTTGCTTTGCCCGTGTTTGGATCTGGGCCACAGTTCTGGGCAGTGGTGCTGGGGTGAGGAGGAGCACTGGCTTGGTGGAGCTTGTAGTGATTGTAGAGAGGAGACCCTCCTCACAGTTACAGGACAGAAAGGAGTACTTGTAGTTGCAGGCCAGGAAAGGAGTAAACACCTTGTCCCTTATCATACCACCTTGGAAGAACTGAAAATTTACAAGGCCCTACAAGTATCTCTGAAAACAGCTGTACAAACCCCCTGAAGCTTGGGACAGTACATTCTCCACATTGGAAGCAGATTCATACCTTAACAAAGAGTTTAAAACTCAAGTAATTGGCCAGGATCATGAGCAAGCAGCGCAAAAAGAGTCAGACTATATTATCTTACTTTGGTGACAAAGAAGATCAAAAGATACAACCAGAAGAAGACAACAAAGTCAAAGCTCCTACATCCAAAGCCTCCAAGAAAAATAGGAATCAGTCCCATGCCTTGGAAGAGCTCAGAAGGGATTTTGAGAAGCAAGTAAGGGAAGTAGAAGAAAAAGTGGGGAAAAGAAATGAGAGTGTTGCAAGAAAATCATGAAAAACAAGTCAACAGCTTGCTAAAGGAGAGCCAAAAAAATACTGAAGAAAATAACACCTTAAAAAATAGTCTAACCCAAATGGCAAAAGAGGTCCAAAAAGTCAATGAGGAGAAAAATGCCCTAAAAAGAAAAATTGGCCAAATGGAAAAGGAAGTCCAAAAGATTACTGAAGAAAACACTTCCTTAAAAATTAGAATAGAGCAATTGGAAGCTAGTGACTTTATGAGAAATCAAGACACAGTAGAACAAATCCAAAAGAATGAAAAATTAGAAAACAATGTGAAATATCTCATTGGAAAAACAACTGACCTGGAAAATAGATCCAGGACAGAGAATTTAAAAATTATTGGACTATCTGAAAGCCATGATCAAAAAAAGAGCCTAGACATCATCTTTCAAGAAATTATCAAGGAAAACTGCCCTGATATAGTAGAACCAGAGGGCAAAATAGAAATTGAAAGAATCTACAGATCTCCTCCTGAAAGAGATCCCCAAAGGAAAACTCCCAGGAATATTATAGCCAAATTCCAGAGTTCCCAGGTCAAGGAGAAAATATTACAGGCTGCCAGAAGGAAACAGTTCAAGTACTGTGGAAACACAACCGGGAAAACACAAGATTTAGTAGCTTCTACATTGACTGCAGGGCACACAGAATATAATATTCTGGAGGGCAAAGGAGATAGGATTACAACCAAGAATCACCTACCCAGCAAAACTGAGTATAATCCTTCAGGGGAAAAAATGGTCATTCAGTGAAATAGAGGACTTTCAAGCATTTTGATGAAAAGACCAGAGCTGAATAGAAAATTTGACTTTCAAATACAGGACTCAAGTGGAACATGAAGAGGTAAACAGGAAAGAGAAATCAGAAAAGACTTATTAAGATTGAACTCTTTACATTCCTGCATGGAAAGATGATATTTATAACTCATGAGACCTTTGTCAGTATCAGGCTAGTTGGAGGAAAAAAATTACATGTATGTATATGTAGATAGATAGATAGAGGGAACAGGGTGAGCTGAAGATTAAGGGGTCATATCTGGAGAATAAAATTAAGGGATGAGAGAGGATTATACTCGGAGAAGAAGAAAGGGAGAGGTAGAATGGGGTAAATTATCTCACCAAAAAAAAAAACAGAAAAGAAAAGTCTCTCACAGTGGAGGGGAAACAGGGGAAGGTGAGAGGGAATGAGTGAATCTTATTCTCATAGGATCTGGCTTAAAGAGAGAATAACATACACATTCAATTGGGTATGGAAATCTGTCTTACCCTACAGGAAAATAGGGGGAGAAGGGGACAAGAGACAGGGGGATGATAGAGAGGAGGGCAGATTGGGAAAGGGGTAATCAGAAGTAAATATTTCTGAGGAGGGACAGGGTCAAAAGAAAGAATAGAATAAATGGGAGGGCAGGGTAAGATTCAGGGAAATAGAGTTGGTTTTTCACAACATGTCTACTGTGGAAGTGTTTTGTGTAACTGCACATGTACAACCTATATTGAGTTGCTTGCCTTTTCAATGAGGGTGGGTAGGGAGGGAGGAAGACAGAAAATTTGAAACCCAAAGTTTTAAAAACATGTGTTTTTAAAAAAAACTGTTTTCACATGCTACTGGGAAATAAGAAATATAGGAAATGAGGTACAAAAGTCTGTCCTGCCCTACAGGAAAATAGAAGGAGAAGGGGATAAGAGAAGGGGAGAAAGATAGAAGAGAGGGTAGACTAGGGGAAGGGATATTCAGAATGCATGACACCTTGGGGTGGGGGGAGGGGGGAGATGGGTGAAAATTTGGAACTCAAAAATTTGTGGAAGTGAATGTTGAAAACTAAAAATAAGCAAATTTATATTTAAAAAAAGCTTTTTCTACATCTATTGAGATAATCCTATGATTTTTGTTGGGTTTGTTACTGATACGGTCAGTTATGCTGATATTTTTCCCAATATTGAATCAGCCCTGCGTTCCTGGTGTAAATCCCACCCGATCATAGTGTATGGTCTTTATGATATATTGTTGCAATCTCCTTGCTAGTATTTTGTGTAAGATTTTTTGCATCAATATTCATTAGGGAAATTGGTCTATAGATTTTTTTCCCCCTATTTTCACTTTTCTTGGTTTAGGTATCAGTACCATATTTGTGTCATAAAATGAATTTGATAGGACTCCTTTTTTTGCCTGTTTTCCCAAATAGTTTATATAGTATTGGAATTAATTATTCTTTAACTGTTTGGGAGAACTCACTTGTGAGTCCATCTGGTTCTGGAATTTTTTTCTTAGGGAGCTCATTGATGGCTTGTTCAATTTCTTTTTCTTTCTTTTCTCCAAATTGATGGGCATCCTTTCAATTTTCAGTTCTTTGCCACCACAAAGAGAGATGCTATAAATGTTTTAGAACATTTAGGTCCTTTTCCTTTTCCCCTGATCATGTTGGGAAATGGACATAGTAGTGGTATTGCCAGTCAAAGGGTATACCCAGTTTTATAACTCTCTGGGTATAATTCAAGATTGCTCTCCAAAATGGTTGGATCAGTTCACAGTTCCATCAAGTGTATTAGTATCCCAATTTTTCCACCTCCCCTCCAACATTTGTCATTTTCCCCTTCTATTATTTTAGCCAATCTGATAGGTGGGAGAAAATATCTCAAATTCTTTTTAATTTCCATTTCTCTAATCAATAATGATTTAGAGCATTTTTCATATAACTATATATGTGTGTATGTATGTGTGTGTGTGTATGCCTCTTTGACATCTCTTCATATCTTTTGACCATTTATCAATTGGGGAATAACTCATATTCTTATAAATTTGACAAAGTTCTTTATATATTTTACATATGAGGCTTTTATCCTAGAAACTATCTATAAAAATTTCCCCTAATTTTCTGCAATTTATTTTTTAAAAATAGGTTAATCTGGGCAATTTATACTTTTGTAAATATTCATCCATTTCACTTAGATTGTCAGATTTGAAAAATGGTGGTCTCCTTACACAGCAGGTACTTGCTGATCTGATTTCAACCTAAAGACACAGAGGAAAAAGCCAGTGGAGTAGAGATGGACGATGCTCCTGAGAAAGGGGGGAAATGCACAGCAAGATTGAGAAGGGATTTATTCCTTTGGGATCAAAGATTTACAACTGAAAGGAACCTTAGAAGTCATTAGAGTCTAATAACTTCATTTTAAAGATGAGGGAACTGAAGTTCAGAGAAATGAAGTCATTTGCCCAAGGCTACACAGGGAGTAAATAGCAAAGCAAGGACACAAATAGCATTGGCAGAATGTCTACTTATAGGATTGTAGGAAAGGAGTGGAGGACAAGTATGGAGATAAGGATGTGTGGAAAAGAAGAGACGGATCTGAAACTAGATGTGATGGTAAGGCATCCTCTCCTCATTTATTTCTTTGTCATCCTCCCCACATCCATTTAGCTCTCTCTCTAATGTCTAGTACTTCATGTTCTTCACTTTAATGTCTTATTCTTTCTCTCTCTTTACCCTCCCTTCATCAAAGTTTACCTCTCCTAAGCCTTCTGTCCATCCTGCTTTTGCTGGTATGACTCAGTAAGCTAATTCTTACTAAAAAACTAATAATGATGAGTTATATCTACCCAGGTAATCAGATACACACACCACTCCCTTCTAGATAGTTGTTTCTATGATATTCTAAGTGTGGTGAATGGCATAGGCAAAGGCCCAGAAGTGGGAAATGGTATGGCTGGAAGAGTATAGATCAGTTTAGTTGTAGTAATGTATCCACAGTGAGGAGCAGCTGTGATGTTTTAGCTGTGAAGACCACTAGCTTGGATGCTCTGACTGCCTCCTTTGCAACACATGCCTTCCCAGGCAACATCTCTTGGGACAACAGAAAATTCAGCATGGATAGCATGATTTTGGCCAAGAGTTTGGAGGCTTCTACAAGCCAGGGAGAATAGAAACCTCTGCTCTGTTTCTTGAAGAAAAAAAAAAAGATGCTCTTCAATCTAGGGCTGTTCCTGTGAGCCAGAAGTATCTGAGGGCAAGCAGCCTCTGGCCCAAGATCTGAACATGGCCACACAGGGAGGGAAAGGTAGAGAACAGAACCCAGCTCCCCAAAAAGACTCTTGCCACAGCACAGCTGGCTCCTCTCCCATAGAAAGCAGCCTGCCGCCACAGTTTTCTGTGTTCATAGCTCCCGGGGCATCTGTGGCATCTGGGAAAGAGCCAGCTCCCTGCTCATGGCATCAGGTGGTATTCTTTTGGAAAATCAACTGATCCTCCCTGTGTCTTTGTCCACCCCTTTGGCACAAATCCTCATTTTCCCCAGTGGGACCTGGTGCTGGCTCAGCTAAGTTATTGTCCAGAAAGAATCATATTCCACTTCAAAAGTATTCCTTCGTATGTCTGTGAGCCCACATGCTCCAAGAAGGGAGAGGCCAGCATAAAGATAAAGTGCCAGAGACCACAGACCCAGCACAGTGCAACCAAAAGATCACCAAGTATGGGGTTAGAGAAGCAGGGCTCAAATCCCACCTACATAATACTGGACAAGGCACTGGCTTCTCCTGCCCTTAAAGGCCTCTAGAAAATTAGGAGTTGGGACTCAATGGCCTCTAACATCCCTTCCAACCATTAACCAGTGTATCGGGCAAGGGTGGTCTGGGCATATCCAACAGGATGATAGACCCAGCCTGGCCAGACACTCTAGTCCTCTTATTTCAGTGGGTTTTTCTAAAGGACTTTGCTAGCAGCACAGGGAAAGAAGGTGAAATTACTATCTCAGAGGATGGAATTATTGGGTTCCAGAGCCTGTGATTTGAATCCTAAATTTTCTGCCCCAAATCTAGACACAAAGGCTGACACAGCATCCTGGTCTATCTGGATCCTTCCCGATACATGAGCATCTAGACCTGGCCCTGCCCCTTGGCCACAGCATGCATTGCCTTGGTGTCCTAGAAAGATTCCTCAATTTAAGGATAGAGGAACTAGGTCTGAATCCCGGGTTCTTCAACTTACTTACCTGCAACCTTAGGTGAATCACACAATCATGTATAAAATAAAGATTATCTCTAAAATGCTCCCTCCTCTAAATTTTGATCCTATGCCAGTAGGCAAGCCCCTTTTTGACTCCAACTCAATTTCTGGTTTTTGTTCACTTCTAATTTGATACCTGTCCTGCCTGTCTCACTCATGTTCACCATTTTCTGGTTCTATTGTGGTTCAATTGTTCAGTGGTATCTGACTCTTTGTGAGTCCATTGGAGGTTTTCTTGGCAAAGATACTGGAGTGGTTTGCCATTTCCTTCTCTGGCTCATTTTATAGATGAGGAAACTGAGGCACACAGGGCAAAGTGATTTGCCCAAGTCATACAGCTAGTAAGTGCCTGAGGCTGCATTTGAACTCAGGTCTTCCTGACTCCAGGCCTGGCACTCTATCCACTGCACCACCTAGCTTCCCAAGGTGCTATTAGGCCTCCACACTTGCCCAATTAGGATAGGTGGGTACCAGCTCAGTTCATTTAAACATTCTCCATATACCTAGCCTTGCTGCTAACTGTCCACTTTCACAGGTTCAGACTGAGAAGTCTTAATTCAGCATTCCCCAGGACAGCATTCATCAACAGTACCTTACAACTTGGCAAAACCCATGCCATCATTACATCAAGGATCCATGGTTTTCTCAGCATAAAACCTCCCTTCACCAATCACAACATGTAATCTATCTATCTACAGTCTTAGGCTCACAGAGATTAAATATTTAATCCAACAACATAAAGATAATGTCAGAGGCAAGATTTGAACCCAGGTCTCCCTGACTGTGAGTCTAGTCCTCTATCAGCTATACCGAGCTGCTTCTCCCTCAAAACACACACAGAGTAATAAACAGATATTGTTCAACCAATTGCCTTTCCAAAATTGCTTTAGAGTCACTAAGTATTGATTATAGAAATGGACAATGGGGTTTTCCAGCAATAGAGGAACTGAGCTGAAGGATGGACAGCAGCCAATTTAGGGCCCTAAAAATGTTAATATCAAAGGAAGTTTGGCAGAGTATATAGAGTAGTGGTCTTTAAACTTTTAAAATTCTGTATCCCTATCATTCAAAAATAAAATAAAATAAGCACACAGAAATTATATACATGTTTACTTATTTATAAATTACAGAATGTACTATGTACTAATAATTGTGTGTACTTTAAAATTTACACCAAAAAGACATTAAAAAGATAAAGATGAAATGATGAAATAAAATTTTATCCTAGAGTCATTAGGGGGCCACCGAAGTTTATTGAGTAGGGGAGTAGCATCATCAGGCTTGTGCTTTAGTAAAATCACTTGGCAGCTATGTGCAGAATAAATTGGATAAGGAGAGACTGGGGGCAAGAGGACCAATCAGAAGGCCATTGCAATAGGTGGCCCAGCGGACAGAGTGTTGTGCCCAGAGTCAGGAGGATCTGAGTTCAAATCTGGCCTCAGACACTTACTAGCTGTGTGACCCTGGGCAAGTCACTGTTTGCCTCAGTTTCCTCATCCGTAAAATGAGCTGGAGCAAACCACTCCTATCTTTAATAAGAGAAACCCCAAAAGGGGTCACAAAGAGTTGTACATAGCTAACTAACGAAACAACAACAAAAAAGAGGTCCTGAACTATGGCCTTTGGGGGAAGAGAAAGGGACACATGCAAGAGATGTTATGGAAGCAGAAATGACAAGATTTGATGGTGAGATATGTGGAGTCAGTGAAAGTAAGGAGTCAAGGCTGTTACCATGGTTGCAAAACTGGGTCACCAGAAAAATAATGGTGCCCTTGACAGTAATCTGAGAAAAGTTTGGAAGGGGGTCAGCTTGAGGAGAAGGATAATGAATGAGGGCTGCAACGCACACTAAAACCCACCCGTGCCTGTACGATCCATTCTGGACCAAAATGGAAAGGGATGAGATGAGGCTCTTACTCAGCGGTCACTGCAGCAGAGGACAAAGCCTGCCTACCTGCCACAGGCACAAGAATTGCTCGGTTGAGGTTGCGGGGGTGGGTAAGACCAAATTTTCCCGCCTGATGTTGCTGTGGGTCCCCACGTAGAAACTAGCTCAAATAGCATGGAGGCTGTGGACGTAGTGACCCAACCTCTAATCTTGGACTGATAGGCCAGGTCCCCAGAGCTCAGCTATTGCTTCTCCTTTCAGAGTTCCAGGGGTAACCTGGAAGGAGGAAGGGGTTATTGTTAATTCTATGGCTCATGAGCCCTCATCCAGTACATAATCTATATACTATATATGATAATACATGAATATATATTATGAATATTTAAAATAATGAATTAATATTTCTCTAATATCATATAACTGATTGATTTCCCCTCAATATCAATTAACATTGATTAGCTTTTGTAAAGGGAAATTTACTGAGAAGATATAGCAAGACCCAAACTACGGAAATCTCTGAAACTGGGTTTCAGAAATTGAAACCTATGCTCCACCCCCTCAGCCTTGGGAGAGAGTGGACTCATGTTTAAAATGGTGATTATCAACTCCTCCACCTACACGTTAGCTTCTGTGTATGGCATAGCTGAAGGATGATTGCAGACCTGGGTTTACGGCACCAGATCAGCTCACCGCCAGGCTGGGTCAACATGGCAGAGCTATGTACGCACCAGGCTTGGCTGCTGCAACTATAGACAAGCTCTACTATGGACTCTAGGTGCTGGACTTCTGGAGGCTCTTCAGGTATTTTGAAGCACAGAAGGTCATAATCTGAGCCTTTTCATCTCTGATTCTCATTCACCTAAGATAAGGGAAAAAATGAACCCAGCAAGGATCAAAGGCGGCCATGCGTTCATGGCCTCATGGTGGCATGGATTGGGACATAAGGCATTTGCCCCTTTTCCCTGCTGGAGGCTTACAGCTCTTCCAGCATTTGTCTAAGCCTTTCGTATGGATAGCCCAGCAGCCAATGCAAATGTTTTTCATCACCACACAGTAAATTGATGGAATACAGTCACCGAGTATTGACATATGCTGTAAAACAGGGTGGGCATCTCCAACATGCACCAGGGCATAAATGTGGCTGTTCAGGTTGCCCAGGATGTGTGAGGATGGCTGGTCCCAGCCAAGTATAATGAACAGTGTGACCTTTTGAGATGTTCTACTTACTGGCTTGGTGCACTGTTTGGCTAATAAGTGGGTTTTGTTCCACTCTACTAGCCAGATGGTGAATAAACTATTCAGTAGTCACTAAGACATCTTCCCATAGTGAGGTGACTGGGCTGTTCTGAACAGGGTGATTTCTCTGGTTAGCATGGGCTTGAAAGTGGCAAGAATCAGGAGTGTTAGAAAGGACAATCTGCTTCCCCTTACAGCACTGATGATTGGTGCTAACAGTTCACTACCAAAACAGGCCCAGTTCCCTTCCCTCAAGATCTATGGAGTCTGGCCATTAAAAGAGAAGAGTTTGGCGAAACTTAATTCTGAGACAAATTCAGGTACCAGAGAGTATAAAGAATTCCAGTGGGTGATTCAAGATTTAAAAAAAAAATTCTTGAGGTGGTAGCAGAAAGAATGATATGGTAGGATGCAATTATGGAAAGACACATTCATACTCATGCTGAAAGGATCCTGTTCTTAGGATCCAGATTCCCATAGGTTTTGGTCTTTAGGCAGCTGGCGACACAGTGGATAGAACACTGTGTTGATAGGAAGTCCAGAGTTCAAATCTGGTCTCAGATATTTGCGAGCTGGGTAACCTTGGGCAAGTCACTTAACCTCTGTTTGCCTCAGTTTCCTCAATTATAAATTGGGAATAATAGTAGTACCTACCTCCCAGCGTTGTTGTGAGGAACAAATGGGATAATATTTATAAATCACTTAGCACAGTACTAGGCACAAAGTAGGCACTTAATAAATGTTTAGTTGCTTCCTATACCCACTAAAGTGGACAAGGCCACCATGCCATCTCTCTCAAAAGTAATCCACAAGCTGCTCCTACTCCTTTTCTTGACCACTTGCCTCATTAATGACCCATCCTTAAAGTTCTCATTTGGCTCCCCCATGATTCTCACCCGGGCTTCCTTCATCTCCTTGTATCAGTGTCAATAATGTCATCATAGGGTGCAGAGCTGGTCATCAGGACAGAGAGAGCCTACTGATGGTCAAAGTTTCCAACTAGCTATCTGGCCCATCAATGACATTCCTGATGCTGGCGTTTGACAGCCATTGGCGGTGGAAACTAGCTCATAAGCATGTGGGAAAAAGGCCTTCATGGTCAGCAAGATTGAATGGTTGCAGAGAACATGAACATGGAGTGAGAATGAGAGAGACTAAGAGTACCATGAATGAGGGTCAAAGTAGCATGTGTGTGAGGGATGTCTGGGGCTTAGGAGACTTTGGAGTTTGTGCATCAATGAATAGTAAGGTCAAGAGAATCTCATTCAGTCATTTTTTCAGTTGTGTCTAATGCTTCATGACCCTGTTAGGGGTTTCTTGGCAAAGACACTGTTATGATTTTGCCATTTCCTTCTCTAGCTCACTTTACAGGTGAGGAAACTGAGATAAAAAGGCTAAGTGACTTGTCCAGGGTCACACAGTGGGTAAATTTCTGAGACCATATTTGAACACACAAAGACCAGTCTTCCTAACTCCAGTCCTGGCGCTCTATCCACTGAGCCACCTAGCTGAGAATTGGTGTAAGTTAAAGTCTAGGGTTGCAGCTTTCCCAAGGGGTATGCAGGATTTGATCTGAAGAGGGCATATAAGGCAAGGGTTGGATAGTGTCCTATGTTCTAGTAGCACCCCTGCAAACATACACACAGAGCTATGCCAGTAATATAGAGTGATTATAATCAGATTTGATGTTATGCCATTTATTTGAACCGATCTGAGCTTGTTGTGGCTTCTGCCAGGGAAGGCTGAGGACCTGACGAGAGCATGAAGGGATCCCCAAAACTCAAGGCCTGACTGTGAGACACCTCTACCAATAACACCAGAAGTATCATGGAGGTGGCTCCCACTCTCCAGGCCACATCAGCGAATTAACAAGGGTGGTAAAGAGTATGGGAGAACAACTAACCACAGAAGTTCCAGAGGCTTATTAAGGCTCACAGAGCAACAAACGTCCCAAGTGTCGAGCAGATGAGCCACTTCCCCAATTCTAACATCCCTTCAAGTGATCTACCAATCAGTGCTCTGGGTGAAGCAAAGGCTAGTCTTGGCATCCAGGCAGCTTAATCCAAAGCCAATATGTCTAGGAACCTCTTGGCACATGTAGACATCCAAGTGGGAACATATAGGGCGTGCTATTAGGGTCAGTGATTCTGGTGAAAAGCCAGTGGGTATTAGGCCCAACAGGGCACCTCATGGGCATAGGGATAGATTCAGAAAGGCACTAACAGCTAGGATCACAGAAGTATAGGTGTAGAGCCTCAAGGGACCTCAGAAGTCATCTACACTAGATGCCTCATTTTACAGATGAGGAATCTGAGGCTTCAGGGGAGAGAGGGAGGAGGGAAGGGAATAAAAGAAATTCATGTGATAACTTTATTATCTATTTAAAAGGAACAGCAAGTTGCACACACTAGATTCGCAGTTTCTTGTGCAATCATCTTTTTTTATTATACTATGTTATGGAAATGTTTGTTTTATTTCATAAACTAAAATTTAATTAATTTTTTTAAAAAAAGGTTGAGTGACTTGTCCTTGTTCACACAGTAAATAGGAGAGCCAAGTATTGAACTAATATCTCATAACTCCAAATATTGGTCCCTTTCCGCTACACAGCTTCTAAGCTGGGAAATTTTTAGCAAAATGACCACTAGGGATTTGAGAGATAGGGATCAGCTGCATAGGACTATCTTGGGCTCGTGACTTCAAAGTGGAGACGTGGGACACTAGACCCATTGCTGGGGTGAGAATAATACTGGCTACAATGGAAGATCTAGGCAAAATCCTTTCCCCAGACTGGAGGAGATGAGGAAGAAGAAGGGGGAGGGATGCTCCCTGTGATTCCTGTTACAAGTGTAGGTCAGTTCCAAGGTCATTGAGGTCTAGAGGCTGCCAGTGCCCCAAATAAGGTTCAGGAGTAAGGCAAAACTGATTAAAATGTTGCCAGTTGAGAAAGGGGTGAGATGGGAAGATGTAATGGAAAAGGATGCAGGGCCTTTATCTCCCTGTACTTGAGTCTAACACCCTAAATAGACTTCAGATGGAAGAAAAGACTGAGGCAAGATTGGAGTTATATAATTCTAATGCAGAAGTCTCCACTGTCGTTTCCTTTTAGAAATTCTTATGTTACCTTGAATAGGAAGGAACATAAACTTCATTCCTAAAAGCCATTACATCTAAAAGAATTCAAAAGAACATTTAAGTAGTTGTGTTAATATTAAATTCTGACCACGCCAAAAGCTAAAAGCAAAGAGTTTCTACTAAGAGGAATTATTTCTAGATGATCACTTCATTCATGTGCAGTTAAATGTTCTTGTTTAAATAAAATTTCTTTTGCAAAAAAAAAAATGAAATATGGTCAAGTTATGCTTTTTGGATGGAATTAATCAGAAGTACACAGTTCCTTAGGAAGAGGGCAACCTGAAAGAGTAGTGAGGAGATAGGAGGAAATGTGAGACCTAAAAGCATTTGAGGACATTGCTGATATGTCTCATGCAAAATAGCGATTTAGGAACAAGTCTGTAGATGAGTTTTCTTCAGTAAAGACTAAAACTGATAAGTGGTGAGAAATTAAAGTCACAGAATCAGTCCCCAAACCCTCGGAACTCCAAGGAATCCCAGAGGCCATCCAGGCCAATGGCCTGTGTGGGAGGGTGCCTTGGGGTTTAGGGAGCAGCTGGGAGCCCAGATGGTTTGTGCAGCAGCATGACATGAGGTTGGAGTGGTGGTCCCAGAAGGTTTGAGGCATACTTGAACAGAGTGCACATGACTGGAAGATGTTCAGTGTTCTTCCCCTTCTTCCCTACCCCTTGTAGCAATACTAACACCAGGAAACAAGGATGAAAGGCTATATTTACTAAATCTGGTAAATCAAGATTCTTCTTCCATTAAGTTTTCTGAACTCTTTGTAGTCTCTCCACACTGGCTCAATTGTCTTGGGAGGCACAAATGATCCTCGGGGAAAGTTTGTGGAAATGCAATAGCCCTAATTCCTCACCATGTTGACTTGGCTGGCTTTTTCTGACACTGCCACCTTGGATGGGATAGCTTTTCCTAAGACCTTACCATACACAAACCAGACTAGTTTTTACTTAAAAGGATTTGAACTGTCCTCAAGACTTAATTGGCCCAGGAAAGCTAAGGCTAGAGTCACTGATGATAGTAAGGTCAACAGAAAAATAGGGAAGCTACACTCAAAAAAATAATCAATACTATATCTTTGCTGAATAGCCTTTCCATGCTATGGCTAAGTAAACCTTCTTTTGTTAACTCATTTTGTTCCAACCCCAACCAGAACCAGCCTGGGTCAGGCCAGGGAGGCAACAGTCCCAACAACTTAATTTCCCTTTAATTAACCCTCCTTGGGCTGGTTATCTCCTCTTATCCTTGTTGTTCTACCTACTTAGATTCAAGCATTTCCCTGTGTTCCTCTTCTATCCCCTGAGACCAAATACGGACACTCTCCTTTCCTTACACTTAGCCAAAACTCTTCATGCTGAAAGGGTAAGAACTCTGGTTTCCCACAGGATCAGTGCACTAGTGGCCCATAGCAGAGGCCTCCTGTCTAGGACTCATCTATCCTCTGTTGATACCTGTGGCAGTTACACACTAGATTAAGGAACACCATGGTATAGTGATAGGTGGCTCTGGAGTAAGAGGTCACCTGTGTGACCTCAGGTACTTTATAAGCCTCCATTTCCTCATTTGTAAAGTGAGAAAGTCAGACTAGTGAACCTCTGAGAGAGTCTATTTCAGCCCCAGATCTATGATTTTATTTTATGATCCTACAGCTCTTCACATCCTCACATGATTCTATATCCAGGAGGATATATAATTATATAATAATAATAATGATAGCTAGCATTTATATATCTCTTTACAAATATTTTATTTAATCCCCGAAACTACACTTAAGAGGCAGCTGCTATTATTATCCCCATTTTACAGATGAGGAAACTTAAGTAGACAGAAATGACTTGCCTAGGGTCACACAGCAAGTAAATATTGGAGGGAGCATTTGAAATCAAGTCTTTCTGACTCCAGGTTCAGTGTTCTATCCACTATACCACCCAGCTGTCTCATCATGTAGGATGAGAGAGTTAGGAATACACAATGCAGTTATGCTGAAGCTGAATATTCCTAAAGTGGTCTCACAAAGACAGCATGTGCCTTACCATGCCAGCCTTCCCTTCTCTATAATAGTCTCTACGGTTCAGGTTGTACCCCATGAATTACAGCCATGGACAGTGCCACCTTATTCAGCATTAGCCAGTGAGAAAGCCTTCAAACTTTTCCTTCCTGTAAAACTCTTTGTAAACCTTAAAGAGCTATGTAAATAAATAAATATCATCATCATCGTTATCATCATGGTTATCTCATAGAAGGTAAGCTCCTTGAGGGCAAGGACTGTTTAATTTTTGTCTTTGTGTATACACACACACACACACACACACACACACACACACACACACACACACGAGTCTGGTGCCTGGTACATAGAAGGCACTCAATGCCTGTTGATTGGCTGGTTGATGTCATATGGGTATTCCTTCTATTGATACAGATGACAATCTCGGTCCACACCTTCACAATTCTTATTTAAAACCTTTGACACATAGTAGGTGCTTAATAAGTTCATGTTGACTTCACTTGACTTGACGCTACCACAGGCTAGGCCTGATTCAAGTAAGTCTGGTAGTTTAGGTTCAAGATTGGAATGAAATTAGAGACTCTTAGATAGTTTAACAGCTAATAAAGGAGATGTCTTTAGCCAATGCAAGGAAAGGATATTGAGCATGGAAACAGGATTGACTTAATTTGACTGTTGTTTCCCTGCCTCATTTTGGCTTTCTGTTCTAAAACTTGAGGAAGGAAAGGTGGCTCCTGAGACTTGGATTTGCTGTACTTAAGCTATCAGGAAGCTGTGTCAATAGCCTGAGCCTTAGTCCCTTAAACCAAATAAGTCTTGAAAACGGTTTCAATACTTTTTAAGGAAAATAGTAGCCTAGGCTATGTGGGGATGGGGCTTAGGAAAAGCTAGCTCAGCCCACATGGCAAGGCCCTAGGAAGTATGACTCCTACCATACCTTCTCATAAGTACCCCAAACAGAAGATGCCCATTGTGCTGAGGGACTTCTAGGTCTTTTAACTTTCTCCAGATACCCCTCAATTTATCATCCTTCACTCACTCCTGCTGCATGACTGGGTCACTCCTTTTGATCAGTACAATTTCCTGGATAATACCCCTTACATACTTAAGGGAACATCACTGTCATCAATATGCTGCTGACTGCATATACCCGACATGCATCATTCCGTTGCTCTTTGGGCTATGAGCAGCTATGAGCAGCTTTGATTTTTCCACTGATTCACAGCCATACAGCATTAGGATATTTCCAAAATATGTCGCCCCTTTCCCATCCCTCTTCAACAGAGGAGACTGATTATAATTTCAATTCAATTAGTACTTATTAATCATCTTACATATACATGCTGCTATGCTGAGTGATAGGGATACAAAGTTTTAAAAAAGGAGAGAGCCCCATTACAAGCTCCTATAGTTGGGGGGAACATGAGCACAGATTCATTTTAAGCTCTTTGAGAGTAAAGACTGTTCCATTTATTTTGTCTTTGTATTCTCATTGTTCAGCATCTGTATCTTAGAGATAAGGAACAGGCGGGGGTTCTAATCAGCAAGCATTTATTAAGTACTTATGATATGTCAGACACCCTGTTAAGTGCTAGAGATATAAAGAAAGACAAAAATAGCCCCTGATTTCAAGGAGCTCACATCTAATGGTGGAGACAGCATGCAAACAACTAAGATAGATAGATAGATAGATAGATAGATAGATAGATAGATAGATAGATAGATAGATAGATAGATACATACATACATACATACATACATACATACACACACATACATACATACACATACACACATATATACATACATACATACATACATACATACATACATACATATATACATGGATGGGTGAATAGATGAGTGGGTGATCAGATTAATTGATAGATGGATAGATGATTAGATAGGCAATATATGTACATCAAATGTATAGATATTTAGACAAAATGTATAAATTGGATTTAACATCTAGCATTTATATCACATTTGAAGGTTTGTGAACAAAGATAAACTATAAGTTACATGAAGGCAGGGACTTTTTCATTGCTTTTTTTTGTTTTGTTTTGAATCCCAAGCACCTGATCCACTACCTGGATAGTGGGAATACAGAACAGGACCTGGACCTGGATTTCATTGGTAATAGGAAACTTCAGCGGAGGATGAAAATTGCTGATGAAAATTGGCACCTTCTCTGCAATGTGCTGTCTTAGAGAGTTGCCAAGGGTAGTTGCAGTAACTAATATTTATATAGGGCTTTAAGGTTTGTGAAACATTTTACATGCATTATCTGGGTTTGAACCTCACAACAATTCTGTGACAGAAGAGAAAGCTGAGGCTGAGAAAAGTTAAATGACTTGCCCACAGTCATACAGCCATTGTGTCAGTGGTAGGACTTGAACTCAGGTCTTCCTGGCTCTGAGACAAGTACTCTCTCTCTCTCTCTCTCTCTCTCTCTCTCTCTCTCTCTCTCTCTCTCTCTTTCTTTTTCTTCTTCTTCTTCTTTCATCTTCTTCTTCCTTCTTCTTCTTTTCTCTCTCTCTACTACATCACACTGCCTGCACATAGTAGACGCTTAATAAATTCTTGCTGATGGATTGATTTAATTACTGTGTGATTCAAGGCAAGTCACTTAACTTCCCTGAGACTCAGTTACCTTGTCTGTAAAATGAGGGAGTTGGATTAGATGGCTGCTCCCAGCTCCTGGCTCTAAGTCTATGATCCTCTGATAAGTAAATACGTGGTCATTTGAGAGGGGAGAGGGCTCCAAATGCCATGGGATCACAAAAGACTTCTTGGGCTAAGCCTTGAAAGAAGCTATGGATTTGGAAAGGTGGAAATGAGAAAGGACCAGATTCCAAGAAAGGGGATGATTCATGCCAATGCACAGAGGTGAGAAATGGAACATTGACCAGACAGAATGTTGACTGGCCAATAGGTCAGTCTGGCTAGAACATTAAAGCCCTCGTGTAATGGGGGAAAGACCATTGGATTTGGGTTCAGTTTGTACCATGGCTCCCATCTATGACTCTCTATCACTGTCTCGAGCTGTGTCCCACAGGGATCCCCTCAGGCCTATTGAAGTGAATCTGGTTCCTGGCACCTCCCCAGAAAGCTTCTCCCAAGAAGCATTCCTTTATTCTGCTAGTTATTGAGTACTCTCTTCCTCCTGGTATTACTTAGAACATATCTCTCTATGTTCATGTGGTATCCCTGCTCCCAATTGAAATAAACTCCCCGAGGCCAGGGACTACAGCTTTTTTGTCTTTGTAGCACCAGTGATATGGGGCTTTGAGAAATGTTGAATTGAGAAGGATGGCCCCCAGACTCCTGAGTTTCTTGTGGTCTTGCATCTGCTTTTTTTTTTTAACAGTTTTGACTTTCTTCTTTACCATCAGCTGCTGCTTATCCTTCCTGTCTTTGTTTGCCTCTACCTGGTTCTGGTACAAAATCCTCTAATTTGCTTCATATAGTCTGTGAGGACTTGAACACTAGAGAGCTAAAGTACTGTTAGTATTAGATGTAAAATAAAGGAGCTCTAGTGCCCACTCATGGTGGTATCGGTTTTGACTAATCAAAAGCTTCTTTTTCTTTGTGCTGGTTCCCAGCTGTGCCTCAGGTCAGAGAGACTGCCAAATAAATGGCCTTCAGGTAAGTGGAGCTTTTTTTTTTTTCCACACAGGAGTGTTCCTTCTACCAAGATGCATGTTGTTCAGTTGTTTCAGTTATGTCCAACTCTTCTTGACCCCATTTGGGGTTTTCTTGGCAGGGATATTAGAATGGTTTGCCATTTCCTTCTCCAGCTCATTTTACAAATGAAGAAATTGAGGCAGGGGTAGCTAGGTGGTGCAGTGGATAGAACACCTGCCCTGGAGTTAGGAGGACCTGAGTTCAAATCCAACCTCAGACCAAACACTTGACATTTACTAGCTATGTGACCCTGAGCAAGTCATTTAATCCCAACTGCCTAAAAATTTTTAAAAAAAGAAATTGAGGCAAACAGTGTTAAGTCTGACATCATATTTAAACTCAGGTCCTCCTGACTTTAATGCTGGCATGCTAACCACAGTACCACCTCACTGCTCCCTATGCCAATGATATTACAGGTCTAGTAAAAAAAAAAAGGGGGGGGGGAGTCACTATTTTCCAGACCTTTTTGAAAGCAGTCATTGACCACGAACCAGACAGAAACCTCTGTCCAGGAAACATTCTACTAATGGAAAAAAACTGTGAACAAGCTGGAGTGCCAATACCACCCCCAATATCTCCCTCACCTGCACTCCTGGCCAAGGTTTCCAGCTGCCTACAGGACATGGGCTTATAACTGGAGAATCGGAGAGGACCTTAGAGAAAATTGAGTCTGGGGCCTTCATTTTACAGATGAAGAAGCAGGCACCCAGAGATACAACAAGGTTTGCCAAACGTTACACAGGTAGCCAAGCCGTTAGTGGCAGAGCCAAGCAAGGAACACAGGATCTCTGCCTAAATCCAGTTCTCTGCATTATATGATGCAGATGTTTCACTGCCAACCAAAACTCAAACCCAAAACTGAACTTGAAAACATTGGCCCCAAACCTGCTCCCATAAACCTTGGCCCACAATGGCTCAATCCTGCCCCATGGAAGCCTAAATTCTTCAGCCCTATATTTCTCTTGCATATTCAGTCTCACCCTGGGGCTATTACTCTGAAATGACTCTACTCCACCCAGGCTAGTAGCCTCCCATCAAACATCCCCGTCCTAATTCTTGGCCCTTTGCCTTTGTTTGTACTGATCCTCCCACCCCTGATGCACCACACCACTGAATCCCCTCCTGGCTCCCTGTTCTCCACCTGTCCTGATCCTATCTATCAATCAATGCCCAACTGGAGTCAAACCTAGTCCATACGGAACTTCCCCGCCCGCCTCAGCGTCCCTCTTTTTCCTCCATTCCTATCACACTTCCACTTGCTACCTTCTGATTTAGCATTCTGCTGTTTTCTTGTTTGTCTTTCCTCCCCAGCTGTACTGCAAACTCCTTGGGGTAATGATTATGTCTAATATTTCTTTTCTGTCCCACGCTGCTGGGAATATGTTCCAGAAATACTTGTTGGCTAATCCTCAGCTTAGCAGCAGGACTAGTAAACACAGCCCCAGGCCTAAAGTCAGAGAGGTCAGAGTTCAGTTACTATCTCCAGTGCTTCACAAGCTGGAATACCCTAGGCAAGTCATTAAACCTCTCCACCTCGGTTTCCTCACCTATAAAATGGGGACGATGAATAGCATGTACCTCTTCACTAGGTTGTAGTAAGCCCAAGTGATGTAGTAGATGTAAAAGTACCTTGTGAACCTTGTAATACTATATGAATATAAGCCATTTTATTGTTTATTCATTCATGTCCCCTTCTCTCCTCCTCTTTCCCCACCCTAAAACTATTTCTCTTTACCAAATGTTTTCTCAGAAATGACTTGCTTCCAGGGCTTGCCTCTAGGCTCCTGAGCTCCACCACGCCTGACTTAAGGTATTGATTCCCCAAGTCATTATAAATTATTCAGGAGCTATTTTCAGCCAGATCTGTCTGGTCCTCAGCATCTACATTCTTCCATGGCCATCATCCATCTCAGGGTAGCATTTAAAGTCTCATGACATGTTTACAATTCACGCTCCACCAGACATTCAGCAATATTTGCGCGCCCCAAGATGATCAAACACTGCTTGGAATTCTCAGCAGAACCAGGGAACCCAAGAAGCATGGCTGCTTTCTCTTTTTCCCTATTCTGAACAAAGATTCTCTGGTTCTACCAGCCCCATCCCCCTCCTCAAAGATACGTGGGAAGACTGTTATAAAATGCAGGTGACTAGAAGTCGGTCTCTGGCTGAGAACTCTGAGACTCTGAGACATGCCTAGCTGTAAAGCAATGCTGCCTCCCCAGCCCACAGAAAAGCTTCGAGGCCAATATTAATGCTCAGCCTAGGAGGCATTGGGTTGAATGTTCTACTGCAAAATACTGTATGATTCAGAGCTCTACAACCAAAGAGGTCTTTTCATGTCTCTGATGCGTACTAGGCTTCTCCTGCTGAGATAAGTGGCAGAGAATATTATATACATTTTTTTTCTTTTATAGGATGGAGAAATGGAGGAGGTGCTCAGGCACCACTTTCCAGGCTTCTATTCAAGCAGTGGCTGCCTCTGTCCAGGGAATGACCCACTCATAGAAATGTTGGGATGAAAAGGCAGAAGGGCCATCCCTTCCTCAGCTTGAGCCCGTGGAGGACAAGAAAGGGGCCCTTCAGATGAGGAGATTGGATTTACCCAGTAGTTTTACACTAGGGTGTTGGACACAGGACCTCAAAGGCTGAATGGCAGTGTCTAACCCATGCCTTTCCTAGAAGCCAGGATTGCTCTGCCTGTCATGCATGTGCCAATGTTTCAAAGTTCTCAGCCAGAGACTAAGATATAACTAGGGCAAGGGAAAAGGGCCCCCTTTCAGTGGAATATAGGGGCACTGATGGCATCCGAAGCCCTTCAGCAAAATAAACAATGTCTGTGTTACTGGAAGAGGCCCAATCCTATGCACAAAGGAGGTTCTCCAATCCAACCCTGTTCTCTCTCTCTCTCTCTCTCTCTCACTCTCTCTCTCTCTCTCTCTCTCTCTCTCTCTCTCTCTCTCTCTCTCTTTCTCTCTCTCCCCCTTCCCCTTCTCACTCTTTCTCTTTCCCCCTCCCTTTCTCCCCCGCCAAACACACACACACACACACACACACCCCCAAGAATAATCCATTTAAAATAGAAAACTACCAGATGACCTGCTTCCTCTCCCTTCTCTCTAGCTCCTCTCCAGCTTGGCCTTATCTGCTCTTTGTTCTCCTCTACCCACACACTCCCTATGGCCTCCTCTTGGCTTCTCCCTGTTCCCAGGTCCCTCTCCACAGAAGTTGTTTTGAGTGTCCCAGGTGCACTAGAGTGATTAGACATATCATATCTTGTCCTGATATAGAATTTTATTTGAAAGAAAGTAATCCTAATTCATGGTTGATGGAATAAGTCTACAGCAAGTTCCCCTTATTTCTCCTGAAGGTAACTTTTGAATGGGAGTGTGGCATGGTAAACATAAAGCCACCTCTAGGCCAAGAAGAACGTGGTTCAAGTCTCACCTTTGACACATACTCACAGCATGCCCCTCCTCCAGCACCCCAGGCAGCTCTCTCAGACTATAGACATTGTAGAGAAGGTGCCAGCCTGTACAGGTAGGGGAATTTCCTTGTATCAGCAAAATCACAGGCCCAGTCTCTATCCCTATCCCATAGGCAATGGGACTCCACTGAAGGGTGCTAAGTGAGGCAATGGCTTCTTCCCTTCCTGGGTATATCCAAGTCTTTAAACCATAACCAACAGGGGAGATTTTACTGAGCAGATGCTATTTGACATTGGTAAAGGGAATTTTTTCACTGAGGAGTTAGCCAGTGGATTGTCTTTCCCCAAATTTCTGATGTTGACACCCAAGGGAATGGATGAAGTAATTCTTTTTGTAAAGACTGTGCCTCTAGAATTACAGACTGCCCCACTGTGGGCTTCTCTCTAGCACTTTCCCTCCAGACTGTTAGGGTTCATGTGTGTTAGGGACCTTCCTCCAGATGTCAGGAGATGAACTCTATAGTCATTAGGAATGTCTTGTCCATTCAGATGCTAGCAGAGACCTTTGTCTGTCCCAGAACATAGTTTTACCTTTTTTGTTTTATCATTCTGAGGATACCACCAGTTGTCCATAAGCCACACTTGATGATCAATGTCCAAATTGTGTGACCCTGGGCAAATCACTTAACCTCTGCCTGCCTTGGTTTCCTCAACTGTAAAATAAGAATAGTAATAGTACCTACTTCCCAGGGTCGTTGTAAGGAACAAATGAGATAATACTTGTAAAGCATTTAACACAGTGCCCTGGCACATAGTAGGCACTTAATAAATGCTTATTATTACCTTCCTGGGAAGGTTTATGACTACTGCCTGTGTCCTCTCTCACCATCCTTTTGGCTGCTCTTAGGAAAAGGCCTTACACCAGCAACTTTTTAGTTCAGGTTCAATGTTAGGAAGAAATGAGCCATTGGTCATTGAACAGTTAACCAAAGGAGTTTACTTGGCTATGGCAAAGAAAGGATATCAGTGAGGATACAGAAGACCTTAGCTTTAGCTTTGGTAGACTTAACTGTCTTATGGAAACATATCTGGTCAGCAGAGCAGAGTATAATGACCTAACTCACATGGTCTCAAGGCATCTACCAAGTCTGAGAGGACCAGACACCACGAGTAGGACTTTTATGTCCCTAGGTGACCAGGAAGCTGTGTCAAGAGATTCTGGGGCCATTCAGGTCCTGGGAGAAACTTTGCCACCTTTTTAGGGGCAGAGAGGGAGAAGGAGTGGGACTAACCCCTGTTGTGGGTGGATAGAGAAGGTGGGAGGGGAAGGGAAACCCTACATACCCTAGAACAGCTGGTATCTTTGCCCATTGGTCATTCTGCTTGCTTCTCTAATGGCTCAGCACCAATCAGTTTCTGCTTTTGTTATAACTTGTTGGCTTTAGTGATGAGTCCGGTTACATGAGATCTCAGTCCCCAGACCTACCCTCAGTCTGGCTTCGATTTCTTGGTTTTGATACTTAGCTCAAATTGCTAAGGCACTTGGACAGCTCCCACTCTGAGCTAGCCCTAATACCCAGATAGGAGAGTTAGCCTCTAGCACTAATCTATTGGACCCAACTATACACAGCCCCTGCTGGCCAGCCCTTGTCCAGAACACCATAGTTGAAAAAGACTTCAGCTCCTCTTTTGTTCCATCCTGCCTGACCCCAGCCAGTTCCAGGCAGTGACATCATCCCAACACTCTTCTAAGTCATCCAGTTAGAGAGCAAAACTCCTTTCTGGGCATGAGTGGTAATCTATAGATTTAATTTACAGGGTTACAGAGTTTCACACTAGCCAGTCACAGCTTTCTCACTCAGGTATACCTTTCCATTCCAGCCCTGGCCCAAAAAAAAAGCACAACCTACCCCCTCCTCCATTTCTCTTAGTTCTTCTCAGCAGGAGTCTAAGAAACCAAGGACATTGAATCAGAAGCTTAGAGCTGAAAGGGATCTCTCGGGTTATCTAGTTCAAACATTTCATTTGACACATGAAGAAACCAAGACCTAAGAAGACTAGGTGCTTTACCCCAAATCACACAGTTAATAATCAGCAGAATGGGCATTTGAACCCAGGAACTCTGACTGATCCCCTATATCTAATCCAGGTCATTGATGCCTGAGATCCTACAGGAAGACTCCTCCATTCCAGGTTAAAATTGCTCTCCTATAACTCTCCTGATACCTCACATGAATTATTCAATCCTGGTGTCTCACTCCAAAATTCTCCCTGAACAAGGCTCTTCCCTGGATATACTGCAGCCCTCGCTAGCTCCCCTATTCCTCTCCCCTTTCTCCTCTGCTACCTTCTTTGCAGGTTTTCCCTTGTGATCACTGCTTTCATTTTATTATTTTGTATTATTTTGATTTTTTGTATTTGTGTTATTTTGATTATTTAGTATTTTATTTTTCCCCAGT
>NW_027556402.1:215295193-215375193 GCF_003287225.1 Phascolarctos cinereus
GACTCAGACACCACCTACACCACAGGCTGTGTGATGAAAAGGAACATTTGAGGCTTCTGAGCTGTCACGACATTGTTAGTATGAATTCCAAACTGGGCTAATACGAACAACCTAATAAGGAGGTAGAGCAAGAATGAAGAAATAGATGAATCAAGACAGTATCTCTTTTCTCATCTTTTCTACCAGTTGCAAAAAGTGTCTTTGTTCAAACATTGGCCTTAGATAGTCTGTTAACTGCTCTGAGCATCTATTAATTGTATCTGACCACAGTTTGGACATATCCTTTACTAATTAAAAACTCTTTGTGTTTAGAGAGAAAATAATTCAAGGCTCGTTAGATTTGTTTTCTAATCATAAATAGGATAAGGTAGATAATGGAGAGAAGAGATAACAGGCTTGGTAGAAAGCTCAATGAGTGAGTCAGGAGACCTGATTTTTTGTCCCAGTTCAGTTACGTTATGCATACTTTCCCCACTCTGAGCCCATCCCACATCTTTAAAACAGGCAGTTAGAGAAGATTATCTATAAGGCATAACTTTTTTTTTTGGCAAGGCTATCAGGGTTAAGTGACTTGCCCAGGGTCACAGAGCTAGTGAGTATCATGTGTCTGGGGCTGGATTTAAGGTTTAACTTTTAAAATCTTACTTTAGCGATATCTTTTGTTTCCACATTGCACTAATTTCCAAATTTATGCCTCACAGTTCCTTCCCTAGAAAGCTATACCATAAAACAAAGAATAAAAAGAAAGAAAAACATTCCAGCAAAACTGGCAGGTCAACTATACATGACATCATATGCAACACTGCACAATCACACTCTCTCACCTCTGTAGAGGAGACAGGAAGTTGCATTTTCTCAACTCTTCTCCAGTTAAGTTTGCATAAGGCATTCAATTGGGTTTACATCATGGCAGTAATTGTGTGTCTCACTCTCCTACTTCTTCTTCCTTTACTTCAGTTTCTATAAATCTCCAGACCCTTCTGAATTCTTCAAATTCACTGTTTGTGGCATATGAATGTAATGGACCCTTATCAGAATCTAGCACAGGCTGCTCTGTGTCCCAAAGAGCTTGCCTCTCTTCCTTCAAGAAAGGAACTACCCATTTTGACCAACACTAAAAGAAATAAACAGTTCATCATGGGAGAAAACAAAAGCTATGAATGCTGCACCTCACCCTCCCACATTCCCAATATGATGACTGGTTATATTGATAAATAGCATGGTACAGTGAATAGAGCACTGCCTTCAAGTCAAGAAGACCTGAGTTCAAATCCCCTTCAGACACTTACTAGCCTTGTGACTCTAGGGAAGGTATTTGACATCCCTGAGTCTGTTTTCTTGACTGCAAAATGGTGATATGAGATAATATGTATAAAGCGCTTTGCAAATCTTAAAGTACTATATGGATTAGAGTGACTGTGCCTTCCCCTTAAAAGATCTGGAGCAACAAAAACTTGAGGCCTTGAAACAAGTCTTAGCAGAGTCAGCTCTTTTTTTTTTTTACTTTTCTTTATTAATTTATTTTTATTTATCAACAATCACTTCCATAAGCTTTTAAGTTTTAAAATTTTCTCCCCCTCTTTCCCTGCCTCCCTCCCCAAGATAGCACCCAATCTGATATAGGGTATACATATACATTCCTATTAAACATATTTTCACATTAGTGATGTGGTAAGAATTAGAACCAAAAGGAGGAACCACCAGAAAGATGAAACAAAACATAACAGAAGGAAAAAAATAGCAAGTAGTATGCTTCCGTCTGCATTCAGACTTCATATTTGTTTCTCTGGGTGTGGATAGCAGTTTCCATTATGAATCTTTTGGAGTTGTCTTAGATTCTCTCATTGCTGTGAAGAGCCAAGTCTATCAAAGTCAGTCATTCCATAATGTGGCTCTTACTATGTATAATGTTCTCCTGGTTCTGCTCACTTCACTCAACATCAGTTCATTCAAGTCTTTCCAGGTTTTTCTGAAGTCTGCTTGTTCATCATTTCTTATAGCACAATAGCATTCCATTATATTCATACACCACAACTTGTTCAGCCATTCCCCAACTGATGGACATCCCTTCAATGTCCAATTCTTTGCCACCTCAAAAAGAACTGCTATAAATATTTTTGTACATGTGGGTCCTTTTCCCATTTGTATGATCTCTTTGGGATACAGCCCTAGAAGTGCTATTGCTGGGTCAAAGGGCATGCACATTTTTATAGCCCTTTGGGCATAGTTCCAAATTGCTTTCCTAAATGGTTGGATCATTTCACAACTCCACCAACAATGCATTAGTGTTCCAGTTTTCCCACGTCTTCTCCAACATTTCTCATTTTCCTGTTTTGTCATGTTGGCCATTCTGATAGATGTGATATGGTACCTCAGAGTTGTTTTGATTTGCATTTCTCTAATCAATAGTGACTTCGAGCATTTTTTCATATGACTATAGACGGGTTTAATTTCTTCATCTGAAAACTGCCTACTTATATCCTTTGACTATTTATCAATTGGTGAATGAAAGTCAGCTCTTTCTAAGAGGGAACCCCAGGACCCCAGCTGAATCTAAAAGGAGAAAGATTCTGCCAGAGGATCCATACTGAAAAGCAGCCAGCAGTGACAACAAGATGGTTTGAGCAATGCCCAGCAGAGAGGACATGTCTGCTGCAGGAGTCCAGCAAGGTGGGAGCAGACCCAGTGGGAGCAAGGCAAGTCTAATGCTAGAAGACATTGGTGGTTCTGCAGCACTAGAATGCCCTCTCCAAATGAGTGCCCTGGCAATGCAGATCCCTGTGTGTAGATCTCTCCTCAGATATTCCAAAGCCACATGTGATCTCCATGAATGTGTGTCTCCACATGCACACCCTACATGTCTAATACACATGTATGTGTGTGTAATATGTACATACATACACATATACATATGTATATATATATGCCTTATGTATACATATATGTGTATGAGTCATTTCTCAGTCATGTCTGACTCTTTCTGACCCCATTTGGGATTTTCTTAGCAAAGATCCTGGAGTGGTTTGCCATTTCCTCCTCCAGCTCATTTTACTGATGAAGAGCTGAGGTCAACGGGGTTAATTGATTTGCCCAGGGTCACACAGCTAGCATTTGAGGCTGGATCTGAACTCACGAAGACAAATCTTCCTGATTCCAAGACCAATAAAAGAGTATATCCCAGGTTTATGGAGAGAAGTGTTTTTATCAATATTTTATTAAATGCATTTTGCTAGAAATAGCATTTACTAAGCACCACATGCGAAGCACTGTGCTAAGTGCTGGTGATACAAATATAAAGAAAAGGAAAAACAAAAGACTGTTCCTACCCTCAAGGACCTTAGGACCTTACATACTAACACAAAAAGACAATACATAAAAAAGAGCTTGAAGTTGGGGGGGGGCTCAAAGGAGAAAGTAGAAAAGTCTAGAGAGGCAGGAGTGGAATTAGGAGAGAAGTAATCATGGCTGACCTGTGTCATTCATGAAATAGTGGTCCCAGGCAGGAACTCAGCAATCAGAAAAGAGACTGCAGGTGTAGGGATGTCTCCAGGGTGAGAAGACTGTTGGCAAAGAGGAGGATGAGACTTGATGCAGGGGTGGGGAACCTGAGGCCTCCAGGCCACATGTAGCCTTCTAGGTAATTGGGTGTGGCCTTTTGACTGAGTTCAAGTTTTACAGAACAAATCTTTTTATTAAGGGCATTTGTTCTGTGAAGTTTGGATTCAGTCAAAGGGCTGCACTTGAGGACCTAGAGAGTCACACGTGGCCTCAAGGCTGCAGGTTCCTCACCCCTGGGAGAGTCAGGAGTGGAGCCATAAAAGGCATGAATTAATATTAATTAGTTAATTAATATTAATCCTCTCACTGACCAGAAAAAGGTAAACATGCCATCAGTAGGGGCAGGCCAGTGATGGTTTTAAGGAGATGTAGACCTATAAAGTACCTTGAACCCAGCTTTGGCTTTAACTGGGAGGTGCACCCTATGAGTTGATGGCTGCCCTCTGCTGCTACCCCTTGTATTGATTTTGTACGCACTTCACATTTACTTACCTATAGACACATAAGCTCCTTGGGGGTGCAGGCTTTTTCCTTTTTGTCTGTTTTCTCAGAAGTTAGTACAGTTGTCTTGGTACCTCCAGTGACTTGTATATGGTAACTGATTAACAAATGTGCATCATATTAAATTGATTCATGCTTCCACCATGGGGATAGATTAGATGACCTTTAACTTAGGTTCTAAAATGAAGAGGTGGGAAATGGTGTTTGATTACCGAAAGCGAAATAGTATTGCGTGCCAGAGAACCGGTCTCAGACTCAAAGACTTAGGTCTGAGTCCTGCCTAGCACACCTACTGGTGGGGTCACTCAGGCAACTCTAAGCCTCCAAGCTGCTGAACAGGTACCACCATACTGGAAGAAGGTGTTTTCTCACTTGGAGATGTTTCTACCAATAAAATCCTAGTGTAGTCCCCCCAAAAGAATAAATTCTGAAAATAATAATAGCTAGTATTTATATAGTGATTTAAGGTTTTCAAACATTTTACAAGTAATTTCATTTGATCCTTGCAACAACATAAGGCAGGTAATCTTCCCCATTTTACAGATAAGGAAACTGAGACAGACAGAGATTAAGTAACCTGCTCAGGTGATCCATCTAGTAAATATTTGAAGCAGAATTTGACCTTATTTATTTATTTATTAGGCAATTGGGATTAAGTGAATTGCCCAGGGTCACACAGCTAGTAAATGTCAAGTCTTAGGCTGGATTTGAACTCAGGTCCTCCTGACTTCAAGGCCGGTGTTCTATCCACTGCACCACCTAGCTGCCCCTGAAGCAGAATTTGAATTCAGATCTTCTTGCCTACAGGTGCAACAGTCTATCCACTGTGCCAAAAACCATGCCCTTTGTATTTTTTTTCTTAGCTAGACTGGCATAACCTTGCTGCAATATATTCGCCACCTGTTTAAGCAGCCAGAATCCCAATGTTTCATTATTCTACTTTGCCACTCTTATCACTGAGACAATATTTCATTACCTAGTTGATGCCATTCTAGGACTCTATCATTGAGATCCAAAGCTTTGGATTCCTTTGGTCGACTTCTGTCAGAGCCCCGAGTTCCTTCTCTGGTCTTTCTAGAATATCTCCTTGAATAATACTGACCTTTTTACACATAGCCTCTCTTTACTAACATTTTATCCCCCAGCAAGTTACCACCTCTACTACACCAAGGTCAGCTAGTTGACACAGTGGATAGAGTGCCCAGCCTGGAATCAGGAAGATCTGACTCCAGATCTGACCTCAGGCACTTATTAGCTGTGTGACCCTGGGCAAGTCACTTCACCTTGTTTGCCTCAGTTTCCTCATCTGTAAAAACAAGCTGGAGAAGGAAATGGCAAATCACTCCAGTATCTTTGCCAAGAAAACCCCAAAAGGGGTCACAAAGAGTCAGAAATGACCAAACAACAACAACTATGCCAGGATCTGCTTTTTCTAATGGAGGCAGCCTATTGTTTTCTGCCTCTGCTGGTTCTAATTAACCTTTTCCTTATCCTTATGTTGTCTCCTTGTGAGTGAGCAGAAAGATGTATTTTTAAGGAGTCATACCTATTTTGATATGTAGCCAACATAGGTTATTTAAAGTCAAACAAAGTTCAAGCAGTTCTTACAATATATTCTTCAATTCTACTTGTGTGAATCTATTGGACATTAGTTCACATCTCCCACTGGTGTAGATCACAGCCCATCCATGTTTTCTCATCCTGCATGATTCTTGCTAATGTTCACCAATAAATCCCCCATAGAGGATGTACCCAAAGTGCTGGTGGCCTTTATCTATGCCTTTTTATGTGTCATGAGTTGCTGCTGGGACTGTCCATCTGTTATTTCAAATCCTCATTACATGCCTGGCCCTCTGCCATTTCCTATGAGATACTTCCTAGATGATATCACTTCCACCACCCCTTTTCCATGCATCATTGTTGGAAATATGCTGAAGCCTACTTGGGCCTATTACATGACTCCCCAAAGCCTCTTGATCACCAGCAAGTTTGGCTCATAGCCATATGCCTGGCTGGCAGAATAATTGTGGGTTTTGTGTTGGGGAGTCATTTAAGATCATTGAAAGCAATATGCCATATTCCAAATGTAATCAAGCCTGCTCTTTCCCTCCTGTTTGACACAGGGCCTGGCTCACTGTCCATCTGCAGTGCCTGTCTCAGATAAATGCAGTGATATACTAGAAGAATATGAATATACAGAATGGCATATTTGAATTTGAATCCCACCACAGCCACTTACTAGCTGTTTGACCCTAGGCAAATCACTTTGCTTCTCTGGCCCTCAGTTTCCCCATTTGTAAATGAGAGGGCTATACTCAATGCCTTCTAAGGTCCTTTCCAGCTCTAAATAATGATGCTCTGTATGATCCTATGTCTATGAAGAATGTTATACAGAAGAGGAAGGGAAGAAGGGCTTCCGAATTTTTTTGATCTGAGAAATAAATGTGTGGTTATGGCCAAAGAGGAAGGAGCTAGATACTCTCTAGAGGAACCAGCTTCTTGTTCTTCAAGTATTTGTGATATAGCCACACAGATATAATCTAGGGAGAGTTCATCCTGTAAGAAGCAGAAGACAAGATGGGCACCCGTCACTGGTGTTTCTCTCCTTGCTGAAGGGCACTGAGGCAGCTCTTTGTCTACCAATACATGAGAAGTCTGCTGTCTTTCCATGGCATTTATCTATCCAAAACGTTGACAGAGACCCTCTCCCCAGACCCAACAAACCAGATGATAATTAGCCACCTTTGGTATCCATGTGAGAATAAATTATGTTTCCAGAAGAAACCTAGAAAGTATGGCTAAAGATTAGTCTTGAGCAAGAAGCTTACTTTGATTCTTGGCCAAAGAGATGGCTGGTGAATACATAGAAGAGGCGACTGAGTCACAAAGAGCCATTGTGGCTTCATCAAGTACTCGTTATGCCAGATTTGTCTTATTTAGATTTTTATAAAATTATTAAACTTGCCCATCAGGGAATGTCGTAAATTAGATTAGATTTTGTTTTGTTTTGTTTTCAAAGTTTTATTGATGCCTTTCATTTTTTAACCTTTCCTGTTATTCTTCTGATATTCTTCCCACCCCTGTTTAACTTCCCTTTTGAAATCCAAAACAAGTTAGGTAAAACTGACAAAATAGCTATGCCTCCATGTGAGACATTCTGTTTCCATTGTTCTCTACCTCTCTACCAGATAAGGGAAATACCTTTTATCATCTCTCTTCTAGATCAAGATTGGTCATTGCAGTTTCATCTAAATTAAGCTACTTTTTAGTGTACTTTTACTTTACACTTATGGTCATTGTACAGCTTGTCCTTCTGTTTCTGAGTACTTCACTTTGTATCAATTCATATAAGTCTTCTTGTATTTCCATGATTTGTTCATATTTGTCATTGCTTATGGAACAATAGTATTCAATTATACTCACAAAACACCATGCACTCAGCCATTCACCAAAAGACGAGCACCTACTTTCTTTCAATTTTTCTTTTGCTGCCACAAAAGTGCTGCTATGATAATTTGTTACATATGGGACCACTCGAAGTAAATATACAGTAGTGGATCAGATTTCTGATGTTCAGTTGTTTCAGTCATGTCTGACTCTTCGTGACCCTATCTGAGGTTTTCTTGGCAAAGATACTGGAGTGGTTTGTCATTTCGTTCTCCAGCTCATTTTATAGATGAGAAACTGAGGCAAACAGGGTTAAATGACTTGCCCAGTAAGTGTCAGATGCCAGATTTGAAATCAGGTCCTCCTGACTCAAGGGTCAGTGCTATGTCCACTGTGCCACCCAGCTGCCTCAAAGAGTATGAATACAGTGACTTTTTCCCATATAATTCCAAATTGTTTTGGAATGGTTGAGAGTAGTTGAGATTTTAAATCCCAGCTAAGCTAAAGGTGTATTAGTGTGCCTGTCCTCTCTTAACCCTCCAACACTGACTATATCCAATGTTTATAATCTTTGCCAATTTAATGAGGGTAAGGTTCATTATTTTCAGATAAATTTATTTTATTAGTGATTTAGTACATTTTTTCCATATGGTTGTTGACAGTATGTCGTGATTTAAAATGTGTTCCTATCCTTTGTCCACTTATATCTATTGGAAAATAGTACTTCATTATATGTTTGGATCAGTATAAATATGTCTTATTTACCTAGACTCTAGAAAAATATTTGACAAAGTCATTCGTGTTATTCTTGTGCGAAAGATGAAACAATGTGGTCCAGAATCAATGGTATAGTTAGGTAGATTAGAATGGATTAGATGGCTTAACCCAAAGGAGAATCACTAAGGGTTGTGTCTATTTTGAAGAAGTTTCTAAGTGACGTTCACAGGATCACACAGGTAGTGAGCTGGATTTGATGCTGGATTTGAAATCAGGTCTTCCTGACTCCAGGTCCACACTCGGTCCACTGCCCCTCCATGCTGCCTCAGATGGGCTTTATTTAATAAGGTTAAATAAAGACTTGCCTTAGCTATTCTCAGCAATACAGCCATCCAAGACAATTCCAAAGGGCTCATGATGAAAAATGCTAACCACCTCCAGAGAAAGAACTGTTGGAGTCTAAATGCAGATTGAAACATACTACTTTTCACTTTCCATATTTTTCCCTCTTTGGGTCTGTGTCTTCTTTTACAACATGACTAATATGGTAATATATTTTGCATGATTGAACATATATAACCTATATCAAATTGATTTAATGTTCAGGGAGGAGGGGAGATGAGGAAAGAAGAGAGAAAATTTGGAACTCAAAATTTTAAAAAATGAATGCTAAAAATTATATGTAACTGAGGGAAAAATAAAATATTATTAAAAATAAAATCTTACACTTGGGTTCAGAAGTCATTTTTATGAGTTTAAGATGGTGAATAGAAAGCCAGTCAGCAGTTTGTCTGAAAAAAAAAGATTTATGGGTTTTAGTGGACTGCAAGCTCAGGGTGTGAGACAGCAGATCTTGGGTTGTAATAAGACAGTGCCGTAGCTTCCAGAAACATAGAGGTGACAGTCCTGCCATCCTCTACCTTGGGTCAGACAGCAGAGGATATGAAGGGGAGAATTATGAAACTACTCTTGGCAGAAAAGAGCATAGGATCAGTCATAAGACCCAAGGTCTGGAGTGGTCATTCTGAGGTGTCAAATAGGCAGCAACACTCCTGAATGTGCCAGAACCAGATTAAAATGTAATTGGGAGATATTTAACAAAATAATTAAAAATACAATAAAATATACATAACATTACATTTTAAAACCAAGTCAGTATGTGGCCCACAGGGATCTTTATGTGCAATTAGAGGCCTTCATTTCTATTTGAATTTGATATCATTTCTCTAGTCTGATGCCTTCATTTTAAAGATGAGGAAACTGAGGCTCTTGAGGGGGAGGGACTAGGCTTAGTTACCCCAGCTATAAGTAGCTGACCAAGGATTTGAACCCCACCTTCTCTGACTCCATATGCAACCTTCTTTGTATTCACAGAGTCTAGCAGAGCCTGGTACATAGTAGGTGCTTCATAAGTGATGGTTGGTTAACTGACCACAGGGGGCATCTGCCTCTCATCAAGCAGTGATTGTCAAGGCCACATTTCCCCAGCAGGAAAAGTGCTGCTGCAAATATTTTACTACATCCAGGATCTTTCTCTCCATCTTTGCCCTCTTTGGGATGTATTATTCTCCAAGTCAACCAGAAAGCACTTGTTAAGAACCTACTGTGTGTTAGATATTGTGCTAGGTAGGTAGTGGGACTACAAATGCAAGAACAAAATAAGCTCACAGAGGAAATGAGTGAATCTTATTCTCATAGGATTTGGCTCAAGGAGGGAATAACATACTCAGTTGGGTGTGGAAATCTGGCTTACCCTACAGGAAAATGGGGTGGGGGGGAAGGGGACAAGAGAGCAGGGAGGTGATAGAGGGGAGGGCAAATTGGGAAAGGGGGTAATCAGAAGCAAACACTTCTGAGCAGGGACAGGGTCAAAAGACAGAAGAAAATAAATGGGGGAGGGGATAGGATGAAGGGAAATAGAGTTAGTTTTTCACAACCTGACTACTATGAACATGTTTTGCATAGCTGCACATGTATAACCTATATTGAGTTGCTTGCCTTTTCAATGAGGGTGGGTGGGAAGGGAGGAAGAGAGAAAATTTGGAACCCAAAGTTTTAAAAACACATGTTTAAAAAATGTTTTCACCTGCAACTGGGAAATAAGAAATACAGGAAATGGGATACAGAACTCTATCCTGCCCTACAGGAAAATAGAAGGGGAAGGGGATAAGGGGGGGGGGGAATAGAAAGGAGGGCAGACTAGGGGAAGAGATATTCAGAATGCATGCCATCTTGGGGTGGGGGGAGGGGCAAGATGGGGTGAAAATTTGGAACTCAAAATCTTGTGGAAGTAAACTTTGAAAACTAAAAATAAATTAGTAAAAAAAAAAGATAAAAAAAACCAAAATGAGCTCACACAAGTCAAAATGTGTGTGTTTCACTCCAGCCTGTACTCTGCCTCCCCATACCTGCTTCTGACTCCCTGTTCACCTGAGGAGAGCTCAGCTTCCTCACAAGGAGCCCAATTTCATTCCCTGCCTTTCCATTAAGCCTATTTTGGCTAATTAAGCTATTTTGGCTAATCTGCCACTCCACCCTCACCTCAACCCACAAATAGACTTAGCCTTGAATCCTGCTTTATCCTTGACTCCTTAGGTAGCACTGCTCTCACTGCCTGCTGGTCTCAAAAGACTTCCTACCAGCCACTTGGGCTGAATCCTGGCTGAAATGATTCCTGTGAATTATCCAGCCCAAAGTTAACCTTTCTCCTCTACCCTGGGCTAACCTCTCCCCCCTCACCTGGGATAACCTCTCCCTTCTATCCTGGGCTAACCTCTCCCACCTGTCCTGTGCTAACCTCTCCCCTCTACCCAGGTGTATTGCATTCTCTGCTACCCCTGGGAATGTGTTGTCTGAAAGGAAGACACTGGTCCCTGAAAGAACGTATAAGGGGGAAGGTATACTATGTTACATATTGTGTGCTATGAAATATACTGTGCTATGTTACATATTGAATTCTATGTTCTGATTTAGGCCTTGTGGCCAAACTTTGGGGGAAAGGACAAGTTACTTTCTTGTCTGTTTGAGACCTTGTGCCCACTCTGGTGATATGCTGTGTTTGCATATCTGGTGATGATGCCCAACATAATCTCTAGGTTGCTGTAATCTACACTGTTATTTTAGCATGCTATTGTTGTATATTGTTGCAGTCTATATTGTTGTTATGTTGTTATGGACTGTGGATGTTATGCATTAGTTTCTTGGCTTGGCTTGAGGACCCCTAAAAGTGTCACCTGTGTAGACTGTAAGAACCAAGCGTTACCTGTGTAGATTGTAAAGGCCAGGATCCTGGAGGAGTGGAGTATAAGTAAGGTGAATTTTAGTGTGTGTAAAGTGGATTTTTTGTTACTCTTTCTTGGAGTTTTCTTCCCAGGATCCATAGACATAACAGCTTCTACTTCCCAGGTGTTAGATATGGGTTCTCATAATCACAGTTCAAAACAGTTTCTACTACACAGTCATCGTAGATATAGGGGTGAAGTAATGTAAAATTTTGACGTTATTGTTGGCAATATGACTTCTTTGTCTGGTGCCCTATAAAGCAAGTGAGCACTGGTCAGTATGTGGGGACCCCCTTAGGGGTGAATGTGCAGGCTGGAATACTGTGCATGCCCCCATCAAGGCTTGGGAGGGGAATCTGTGTGTTTGCCTCAAATGGCCCCCATTGAGGCTTAAGGGGATTTAGGGGAGTGCACAAGTTGTGCTGGTCTTGATTGACCCCATTGAGGTGGAGGGGTAGTTGCCCTCTCTCTCCATGCCAGCCCCTGTGAGAAGGGCTGCTAGGGAATGCTGTAGGAGTTGGAGCTCCCATTATCAGCAAACTCTTTTTGAGAAGACTAGAGTAGAATAAAGTAAGCTTATTTAACCCCTTATTATGACTCCATTCCTGTCTTCCTGTCTGACCAGCTCAAAAGTGAACCTGCTAGTGAGAGAGGTACTAGAAGCCCTCCTGTATCTCCTACCTAAGACATGGCATAGTCTGTGTGTTTACTTGTCCAACACCTGGGTTAACCTCTCCCCCCTATCCTAGAGTAACCTCTCCCCTCTACCCTGGGCTAACCTTTTCTCTCTGTCCTAGGCTTATCTCTCCCCTTTACCAGGATCTTAGCCCCAGCTAGTTAGGCAGATCACATGTGCCCTGGGGCATAGACTTAAGGTCATATGTTAAAATCACCGCTTCCTACAAATGCATAAACTTAAAAGAGTAAAAGAACTGCATTGCAAACCCTAGTTTCATCTCTTCCCTCCTAATAAATCTTTTCTTGTATCTGTTCTCCTTCCCCTCATTCCCACTCAGTTTCTGGCTGATACTGCCTACACAGCTCAACCTTACACATGTGAAGCATTTCTTGAATCATTCCCATCAAGATGCTAAGGTTCCTAGCATATTGTGTGGCTTCTTCCATGATTGTTGGGAGTCTCCACCGACATCCTTCTCTGGAGCCTCCTTTTGCAAGTGGGTCTAGTTTCCAAAAGTCTGTGTCAACACTGCCCAGCCACTGGCAAGGCCTCCCAAGCCGCCAAGAATTCAAGGCCATTCTGACAACTGATAGGCAGGTTTGCTGGCTAGTTGAGTACCATCTGGCTAAGGTCAAATGAGGCTCATAACCAGGTTCATCTCTGGGTAACGAACGCTTTAGCCCTAGCAACTCTCTAATTTGTAGGTATCAGAAATAGGGTCATGGCTCTAGAGCTAGAAGGGGCCTCAGAGGCCATCTACTCTAATGCCTTCATTTTATATTTGAGGAAACTGAGGCCCAGGGAAGCTAATGACTTGCCCTCACATAAGCAGTAAGGATCAGCATTGTAATAGGTACCAAGTATACTGCCACACAAGAAATCAATGTCCTAGAAGAATTCAAATATTGTTGAGTGTGGGCCAGATGGGGTGTGTGTGTGTGTGTGTGTGTGTGTGTAGGGTAAAGAAGGGAGAGACAGAGAGAGAGAGAGAGGGGAGGGAGAGAGAGAGAGAGAGAGAGAGAGAGAGAGAGAGAGAGAGAGAGAGAGAGAGAGAGAGAGAGAGATTATTGAATTCTAGAATATTAGAGAAATTTGGAGATCATCGAAATCCAATCTCTTCATTTAAACAAATGTGGAAATTGCAGCTCAAAGAGAGGCTCAAAAATAATTTGTCCAAGGTCACACCATGTTCCCATCAGAGACTAGAACCCAGGTTTTCTGACTTCCAATCCACATATCTTTTTCCCACACTACAGACAAAAAGAGAGTTTTCTCCACTTTCTTCCTACCCTGGCCTAAATGCAAAAGTAATCAAATACTGTAAGAGAAAACCCACATACTCCTGTAAACAGCATTAACTCTGCCAAAGACATTTCTTCCTTGTACAGAGAGAGCTACATTCCTGACCTCAGAAACTCAGAAAATGTGCGTGCTGAAGGAGCCTACAAGAGCATCCTCCTTTAACAAGCATTGCTGCTTCTGTTCATCTGGATGAGGCAGAACCCATGGAGGCTCAGTTTACATCTTGCTCCTTCTCACTCCTCCTGGTATTCCGGGAGGGGGAGGGGAAAAAAAACCAGCAAGCAGGTGTGATTTATAATGACTCTCCAGTTGGAGAGAAGGGCATTCTATTAAAAAGACTTTCTGGCCCCTTCTGCTGAAGGATCTTTGCTTTAACAATATTGCGTCTCACTGCCTGTCACCAGCTGTTTTAGGCCGACATGAGGGAACGAGATCTGTTTCAACCAGACCTAGGGAGAAGCAACCTTGATTATCCAGCTGGCCCTGGACTTGGGGGTGGGAAGGGCGGGTAAAGAGGGGAGTGAAGCCTGCTTTCTCTGCCATGTTATAGAACCACACCATGGCAACTAACAAGCCCACGCCTTGGCTTAGCTCCTACACTGAATGGATCCCCGCTGACCTGATGAAGATGAGAATGATGAGAATAGCAATTGCTATTTATGTTGTTGTTGTTCAGTCATGTCCAACTCTTCGTGACCCCTGGACCTCTGTCCATGGGGTTTTCTTTGCAAAGATACCGGAGTGGTTTGCCATTTTCTTCTCCAGTGGCAAACAGAGGTTAAGTGACTTGCCCAAAATCCCACAGCTAATAAGTTTCTGAAACTGGCTTTGAACTCACTTCTTCCTGACTCCCAAGCCTAGTGCTCTATCTACTGAGCCACAAGGGCCTTCTCTACATCTGAGTTGAACAACTTGGGACCTCAAGGATGCACGTGGCCAACAAAAAGCAAAGCCCAAACCAGATTGAAATGTAATTGGGAAATGTTCAACAAAATAAAATATAATAGAGTATAGTCAATATATAAGGTTAGCAGCCCCCTTTTCTATAAGAGTTTGACATCACTGCTCTACAGAATTTCATCTGATCCTTACAACAACCTTGTGATGGAGGTGCTACTCTCATTCCCATTTTACAGATCAACAAACCAAGGCTTAGAGAGGTTAAGTGATTTCCTTGGGGTCACACAGCTAGTGCATGTCTGAGGTAAGATTTGAACGCAGGTCTTCCTAACTCCAAATCCATTGGAATCTACTCTATATATGTTGTCCCTAATAAAATGTGAGCCCCTGGAGAGTAGGGATTATCTTATTTTTCTATTTATATCCCCAGAGCATTGCACACAGTAAGCATTTAATGAATGCTTTTTTTTTTTTTATTCATTTACTCCCTGTCACATGGTTATTGCTCTCTCAGTGCTGGCCTAGCCCTGCCTGCAAAAAAAGCCTTCAGTTCATTAGAAACAGGATTTTCTGGGCTTTCTTTACCAAACAATCACAGGAATTCCTCCTATTTTAAACAGTTGAAGGATTTAATCCCACTGTTTACTTAAGATCAGCCTGGTGATGAAAATACCTCTTATGATGGGCACAGTCAGTATTGGACTTACTCAAATATGTCAATGACCTAAGATTTCAGGAGTGGAGTTTCCCTAATTGTAAATGCCTCTAAGACTTAGCAAACAGTTCAAGAGGTGCTTGGTGCCCAAACAATCATTGCCTACCACCAACCTAGTGATAATAATAATAATAAAAGCTAGAATTTAGAAGACTTTAAGGTTTTTGCAAAGTGTTTTACAACCATTATCTCATCTTATCTTCACAACAATATTGGAAGGTAGATTCTGTTATTATTATTCCCATTATAGAGTTGAGAAAACTGAAGCAGACAGAGTGTCATAGCCAATAAGTGTCTGAGGTCAGATTTTAAACTCTGATCTTTCTCCCTCAGGTCCAACATTCTATCCACTGCAACATCTAATCCTCCTTCTCAGACTTTGCTATGCTTTGCTATGGGCTATGAAAGCCCATCAGTGAACTTTGTCAACTTGAGAGAACCCACTAGAGATGATAGTCTACTCCCTTGGACTTTGGAAACCTAGGATGAAGTCCATGCCAGGAGGAGGCACCAGAGAAGGGCTTTAGCGGAGGTAATATTGGGCAAAAGAAATAAACTGAGGCTTATTGTTTTTTGCTTTGCCAAATGCTTACCCATTCCAGGACAAGCTGATGCTAGAATGGTTTGTCTTTGGCCCAAAGTATTGCATTTGCCTGATAGGGAGAACAGGGAAGCAGGCTCAGTGGCCTGCTCATTTATTCCCATAAATCATGCCCTGGCTGACCCAGGCTTGGCCAAGCAGCAAGAAAAGGGCTTTCTTAGGGTATGAGAGGGGATGGTATTCCCAAGGAAGTGATCATGAAAGAAGTTCACTCATTTACTCAGGGTTCTTGTGGCCTTGCACGTGGGAAATGTACCAGCAAAAAAAAAAAATTACAAATGTGTATTTTTTTTAATAATCATATTTTTTCCCCTTTGCAAGGCACAACCCCCCCTCTCCCAGTTTCATTGACAAACTCCACCCTCCTTCCCTGGTCCAGCCCAAAAGAATGACTCACTGCAGGGATAAACAATATAGCATTGTTTCTCTCTGGATTCAGGGATGTTACATTTTCTATTTTCAGGTTAGTGGCTTTTCAGAAATAAGTGACACATATATAGTGCTTGTCAAGTGTTCTGGCTCTTATCAAGTCCTTCCCAGAAAGCCTCTGCTTTTCCATTCTCTGTAACATGTGTTGGTGCATAAGGCACAGTCTTCTCTGTGGTGGTCTCTGCTTATGTTTATCAGGAACATGGCAAAGGAGGGCTGTCAAATGTCCTGTGAGATGAGGCTCATATTGCCTCTAGGTATCTAATGAAACCAATTCATGGAAGCCCAGATATAGAGCCAGAAAGGACCTCAGAGGCCATCTAGGCCCACCCCCATACTTTACAGATAAAGAAACTGAGGCCAAAGAAGTTTGTGCCTTGGCTATAGTCATACAACCAGTAAGGGTCAGAGATGAGATCTGAATCCATGGCCTCTGATGCCAGAGCCTATATGTTTTCCACCATACCACAATGCCTCCAAATTCTTTGTTCATCCATCAAAGGAGCTACCGTCTTTATCTTTTTGTTTCATTTGCAGCAAAAATATCCGTCCATGTGAATATGGTTTAGTTTCCCCCGCAGCAATAACAATAAAAACTCACATTCTACTCCCAGACTCTGCGTTTTTGTATAAGCCCTTTCCCCATGTGTAAAATATATGGTATCCCAAAAGGCTTGGCTTTAGTAGCTTTAAAACTGCATCAAGACTTTTAGAACACCTTGTACAGTCCTTCTTCACCTTCACTGCTTAGAATCCCTCATTTCCTTCAAAGTTCAACTGATGGACCATGTCCTACATAAAGTCTTTCCCGATTCCTTCCACCTACTACTGCCTCCCCTCAAAAACTCCTCAGTGTCTATTTTCTACGTATTCTGCATGTACTTATAAATGCACATGTTACCTCCCCAATAGACTATAATATCCTGGAGGGCAGGCACTGTTTCATTCTTTTTCTCATATATTAAGCAGGATAGCATAGTGCCTGACACATTGCTGTTTATTATTCAGTCATTTCAATCATGTCTGATTCTTTGTGACCCCATTTGCAGTTTTCTTGGCAAAGATATTGGAGTAGTTTGCCATTTCCTTCTCCAGCTCATTTTGCAGGTGAAGAAACTGAGGCAAACAGGGTTAAGTGACTTGCCCAGGAATACTCAGCCAGTGAGTGTCTGAGGCCAGATTTGAACTCAGGAAGATGAGTCTTCCTGACTCCAAGCTCAGTACTCCATCCACGGTACTATCTAGCTGCCTAGTAAGCATTTAACAATTGCTTATTTATTTATTTGTAATGTTTATAACTCATTTAAAGTTTCATAAACTGTTTTCTCACAAGCTTGTGGAGGAAATAGTGAAAATCTTATGCCCACTTTATAGATCAGGAAAACTGAGAAGTAGAGATAGCAAGGGACCTGCCTAAATTCACAGTTATTAATTGTCAAATTCAAGATTTGGATCCAAGTTCAAGATTCCACTATGCCTTGCTGGCTCCAAAGTAGTATGTCAGTTCATTGGTTATTGGATAAAGATTTTACATTAAGAGTATGAAAAGTTAAATTAATGTTTGTAGCACTTTACAAATGATGGAATCCTTAGCAGATTATTGGAAGAGTCAAAGAATTGAACAAATCATATCTTGTATTATGATATTAAAAAAGGCTATCAGGAAGACTTCAGTAAGTAATAATCAATATACCTCCTTTCTCAACACTGCAAAGTCTTTGTGAGAATGGTCTGGGTATACAACAAAGGGATCCTTAATGAAACTATGAGAAAAGGACAGGCAGACTTTTCACACCGATCTTCAGAGCAGAATACATTCTCCACAGTTAGAAAAAATTGCTGAGAGGTATAGAGATAGAAAGTTTTCATGTGCTTATTGTTTGTTGATTGCTAAGGCACATTTGAGTTGGTAGAAAAAAAATATATAGCCCTTAGGGGCTGTCCTCCAGCAAGGGTATTCTCATACATGTGCTGATTACACAAGATTCCATGACACTGGTGACTATGCAGACAATTTTGTTCAACAATTTTCTGATGGCCAACATTAAGTGAGGCATAAAACAGAGGGACATAAAGAGCCATGACTAGGAAGCTTCACAAAATATGTTTGCTAGAGTAAAAAGCAGAAAATGTGCCATCAACCTTTAAAAAGCAAATTCAGTTGGAGTTTGAGGAGAGTGACCTTGAAATCCATGGCCCCTTGTGAAGAAAAGCCCAGAACACTCTGAGGCTGCAGCTATGGAAGCCATGGTGAGGATCAGGGTGGGAATAGGGACGGTCAGGTTAGGGATGTAATCTTTTAGCATGCAGCAAAGGATAGAAAAGAAGCATGTCATCCACTAACTTCCCATTTTAAATGATTATTCTTTCTAACTAGGTGCTAATATGAGTTATCCCTGTACTGCTGAAAATGTATAAGTGCTATCAGCACCTTGTGCATGTCAATGCCCTGGAACAAAGCCCTGATTGCCCAGCCCTAGTCACAAATTCATGTATTCACTGATGCTGTTTGTAATGTCATATGAGGATGCTTTATTCAAAGTCCAAATAAAATGATGGCAGAGGGTAAGGTTTTCTGGATTTTCCTGCTAACAGGTGATATTCTGCTGATTGCAATAAACCATGGAATAATATGAGGCTTTTTCAGTGTGATCCACTCATTCAAAAGGGATTGGTCTAACCAACCATACTGGAATTTCTAAGTGGGTAGAGCTTGCATTTCACCCTGATTATGAAAAGCAGTTGGATGGGCAGCTCATTGAGTTCATTCATTAGTACTTATATCCAGGACAAGTGTTGTGGATGGACAATGGGCTGGGCTTATACTGGAGCAGGAGTAGATCAAACTCTATCACATTTGGCAAACTGCACATCTTCTCCAACCCAAAACAACCAATTGTCTGATCACTGATACTCTCCTGGTATTGCTACATAGCTATGAATCATGCTGCAAAATTTAATTTCAGAAGATTCCAAGCTGTTGGTGACCTATAGGATAATGGAAAAACCTATGGTAGTTGGAAATAGGATGCAGCCTATTACCAGTAATGGCATGTGCTGTGCCAGAAAGGGCATAAAAGAAACCACATCAAAGAGGGGCAGGTTGACTATTCAGCAGGAATGAGGAGAAAAAACTGGAGCTATCTTTATAGCAACAAAATACAGTTTGAGTGCAGTTTGAGTGCAGTTTTAAACTAATAAAGTTCATATATTAGAAGAATAAGAAGGTTCCAGTATGTTCAGTAGCTCCACTGTAAGGGACTTATGGGCCAGCTAGGAGGAAAAGTAGAAAGAATGCTGGGCTTGAAGTCAGGAAGATGAGTCTTCCTGAGTTCAAATCTGACCTCAGACACTTACTAGTCACTTAACCCTGTTTGCCTCAGTTTCCTCATCTGTAAAATGAGCTGGAGAAGGAAATGGCAAACCACTCCAGCATCTCTGCCAAAAACAACCCAAATGAGGTTATGAAGAGTTGAACATGACTGAAATGACTGAACAATTTTTTAAAAAAGGATTTATGGAAAGACTTGAATAAGACTCATACAGGTTGAGTTGCCTCCTGCCCAAAGGGAAGGAAAAACTACATTGAAAAATTCATGAATCTATTGAAGCATGCAATAATGACCACAACATTTATTATATACCTACTGTGTACAAAGTACATGATAAGTACAGGGGAAAAACAAAATTCAGGTAGGATCTGGGTTCTGCCCTCCAGGAACTTAAATCTGGTGGTGGATGGACAAGAAATGAACACAAATAAATGGAGTAAAACAAGAACATTCAAAAACTTCGAAACTAAACGTTGTTTGAGGTCTGAGGGTGTGGAGTGAAGGCTTCCTGGAGGAGGTAGTATTAGAATGCACAAGCTCAATATTTGAGGAGAATAAATCATAGCATTCTAGGCCTAGGAATAAGGAATGCAAAGGAAGCAAAGATATGACAGACATTTCAAAGTAAAAATACATGGGTCATTGGTTTTAGAACTGGAAGGAACATTTGAACTCATCTAATGCAGCTCTTCATTGTACAGATGAAGAACTTAAGGCCAAAGAGGTAAAACAACTTTTTCAAGGCCACACATCTCTAAACACCAGAACCAGGACTGGAACTCTAGTCTTCTGAACCAAATCCAGGAGTCTACACTAGACTAACCAGATCTAGCTGAAGTGGGACTAGTATGAAAGGAAGTGTTCATAGTTTTTGCATCTTTAGAGGTTACAAAAGTTTAGTGTGAGACAGCAGGACTTTTTAGATTTCATTTTCCTGCCTACAGAAAATAGGTGAAAAAAACACGTTACGTATTCACAGAATCTCTGATCCAGAGTCACTCCAAAGGTCATCTACAGCAAAGGCGTCAAGCACATGGCTCTAGGTTGAATACCACAAGTGTTCCCAAGTGCTTAATTAAAATTGTAATGTAATAAATTATAAATTAATTAAAATGTAATTGGGAAATATTTCAGGAAATCAATAAAAATACAATTCAATGTAGATAATGTTGATGTGTGGTTTTCTAAGTCAATGAGTATGACATCACTGATCTAGACGTACTTATATATGACTGTGTGAGTAGACTCTACTGTAGAGGGTTTACAGTAGACCTTCTACCAATTGTCACCCAACTTCTGCTTGATGATTTCTAGGGAAGTAAAACCCATCACCTCCTGAAGCAGGAGATTCTACTTTTGAACAGCTCTGATTGTTAGAAAGTTTTTTCCACACACTAAGCTGAAATCTGCCTCTTGCAACATCCACTTAATACACTCAGTTCTGCTCTCTAGTATCTAAGCAGAACAAGTCAAATCCCTCTTCTATAAATACTTAAAGACAACTATTATCCCTAACTCCATCCCTCCCATCTTAAGTCTTCTCTTCTTCAGAGTAATATTCCCAGACCCTCATTTGAGAAAAAAATCTTGCCTTGAATACAGCTCCCATCCCTGACATCTCCATTAAACCTTAGAGTCTTTTTAAGAAGCATGAAATCTGCCCATGTAGGAGATCTGAGCTGTGTTACAGGAGAAATGGACACATTTAAAATCTGTAACAGATGTGCTGACAACTTCACAGATGCTTGTAGTGTCCCAGATGCTCCGTGGAATATAGGGGAAAGGCCACTTGTATATAAAAGGAACTCTTCCCATCTAGTCACATTAAGCCTAGGCACAAATCCCTTAAAGATTTGGATTTCAGGTAGATGCTATATTTCATCATGCTTCTGGATTGACCTCCCTGCTCCTGAATAATGCCGATTTACCACCAAGGAGGGTGAGACTTGAGGGGAAGAAAAGGAAGGAGATATTCTCAGAGATTAAATACCGGAAATTTAGCTCTTATTTTAGGTCAGCAAAGACTAAAAATAAACTTCCATTGTTGATGGTTCCCTTAGGACCTGAATGCCTGAAATAGCTATAAAACTTGGCCTTCTTGTGTCCAGTAATGTTCACCAAGAGTACTTCTTTACCTCTTGAGAAGCCAATATTCTTTTCCCCAAGGCTGGGGGTGAGCTCTGTTCTGGCCAGTTCCAAGGATAAGCATAGACTCTATATACACAATGATATTCTTCTTCTGTATCATACAGAGGAAACTCCTCTACCACAGACCTACCAAGTTATTACGTAGCCTCTACTTGCATACTTCCCGTGATGGAAACTCACTGAGACAGTCCATTCCATTTCTAGGCAGCTGAAATCATGAGCAAGTCCTTCCACGTCCTGAACCAAAATTTGTTTCTCTCAAACTTCATCTTATTGGTGTTTAGTCCTCCACTCGGGGTCTTTATAGAATAAGTTATTCTCTCAGTGCATAACAGATCTTCTGACATTTAAAGATAGCTATTATGTCTATTTTTAGTGGAATAAGAGTTCCATTCACTGTCTGAATAGCTTTTGTAAAAGTTACTGCCCTATACTGCCTCTGTTCAAGTTTGTGATCTGCATTAGGATCTTTCTCCATCAGGTTAGGTGGTCTGTAGCATACCCCCGCATAGTTTTATTCAGTTCAATTTGACAACCATTATTAAGCTCCTAATATGTGCTAGATCTTTGCTAGGCACTGAGATGCAAAAACAAAAATGAAACACTGCTACACTCAAGGAATTTATATTCTACTGAGGGAAACAACATATACATGGATAGTAAATTTTAAAATATACAAATATACAAGCATGAAAATAAAAATATAAAAAGTAATGGGGGGAGGTGGGAGCATTAAAAGCTGGTAGATTAGTAAAATCTTTGCATTGAAGGTATTTCTTGAACCAAGATTTAAAATGATGTGGGGAATCCAAGAGGCAGAAGTGAGGAGGGAGAGCGGTTCAGGCTAGGAGAACATCCTTGGAGGACGTGCAAAGACATGAAGGTGGGAGATGGGACTATACGTATGGCAAACTACAAGTCAGTTTGGTTAGAACTTAGCATATGTGAGAAACGAATCATATAAAATCAGTCTAGAAAGATAGTTGTAACCAGATTGTGAAAGAAGTTTGGAATTTATCATAAAAGCAATAGGGAACCACTGAAATTTTCTGAGTAGGGAATTGACATGATGAATTAGGATTATGAGGAGGCATATTTTCCTTACTACTGAACAACAAATGCTCTCTAAATGGGTGAGTTTTCTGGTAAAATAGTGGCTACCCCAGAGGAATGATTTTTTTTAATGCACAAATAATCATTTTTGGATCTTTACTAAGGAAAGGTAATCTCTAGACTTTCAAATGAATTGATCTCTCCATCTAAAAATTTTCTTAGGGGTAAGAAAGGGCACCTTTCTATCAGATAATTATCTTAGATGGGAAAGGGCTTTTTAAAACTACCTTCTTGGATGACTATCTTAGGTAACTCAAAGCAATTGAAAATTTAATAAGAAAATGAGGGAGGAAAGTGCTTTTCTCTGTTGCTGTTAATTAAGCAAGAGGGTGGTCACAAAGGCCAGGTGGCTCTGTAATGTGACAGTACCAAATTAATTTGAGAGAAGATCGAACTGCCTGTAACTTTAATAAAAGCAGATAAACTAAGAGAAGGCTTTTCTTATTAGCTCAGAGTCTAACTTTGTGACCTCCACTTCAGGCTTCAACACCTCTTCAGGATTAAAAATGTAAAGCCATATAGAATGGATTATACCTGATTATTTTAATGTATCTGAGTCTCCTCTATGTATAAGAAGACAGCAGACAAGTATGGGAGATGCTAGAAAAAAGATCACCAGCACACATGGCCAGATTGTGTTTTAGAAGTAATGATTGGCAGCTCTGTGGATGATGATGATGAGAACAGGATGAAGGCAGGGAGACCAATTAGGAGGCAACAGCAATAGTCTTGTTAAGAGACGATGAGGGCCTGAATCAGGGTGGTAGGGACACCTGAATTAGTGGAGAGACAGGAATAAAAGCAAGAGAAGATATGGAGACAAAATTGAAAGGACCAGGCAACTGTAGAGAAAGAGGAAAAATGAAGAGTCAAAGTTGACTGAGATATCAAACCTAGGTGACTAGCCAGATGGTAATGCCCTCTACTGAAGCAGGGAAGTTAGAAAGGGGATCACTTGACTTCTCTCCTTTTTGAACCTCATCTAAATATTCCATTATGTTTACTCATCAGTTTCATGGATTTGCACATCAGTATTTATTTTCTTGTTATAGTCAAATATTCATCATTATCTGAGACTTGGCTCTAGGCCCTAAGGATAAAAATTTTTTAAATGAGGAATGCTGGCTTGCTTTCAAAGAACATATAGTTTAATGACAGGTGAGGAAGATGGGACGTGTCCACATATAAGTATGATAGTAGTCAGTGACAAGATCTTCACGAGAAACCAGAAACATTTCTCCAAGAAATTTGAGGAGGGAGAGATCACTCTTCCCTGGGTGAGAAGGAGAAGGAGATGGTCAGAGAAGACTTCATGGAGTCAGCCGTCCACGGCCCAGAAAGAAGGGAAGGCTTTTAAAAGATGGAGATTAGAAAGTTGGGCGAGGGGGTGCTTAGAGAGGACAGAGTGCATAGAATGTACCTTCCCTGAGGGCAGCGACTGTTCTGTCTTTGTATCCCCAGAACCTAATATACTGCCTTGCAAATGGGGACTAGGTATAGAATGGGGACTGGAACTATGGTTTTATTGACATTGGGAACTTCCAGTGTGGAAATTATTTCTATCAATGTAGATCATCATCTCCTCTGCAACTTGCAGTCTAAAAAAGGGGTTCTTAACTGGAGGTCCATGAACTTTAAAAAAAAAATTTGATTGTGTTTCAAAATAATGGGTTTCTTTTATCATCCTATGCATTTTATTTTATGCATTTAAAACCATTATTCTGAGAAAGAGTCCATAGGCTTTACCAGACTGCAAAAGGAGTTCAAGATACAAAATGATTGAGAACTCCTGGACTAGAGTGTTACCTAGAACAATGAAATGTCAAGTGACTTGCCCAGGGTCACACAGCCGCTATGTGTCAGAGGAGAGACTTGAACCCAGATCAGCCTGCTTTTGAAGCCAGCTGTTTCTGTTTTGCATATAATCTATACTAAGGCAATGTGTGTTGAACCGAAATGAAATGAAAATGTAAATGGGAAAGGCCAAGAAGAGAGATATAAAGCAGTACTGTCTGATGGAAACAACATATAGAATGAGAAGGATACAGGCAGGTTAGAGCCAGATTGTGGAAGACCTTGAATGTTGGACTCTAGAGTCTAAAAGTTATTTGGTCAGCTATGTAGAGCCACTGAAGGTATTTATATGGAAGAGTAGAATGGTTATATGGATGCTTTGGGAATCAGAATAGTCCAAAGAACCTTAGAGGTCATATATCATCAATGCATGAATCTCCCATAGAATATCTATAAATTATTAAATGTTTAATAAATCATGATTTTAATGAAGAGGCAACATAGTGTGGTGGAAAGAACACTGACTCTTGAAGTCAGAGGACACAAGTTCAAATCCTACCTCTGAGGCTTATTACCTGAGTAACCTTGAGCAAGGCAAGGCAAGATCCTCCCTGGGCCTCAGTTTTCTCATCTGTAAAATGGGGGAGTTGGACTCAATGACTTCTTGGGTCCCTTCCAGCTCTAGATCTTTGCTCCTGTGATTCTGGGCAAGGTCTTATCCAAACACTACTCTGCTATACATTCAAAATGTCTGTTTGTCTATAAGAAACAGGTTTATGTTGAAAAACTACTGAATTATCAATCTAGAGGATGGACTGGAGAGGGACAGACTAGGATGATGACCAGACAGGAAAATTTAATAATAATCAAAATGATGTGATATGAGGCTATGAACCAGGGAGGAAATGAATAGCAAAGTCAGAATTCAAGAGATGTTGCAGAGTTAGCATCAACAGGATTCTTTGACTGATTGGATGTTGGGGGGGATAAGCGAGGGAAGTATGAATGATGACTGAAGTTTGGGGTCTCGGTGACCAGGAGGATGGTGGTATGATCACTGAAAATGGAGAAGTTTGGAGCAAGGTTTTAGAAATGAAGAATTTATAGGCAAGAACACAAGACAAAGAGTTTCAGTGATCTCTAACAATGTAAAAAGGGCTCACCCATGTGAAATCCCAGATCCATTAAAGATTCCTTCCTATCACTGCATTAGTGTCATGAATTCCATCTTATGAAGTCTTAATGACAGCCATGAGATTGTATTTACCAGCTCCTGTTAAGATGTCAGATTCACTTAATTTACTGCCTATGTACTATGCATTTGTAAACAGACATCTGGATTTAAGAGAGACAGGGTGCCTAGTGAATACTAGTAAATAATAGGAGGGGACCTTGGTGTTCCTTGTTGTTCAGTCATTTTCAGTCATGTCCAACTCTTCGTGACCCCATTTGGTGTTTTCTTGGCAAAGGAAACCACTGGAGTAGTTTGCCATTTCCTTCTCCAGCTCACTTTACAAATGAGGAAACTGAGGCAAACAAGGTTAAATGACTTGCCCAGGGTCGCATAGCTAGTAAGTGTCTGAGGCTGGATGAGTCTTCCTGATTCCAGGCCCAGCACTCTGTGCACTATGGTACCAGCTAGCTGCCCACTTTGGAGTTAGGCTCACCTTTGCCAGGCACTGGTTATGTAACCCTAGGCAAACTCCCCCAATCTCTCAGAGCCCCTAGGCAATATTCCATGACTTTAAATTGCAGAAGAGTTGCCAATATGCCCTATTGATGGAGGGTATTTACTACATCTCCCCACCCCAGTGAAATTACAGGGTGTCCAGATTCCCCCTCTCCCCTCAAAAGTCTAAAGATATAAATTTTATATCCCAGCCCTTTCCCAGTAAATCAGGAATTATTAAATCTCTTCCTTTAGGGCAAAAAAGCTTTAAAAACTACCCAGGATTGAGCTCTGGTCCTGCCTTTCTGAGATCTTGGTGGATAATTGTGATCTCCCCAGCATTAACATGTCAGAGATGACCAAGGTCCAGACCATACTGCTGAGGCTTTTCCAGCCTTCTTAGGACCTGCAAACACCCACAAGGCTAGACTAGCATGCCCTTGGGTCCAAAGGAAATGGTTTCTGCCCTTCATGATGGACAGCTTGTCACCACAAATCCTAGGGGCAGAAAACAAAAGCATTTTCTGAATGTAGGGGTCTGTGTTATCAACATCCATAACTTTGGGAGGAAGCCAGCTGGAGAGGCATGGAAGGAGACAAATGGGAAGTGAGAGAAACATGTAACACAGCCCAGGCAAGTAACCAGAACATTTGAGCAAGATGTTCTGCCCCAAAAGATCTTTCCTCCAGATTTGTGTTTCAAGAAGAGGCTAAGGATGTGGGTGAGATAGGCCTGTAGAAGTTATTCTACTTGAATGCCCCGAATCTAGTAATCCCTAACCCTATGTTATTCCCACCATCACCTTTTCTCAAGTTGCTAAATATTTATATGGGCAAAAAAAAAAATGAAATCTTAAGCAATTTTGGCTATTGTATATTTATACTATATAAATACTATATAAACTCAGCTGATGACTGTTACAAACCTTCTCTTGCTATCAAATCTCTAGCCCCAGCTTCACACCCTTACCCCCAACCAAAGTCTAAGCAGATGACCTCACTTCCTATGATACTAAAATCATCAGACGTGAGATCTTTCAATTCATTTCCTCCACACCACAAAATGTTGTCTTCAATCATCCTTTCCTTCTTCCCTCTGATCTCCCACCTGAGCTCTAGACTCCAATCACCAACTGCCTTATAGACAACTTGAACTGGAGGTCCTACAGGCATTTTAAACTCAACACGTCCAAAAACAGAACCCATCTTTCTCCCCAAATCCTCCTCTCTCCCCAACTTCCTTGTAACACTCGAGGGTGCCTCCATCCTTTTAGTCACCCATCCAGTCTCACGACCTAGATGCCATTCATGACTCCTCCTCACTCACACTCATCCCACATATCAATCTGTTGTCCAGTTTTGTTTCTTCTACTTTTGTAACATCTTTCATATATATATGAGAGTACAAGTTCTTTTTGTACCCTAGTACAAGTCCTTTTTCTCTCACCTGGACTACTTACAGAGCATTCTGGTTGGTTTCCCTGCCTCAAATCTCTCTCCACTCTAGCCAGTTCATCATCTACTCAGCTGTCAAAGTGAATTTTCTAAAGGGCGACAGTGAATCACACACACACACCCCTAACTCAATAAGCCTCGGTGGCTCCCTATTACATCCAGGATCAAATAAAAAGTCTCCTATTTTGCATTTAAAGCCCTTCATAGCATGATCCTGTTTACTTTTCTAGACACTCTATTCCCCTCCACAAAACCTACAATCCAGCTATACTGTCCTACCTAACACCATGCTTTTTTTACTCATTAGCTGTCACCTATGTCTGGCTTGCTTTCTCTCCTCACGTGGCTTCCCTTCATTCCTTCAATACTCAGCTCAAATCCTTCTGCAGGATGCCTTTCCCACTTGCCCCTTGCTCTCCCTAGCTCCTCGCTTCTGAGAACACCTTCCATTTAGACCGTATGTATCTTGTAGGTTCATAGTCATCTGCAAGCTGCCTTCCCCATTAGAACATGAACTCCTTAAAAGCTTTCTTTGCATCCTCAGCATTTAGTACAATGGTGGCACATACTAAGTGCTTAAGAAATGCTTGATGACTGACTTACTGACAGAGAAAGGGGTCAGGGTATCCAAGGTAGGTAAATGCCTAGGGCACACATGCAGGGAAACACAATGAGGGATACCTTTTAACATGTGTTTTAGTAAATATTTTAAGTGCCCTGTGGCAGATAGGTGTTCATTTTATAAGTGAAGTTGAAAGTGTTACAGTGAGGGCTCAAAGCCTCTAGTGAACACACAAGGAGATTCACTCCCCAACTTTGGGTGGGAAGACACACATGTCTTTTCTCCACTCTGCTTTATGGCCCATGCTGACCCTTCGACCTTGACCTCATCCTTTCCCACCTCCTCCTGAACCTCTATCAATCTCCCCCCCACCTCCTCACCTCCAACACACTCTTTCTTCTATCTTCAATTTCAACCTTCTCACTACTTCTTTTCCTTTTGCCTACAAACATGCTCAAATTTCCTAAAAGAAAGTTTTCCCTTTACCATGTAGCCCTAAATGATGGTCCTACATTCCTATTATCGCTGTCAATCATCATGCCATCTCTCTTCCTTCTTTCACTGCACATTTCTTGAATGAATAGGTTATGCTTATGCTCAATCTCTTACCATATATTCCTCAATCCCTTCCAATCTGGCTTTCACTCACACCACTCTACCTCAGTTTAAAGGTCATTGATCATTGATCACCTCTGAATTGACAAATAAAATGGGCCCAAATCAGTCCACATCATCCTTGACCCTTTTGCACCCTTTGACACTAATGACCACCATCTCCTTCTAGGTTCTCTCTCTTCCACCTAAACTTGCATTATGCCACCCTCTCTTGGTTCTCCACCTGTCTCTAAACACTCTTTCTCTCACTCCTGGGATAGTGCTTCACCTTTTTTTCAATAGCTAGGCAACATAATGGAAAGCTGGAATCAGGAAGACCTGAGTTCAAATCCAGCTTCAGACACTTACTAGCTGTGTGACCCAAACAAGGTAAGTAACCTCCATTTGCCTCAGGTTCCTCAACTGTAAAATGGGGATAATAACACTCACAAAATTTTTGTGAGGATAAAATGAGATAATATTTGTAAAATGCTTAGCACAGTGTCTGGCCCATAAGAGGTGCTATATAAATGCTTATTCCCTTCCCTTTTCATCTCTTTACATAAGCATAAATCTAGGTTCTGTCCTTGTCCCTCTTCCCTCTCAGATGATGATCCCTGAATTCTCAAGGCTTCAACTATCCCTTTGTGCAACTAACTCCCAAATCTATAGCTCCAACCAGAACCTCTCTCCTATTGCCCCTGCTGATCTCCACTTGATTGTTAGATATCTCAATCTGAATGCCCACTGGCTCCTTAAGCTCAACAGTTCTAAAACTGAACTCTTCCCCCATCTCCTCTTGTTTCCATTTCCCTATCAATAGTATCATCCCTTCTTCCCAATGGCTTCTTCATACTGTAAGATCATTTGGCCCTACAGCCCCTCTCTCTGATTGGTCAGTTCCTCCTACAACCTCCATGTGAGTGAAATTGTCCAGGCCAGCCAGGTTCACTCCCTCATTCTTCTCTGGGATTCACTCCTGACTTTCTAAACTTCTTTCCCTATGATATCCCTTCAGGAGTAGCTTCTTTTCTACCCCAACCCCTTTAGCTTCCTTTTATGTGTTATCATCTCCCATTACAAAATAAGTTCCTTGACAGAAGGAACCATCTTTCTTTTTGCTTACATTGTGCTCCCAGAGTTTACCAGACTTTGTGGCACAAAGTGAGTGATTAATAAATGCTGGCTGACTTACCTTGAATGGAATCAACAGGTCCTACTAATTCTAATCATAAGATCTCTCCCAAGCATATCCTCTTGTCTATTCCCACAACAGCCACCCTTGTTCAGCTTTTAATTACTTTTCACCTGGTCTACTGTAATAGCCTCTTAACAGGTCTCTGCCTGTAATTTCATCTCCTCTTGTCCACCCTATGAAAATGGCACCCTGGGTGACTCATTTTAGAAACTGCATTGTTAAGCTGGAGAGCAGCCAGAGAAGGACAACCAGCATGGTGATGGACCTGGAGATCATGCCATGTAAGGTTCAGTTGAAGACTCAGGACATGTGTAATCTATATCTGAGAAGACTTAAGGTAAACATGACATTTGTTTTCAAGTGTTTACAGGCGTATCACATGGAAGAGGAATTACACACGCCTTGCTTAACCCCAGAGGACAGAACTAAGAGCAATAAGCAGAAATACTAAAGAGGAAAATTTAGGCTGTAATTCAAGGAAAACTTCCTAATAATTATTTAATAATCATTCATAAATCATAGGATCATAGATTGGCCAGATGGCTAGATGGGCCATCAAAGGCCAATGAGTCCAACCATCCCATTTTACAGTTAAGGAAACTGCTTTATTCTTACTACCACCTTTTAGAAAGGCTATTGATAAACTTCAAGGCATCTAGAGGAGGCCATCCAGAATGGCAAAGGGCCATAAGATTATGCCATCCAGAGACAACGAGGTCCAAGGAGATTAAGGTCAAAGGGATGACCATCAAAATTGGGATTTGAATCCAGGTCCTTTGACATCTGAGTATGTTCTTTATACTACTTTATACCACTCTACTTCTCCATTAATCATGATAATTTTCAATTATTTAATAATTAATATCTGACATTTACACAGTATTTAAGGTTTTCAAAACACTTTATGTATTTCATTTGTACCTTGGAACAACTCTATGAAGTGAATGCTACAGGCATTATTATCCCCATTTGCTAGAGGAGGAGACTGAGGCTCAAAGAAACTAAGGGACCTGTCTGTCAGGGATACAACTGTCTCAAAGGTCCGCCTTATTCCAAGTCATTACACCATCCATTAAACCACACTGTCCCTGTGAGTAATTGGCTAGTTCAGCACTAGTGAGGTAGACAGCACCAAGCTACTCAGAACTGTGCAGGGGATATTTAAGGATGGGGAAAGGCAGTTACCAAGCCCACTAGATGTAATTCAACTGGCTTGCATTTGTGATTTTTTTGTTACTCACAGAGTGAGCGAAAAAACCACATGTCCTCAAGGGAGAAGGCAGGAGAGGGAAGAAGGGAGGGAGAAGAAAAATATACTTGTGAGAAGCTTCCCTAACATAGATGTGTCTTTGAGTCTCCTCTCCCGGGTCCTAACCAACAAGGAAGCAGTCTGACCAGGTCCAGGTCTTTGTGCTCCTTTCCCTGGCATCAGGTGGCTTTTGACAGCTCTTGCTACATTATCCCTATGCAGCAAAGGGGTCAGTGTTTCACTAAGGCCTGAGTCTGTGAGAAGAAATCCTTTCAGAAATAACTTTGGTGCATTCCTAATACTGCAGGAATATTCTGTGACTCCACCCCATCACTTTAAGCAGGGAATTTCAGTGGATTTGGTCGTGTGTGTGTGTGTGTGTGTGTGTGTGTGTGTGTGTGTGTGTGTTTCAATAATATTCTTAGGGCTTTTCCAGAAAAAAAAAAACCACTTTCCTAAGAAAACTCTCCTGGCTCCTAGTTATTCTGTGCAAATGCAATTTTATTGGGTAAGTGACTTAACCACAACTCTTAACAGATAAGGAAGTGGCTCCAGATCTGTAGGGTACTGAATCCTAGAGGCAGAAGGGTTATTACAATGTAGTCCATAAATCCATAAACATTTAGTAATCATGCACTCTTCCTTGATTAACTAATAGTACAACTTCCATCATGTGGTAGCTCACATGACTTGAAGGGGGTCCCAAATATTTGGAAATAGTTGAAAAGATCAGGAGAATGATATGCATAAGCTCCACATTGATGGCAACTCAGTTAGATTGCCTGTTTTGAGAAAATATTTGTTCCAGAATTCTTGGTTTGAAAGATTCCCCTGAGAAGCAGTTCTTTCTTGCTGCCAGATTCTCCTGTTCCAGGTAAAAGAGTTAATATCTCTGAGGTGCTCAATAAACTTCCCTTAATAACCCATTTCAGCCCTGTCAGAAAGGTATGGCTCTTTTGTCTTCTGATCTGACCTCAATGTCTTTCCATACAGTGTGTAAACGCATTTCCTTCACCTTTGTCCTCGATGCTGAAAGGAGACAGCTGGTGACCAGTTTCTGTATAATAACCCTTCAGCTATACAAAGATGGTTATTAAATCTCTCCCCAGCTGCCTCTTCTGGAGGCTAAATAATTCCAGGTCCTTTAACCTTTCTTTCCAGGACTTATTTTCTAGCTCTGTGAATCCTTGTATGGTGTTTTCTCTCTTTCTAAATTCCTTAAGGGCCTCTGGTTCTGTGAAGCCCAGTGCGGGATCTGGGACCCAGGGTCTGGCCTCAGTGAAGTTGGGAAGTTTATCTTTGGTACTGCTCATGACACCTTTCAATGTCCCTGCAATGGAGCCAGCCTAGCACACCATCCCTTGGATGCAAAAGCTGTTTCCCTCTGAGGTAATACTGCTCATGCTTGTGTTGAGCTTTACAGTTTACAAAGGGCCTTTTTGTGACAAGTCTCTGGTAAGCAGTATGGGTGATATTTATAGCTTGTTTGTTTTATGGATAAGGAAACAGAGACAACCATGGTATGGTGGGTAGAGAACTGCTCTCAGGTTCAGGAACACCTGGGTTCAGATTCAGCCTCTGATGCAAGTCACTTAGTGTTTCATCAGTTCAGGTAACTCTCTAGGAGAGGAAGTTTCAGAACAGTTGTCCAACTGCATGTGTAGAGGGAGTTTCCTTACAAGGAAACTCCTATGCCAGTAAAATCTCAAGTCTGGTTGTTTTTGTTTTTATGGAAATTGAAGAACAGAGAGGTTGAAGAACTTGCCCAAGGTGGCACAGCTAACAAGTAGCAGGACCAGGACTGGAAATCAATCTCCTGGCTCCAAGCCAGTGGTCTTTCCAGGACACCATGCCTAGGACCCACGTACATCCCTAGTGGTCACCTCTAGTATCCCTTGGCTTCTTTCTGCCTCAAGCATCCTGATTTCTATCACCTCTCTATGCCTGGGACATCTGCTTCCATATATGTTTTCCTAGTTCTTGCATAGAGGATCCACATATCCTTGCTAGTCTAGGCTTCTTTATCTCTCTCTTTTTTTTAACTTTTCTATTATATTGATATAACACTTTATGGTTTTACCAAAAATAATAGCTAGCATTGATATAATTAATGTTGTAATATGCTTTATATATATTATTTGATCTTCACAGCAATCCTGGCAGGTAGATGCTATACTTGCCCAGGACTACATAGCTAGCAAGTGTCTGAGGCCAGATTTGGACTCAGGCATCCTTGCCTCTTAGGTGACATAAATGGATAGAGTGCCGGGCCTGGAGTAAGGAAGACCCGAGTTCAAATTTGGCCTCAGACACTTACTAGCTGTTTGACTTTGAGCAAGTCACTTAACCTCTGTTTGCCTTAATCCACTGGAGAAGGAAATAGCAAACCACTCTAGCAACTTTGCCAAGAAAATCCCATGGACCGTATTAGCATGCTGTGGTCTGTGGGGTCACAAAGAGTTAGACACTGAATGACTGAACAACAACAACAATCCTTGTCTCTGAGTCAAGAATACTCAGCATGTTACTATGTCATAGCATGTAACATGTAATATTACGTGTTACTATGATGACTACTAAAGCAATACCTAGCTTTCCTACCAAGTACTTTATTGTATCACCTCTTTTGATCATCACACCTGCATGATGAGGGAAGCTCTTCTCCTACATTGAAGAAAAATCTGTTCATACCCCCCACCCAGCAGTTCCCACCCATTGCTCGTCGTTCTCCCCTGAAGCCAATGAGGACAAGCCCAATACCTTTTCCCCATAGCAGCCTTCCAAATATTCAAAGACATTATCTTGTGCTCCCTGAAACATCTTTTCTTCAATTCCTTTGACTTATCCTCATTCACTTCAACTTGTCTGTATGGAGCATGGCCTCTAGCCCTCTCCCCATACTAGTCACTCTTCCCTTAACACCCTCTAGCTCGTTAATATCCTTTAAAAATGTGAGCAATCTATTTCCATTAATGCTAAGCCCAAAATCCCATTAGCTATTTTGGCTCCCATGTCACATTGTTGATTCACATTGTTTGCAGTCCACTGAAACCCCCAGACCTTTTTCAGATGAATTGCTGTCTAGCCATATCTCTATCACTCTGTACCTGGTAGTGGCTTTTTTTTAACCCAATCCTTACTATATTTAATTCTATTGGTTTTAGACCATATCTCCACCTTCCTCCACTTGGGACCTCCAATCCACCAGTGGTGGAGTTTATGACTCCTGGCTTAGGAATGAAGAGAAATTCTGAGAAGTCAGCTGGGATGGGTCATTAGGGCGAAATCTATACCTGGAGACCTAGGAGCCAGAGCAAAGATAATTGCGAGCCTGGAAGGTGTGTTCCCTATTTCCCTGAACTTGCTTTCACATTGCATTACAAACCAAGCTCCCAGAAAATGTCCTGGCATGTCTCAATTACCCCTCCTAGGAGAACAAGTTCTAATGAGCTGCTAGGCAAGCAGATGAAGCCTCAGATTTGATTCAAATAAGTAAAAATGGCTACAATGAATCACGAAAGCTCAGGTTGTTACCCCCGACATCATAACATTTAAACAATCAAAACTGATTACTGGAAATCAAGTTTGGATTTGGGGCCAGAGGGGTTCGAGTCAAACCATGGAGCTTTTTTTACCAACTATCTATAGAACCTTAGGCAAATCAATTACCCTCTCTGCTCCTCAGCTTCCTCATCTGTGACATAAGAAGGTTGGTCCCAATACCTAGGGTCATTTCTACCTCTAAATTTATGATCCTGAAATGGGTGAAGGTGAATTAAATTGGCTGTGAGCCAAGTCAATTTAACAATTACTTGTTAAGAACCAGCTAAGTGCAAGGCACAATACAAACATAAAAATGAAAAACAATCCCTGCCCTCAGGGTTCTTGTATTGTACCAAAGGTTGTATAGGGTACAACATAGAAGCAGGTAAGTATATACACAATAATCTGAGAAGACAGATGCCTTAAGGAAGTTGTGTGACCTCTTTGGACCTCAGTTTCCACATCTGTAAAATGCAGGAGTTGGACTAGTTGGCCCCTGGGGTCCCGCCAGTTTTAGAGCTATGAGCCCAAGCCGCTCAAGGCATCTGGAAAGGCTTTCTGTAGGAGATGACACATAAGCTGTGAGACTTGATAGAAGCTAGAGAAGTAACAGGGTGTAGGAGGGAGAGTATTCCAGGTATGTGGACAGCTGGGGCAGGGGAGGTTGGGTTGCACCTTGAGGCTGTTTTTGTGCTGTCATATATCAGGGATCACCACTTTAAGGAATCCAGTTGATCAGACCCGTATCTAACCACTCCCACGGTAGACTGATGTACCAGAACCATACAATACTTTCCAGTATCCATGAGACAGCAGAAAGACTCCTGTGCTGCTCTGCTCACCAAGGGCAAATCCTCTATCCGTGGGCTCAGGGGCTGCAGCCCCACCTGGAGTTCTGACATCTGACTAAGAGCCATTAAACAGATGTTAAAATGATGGTCCTTAATGGACTCTGTGTTTAGCATTATAGTGTTTTCTCTAGCATGATTTGTGCAGTATTCAGACCTGCTTTTCTCCTGTGCCCCACTCACCCAACCACAATAGAAGAGATGGCTTCCTCTTAGTTTCTGTTTCCATACTGGAGTTTTGAAGTCTTCCCTTTTTCTGTGCTGAAAAAGCACATGCAGTGAAATTTTTAAAAGAATTTTATTAATTTATTTTGATTTATCAATGATCATTTCCATAAGCTTTCGAGTTTTAAATTTTTCTCCCCCTCCTTCCCCACCTCCTTCTCCAAGATGGCACGCAATCTGATATAGGCTCTACATATATATTCCTATTAAACAGATTTTCATATTAGTGATGTTGTAAGGAAGAATTAGAACCAATAGGAGGAACTACCAGAAAGAGGAAACAAAACAAAACAGAAGAAAAAAAATTGCAAATAGTATGCTTCGATTTGCATTCAAACTCCATAGTTCTTTCTTTGGATGTGGATAGCATTTTCCATCATGAGACCTTTGGAGATGTCTTAGATCCTTGAATTGCTGAGAAGGGCTACATTTATCAACATTAGTCATGCAGTGAAGTTTTCATAGTGGCAGCAAAACAAAATGAAACTTTTTTTTTCTGGCAGGCAATGGGGTTAAGCGACTTGCCCAAGGTCACACAGCTAGTAAGTATTATATGTCTGAGGCCGGATTTGAACTCAGGTCCTCCTGAATCCAGGGTCGGTGCTCTATCCACTGTGCCACCTAACTGCACCTTTATTTCTTTTTTTTTGGGGGGGTGGTAATAGTAGGTGATATGTTTTCTGATTGATTGGTTTTTTCTTTTGTTTTGTTTTTTCCTTAGGCAATTGGGGTTAAGTGACTTGCCCAGGGTCACACAGCTAGTAAGTGTCAAGTGTTTGGTCTGAGGCTGGATTTGAACTCAGGTACTCCTGACTTCAGCGCCAGTGCTCTATCCACTGAGCCACCTAGCTGCCCCTAAAACAAAATAAAACTTGAAACAAAATGGGAGTCCATTGATTTGATGATGCCTGGGCAAATTGTGGTATGTGAAGGGAGAGGAATATATTACCCTGTAAGAAATGATGTCTATGAAGAATTCAGAGAAATTTGGGAAGATTTATATGAAGCAATACAGAGTGAAGAATGCAGAAATAAAAAAATATACAAAATACCTTCAATAATATAAATGAAAACACTAAAAAGCAGTAAAATTCAGATTAATTGTAAAGGCTAGTCTCAGTCCTGAAAAAGAGAGGATCATCTGAGTGTAACTCAAGCTTGAGTTTGAAAAGCCTTGTGGGAAGAAGAAGGAAGGGGATGCTTGGAACCACTGGAGCTGCCTTGAAGTCACTGCTCCTAAGATGAAGTGATATATACACAACCCTACTTTTGAGAGAGAGGTAGGAGACCATATGTATGGAATGCTGCATATACTCTCAAGTGTACTTACCTTTTCAGTCAATTTTGCATATTTTTCCTTGTTAAAAGAGAGAGTTCATGGGCAACAGATGAGTAAATCAGGAAATTATGTTTTAAGATGACAATTTTTTAAATGGAGATAGAATTAGTACAATATTTTTAAAAGGAGGCTTTTCAAAATCCCTAATTTTTATTTTTGTATTTTTGTATTTTTCTTTCTTTTTTCCACTTAATAGTATTATATTTTTCAAATTACATGTAAAGATAGTTTTCAACATTCACTTTTATAAGATTTTGAGTTCCAAATTTTTTTCTCCCTTCCCCCTCCCCAAGGCAGCAAGCAATCTGATATAGGCTATATATGTATAATCATATTAAGCATATAGTTCTTGTTTATCCTTTGGTTCTTTGAATATTATTCCTATTGAGCTAAGCATTCTGGTGCTGGTGCCCTAGACTGTGACCAAAAGTCCCTTCCAAGATAGACTCTGTCCTAACCAAGGCCTCCAACAGAGACTCCATCCTTTCATCCATTCATTCATTAGACCAGCATTTATTAAGCATCTACTACATGCCAGGCATACAGCAAGTGTTTAATAACAATTATAGATTTATTGAAGCTCTTCCAGAGGATAGAACTTGTAATGAACAAGGAGTGATGATACGGGGTGCTAGAACTAGAGAGAGAATGATCTCAGAAGATGTCTAGTCCAGTTTGTCAAACTCAAATGACACAGGTGCCACTAAATCATATATAAGGATTCCTACCATTGGCAGATTGATTTAGAAAATGACTCATTAACACTATCTATGTTCTATTGTATTTTTATTTATTTTGTTAAGTATTTCCCAATTACATTTTAATCTGGTTTGGCCTTCTTGGACATATTGTAGCTGCAATGTAGTGCTTTGGCTGTATGTTTGACACCTCTGATCTAGATAACACCCTTCACTTTACATGTGAAGAAATGGAATCCCATGGAGCCTAGTTGACTTTCCCCAAGCCGTACAGATAAGACTCCTCCAGGGCAGGATTTGAGCCCAGAGTCAACATTCTTTCCCTCATATGAAGCTGATCTTGGTACAAGTTGATTTTGTTCAGTCCTCAGGACAACCTCAAAAAAGATTGTTGCTGATCCCCTTTCTCCTCCTGCTGTGTCCTAAAGATCCTCACACTTGAGATCTGAAAACCTTCCACCAGTGAGTAACAACCAGTTGCATCCTTCCCTTTCTAACGACGGAGAATTATATGTCTCCTTTACTCCGAACCTCTCTTACCTTGCCTCTGCTCCCTCAAGCTTCTGGATGTATCTGGAGATTTATAGGACTAAGGCCTGGGCTTTATACCTTTCTTTTGTGAGTTAAAATGTGCCCGTAATAAAGGCCTATTGATTTTTATCATTACTAGCCCTTTTGTGAAAGCCTCCATTTCCCAATAGACTGAGAAAGTAGTATATTGAGAAGATATGGATGATCCAGAGAGATGGTTCATGGTAAGTGTTAGTCAGTAAAAAGGATATATTGAACATGCACTGTGTGCAAAGGTCCATCCTGAGCACCAGGCAGAGAACTAAAGGGAGCAGAAGGTAAGCCTCTGTTCTCCAGAATAGGTCCCAGACACTGGAATAAAGGAATTCCTTATGTCATAAGATCCTACATAAACATGGAGGCTGCTAAATCGCTCAGACAAGGATCAGTTTTAAAAAAATCACCAGAATGGTGATAGAATTTGGGGGATGGAATTTGATAGGGGCAAATGTACAGTTTTATATTTGAGTTTTTAAAAATCAGTCTCCCAAGTATAGGATAGCGGAGAAATAGCAGGAAAGCATTATATGTAGAAGAAAAGAAATTAAAACTTGGGGATTGCAAGATTAACATAAGTCAACAGCATGGCATGTACCAAGGTCTACTACTGGGACTGAAGGAGATTGAAGAAGTAGTAGGCCAGCTAATCCAATGCTGAAAGCAGTAGGTCTTTTATTTGGCATGTTTAAGGGGAAAAATCCAGTAGAGAAGGCCAAATGGATTAACTAGAGACACCCAAGTTGGGGTGGGGTGGGGTGATAAGGACAACAATGGAAAGGTACTAGGGCAGCGCTCTCTCTCTCTCTCTCTCTCTCTCTCTCTCTCTCTCTCTCTCTCTCACACACACACACACACACACACACACACACACACACACACACACACACACGCCCAAGCTGGCGCTGTGACTAATAATACCTTCAAAATGGAAATGGGAAAGACCAAGACAGGACATCATCAGGGACCCTCAGACATGATGGTCTTCAGGCCATACAGGAAGAGGAAGTTTACAAATCTCTAGGATTCTTGACTCTATGCTTCAGGGAAGCTCTAGTAGTTTCTGGGTCAGAGGAAATCCTAGATTGTCTTGGCTATCATGGCCAATTCCGAATTGGAGTTACTCAGGTCTTTTAATAGGGAAGAGAAGGACCCCAGTGGGGAAAGTCTGATTGATTTCATGCCTCCAGGGTCATGGGCAGGTAAATACCAAACATAGGATAATAGATTTAGAACCACATGCTATCTTACCTGATAGAATGTAAGCTTCTTGAGGCCAGTGACTGTTTATTTTTGTATTTGTATTGCCAGCACCCAGCAGAGTGCTGGGAACACATGAGAAGCTTAACAAATGCTTGCTGATGCATTACTGGATCAACCGAAGGAACCAGGATGTTTGGCTTGGAGAAGAGAAGATACAACTGTTTTCAAATATTGGAAGGATCCTCATGTGGGACAGGCATTAATCTTGTTCTGATTATTCTCAGAGTGTAAAACTAGGAACAGTGAGCAGATTTTGCAAAGGGAAAAGGGTTTCTATTTGATGTAAGGAAAAACATCCCTGACAATCACAGTGTCCAAATGTGGCTTGGGCTGACCCAGAGAATAGTGATTTCCCCCTTCATTGCAGGTCTTAAGAGGAGCCTGAATTACTCACTCATCAGGAATACTTTAGAGGAGATTCATGTTTACTTGTAAAGATACATTTCAAAAGCTTGGAGGCCTCTTCCACTCTCAATTCTGCAAATCAACCATTCAGTGAGTCTGTGAACACCCCAGTGACAGCAATCTTAGATGTTCCCTCCATTGCTGAAAAGGTTAGGGTGTCAAGTTTGTCCTTCATCTGAGTCAAAATCTGCCTCCTATTTCTCCTACTTCAGTCAATTCTGTAAAAGCCAATGGGTCTCACATATACAAGAGTAATTATAGTGACTCTCCTAACAACAAAGAACTAGAAACTAAAGGGGTGCCCTTTAACTGGAGAATGGCTGAACAAATTATGGTTTATGAACATAATCAAATATTATTGCACCACAAGAAATGATGAAAGGGATGGGTTCGTAGAAACCTAGACATACTTGTATGAACTGACACAGAGTAAAGAAGGCATAACCAAATGAAAACATAAAAGATGAAAACTTTTGAAAGACTTAAGTCAACAATGACAAGCATTTATTAAGCCCTAATTATGTGTCAGGCACTGTGTTAAGTGCTGGGAATATATATATATACATATGTGTGTGTGTGTGTGTGTATGTATATATACATATATATACAGAAAGTCCCTGCCCTCAAGCAACTTACATTCTAATGGAAGACAGCATATAAAAGGGAGCTGAAAAGTGTGAGGGTCAGGGACTAGAATAAAAGTGTTCAGTGACATGGTAGAAAAAGTCCTATGGAAATGAATCAGGGATACAGGCTGGAAAGGAATGGAGACATGGTTGGCCTGAGCCTTCTCCTTAAAATGGAGATTCTAGGAGGAACCAGAAATTAGAAGGAGAGACCATAGGGTTGGAGTGTACTTCCAACATTAGAAGTAGCCCCGAGAAGGGGTGAGCTTACAGGGTGAAGAGGTTTCCATGGCATGGTAGAGAAAGTCCTATGGAGATGCATCAAGAGTATAGTCTGGAGATGGGATGAAGACATGGTTGCCTGGGTCTTCTTAAAATGGAGGTCCTAAGAGAAAATAGACAATTAGAAGGAGAGGCCACTGGGTTAGAGGGTAATTCCAGTGTGAGAAGTAGCCCAGGGATGGGGTGAGCTTTCAGGGCGAAGAGGTTTCTTCTATGGCATGGTAGAGAAAGTCCTATGGAGAAAAGTCAGGAGAGCAGCCTGGAAAAGAATGCAGTGACCAACAATGAATCCAGAAGACCAGTGATGGCCTGACCATGCTAGACACCTCCTGATAAAGAGGTGATAGACTTGAGTGCAAAATGAGACATATTTTTCAGAAACAGCCATTATAGGAATTGTTTTCTTGAATATATATATATTTCTGACAAAGTTTACACACACAAACATTTGGGAGGGAAAGGTGAGAGGAAGAGAAAATAAGTACTTATTTATTGAAAAATATTACACAATACCAACAAAAATGAATGAGCCTGACCAGTTATTGTGGTAGTATGTGGCCACCCTCTCCTGGGAGGAGTTTCTGCCATGGCTAAAGAGATGCCAGAAGGGTTAGCAGTCACAAGAATAAAGATGTCCTCTGCAAACCTCAGTCTCCTTCCTTTCCCAAGACCTACAGTGGACCCAACATGTGTCAGCACACAAACTTCTGCTTTTATACACATCCACACAATTGCATTCATCCTGAAGTGCCTAATAACTATAATTATATTTGTGCTTTAGGTTTTTGTCAATTACTTTCTGAAACGTGACATAAGGGGGGAAAAACCAGCTTTCTGTCAGCTGGTGCTGTACGCAGGCTTGAGATCTGGGCCATACTCCAGCTTCTTTGCTGGAGCAGATTTTTTTTTTTTGTTAGGGGAGGTGGAGAATAAAGAGGGAGGATGCCAGAAGCAGAGGTAAAATGGGAAGGTCTCTAGAAAGTGATTTTAGTCATTGAAAAGATTCTTTCAAAGGGAGCTCCCCTCCTTCCATAGACATGATCCCCAGCTTTCTAGGCTCAGAAGACAAAGGGTCACACTCCAAAGTTTCCCAGAGGTGTGCCTTTCACATCATCCTCTCTGATCAGATACTAAACTGCATGAAATCATGATCCTACAGCTCCTGACAAAAGTTACAAACTCAAATGCTAAAACTGACTCATTTCTTTGGAGGTAAAGTGATAAGCTTGTCAAACTGTTTACCAGGTACACGGGCACCTTATTTCATCCCTATGCTAGGTTCATTTCATTGGTTTAAACCAGTTCTGTTGAGCTGACTTGGAACGGGGCTCAAAAGCTGTTGACATCCAGTGAGAGAGAATTAGAGATGACCAGGGAGGCAGGATTGTGTGGCGGAAAGAGCACCAGCCCGGCGGTCAGAACATCTGGCTTCTCTTAGTCTTGATTCTTCAGCTCACACACTGCATGACCTTCCTCCACTCCTTGAAGACTTAAGAAGAATGAACCTAGCCATTCAACAACCAACAAGAGGCCTTACTTTAGTGTATTTCAACTCACCCAAGGGAAAGCTAGGTGGCTTAATTTGAGACATACAAAGATGGAAGCTTGGAGGAGGGAGACAGAAGCACCAAGATAATGATACTATGGAAACACATACCCCCCCCCAACTAGTGCGCAGCTGACACTTCCAGAACTAAGGCAGCACTTACCGCCCCCAGCTAGGACACAGCCCAAAGCTTCAGACTAAGGGTAGCAACCACCCCCTCCCAAACTGGAACACAAGTCAATAGCTCTAAAACAGAATGGAGAAGGAAAGGGAAAGGATATAACTGAGATATTACCAGTGCTTTGGACATAATTCTTTTCAAGTTATGGCAGGAAGAGGAGAAAGAGAAAGTCCCCAAGGATTGTCTGAGGCTTGGCAAATATTCACACAAAGTATCCTCCATCCTCCTATGTTTGATAGGTGGGACTCCTCAGTTACATTTTCACATCATGTAACAGAGCAGCTAGGGGTTTTATGAGGACAGATAGCATATCTAGCAGGCATATCTAAAAGGTTTCCCAATTGTCGTGGGCAGGGAGCTTTCAAGGAATCTAGAAGTTTCCAACAAAGGTTCCAGTTTAGGGGAGTTACTAGAGGAAGGAAGGGAGCATGTCTCATGATGTAGTGGAAAGAAAACTGCCCACAGACACAAATGAGGCTGGTTCAATTCCTGGGTCTGCAATTAACTCCATGTGTTATCTTGGGCAATTCACTTTACCTCTTTGAGCCTCAGTTTCCTCATTTATAAAATAAGAAGCATGGCTAGATGTCCTCCAAGGTTCCTCCATTTCTAAGTAAAAAGAAACAACTTTTCTGGACTTCTACTGATCTTGAACAAGCCCCTTCAACCTTTTTCTCCACTATAAAATTAAGAGATTGGATTGGATTAGATAGTATCTACGGTCCCTTCCAGCTCTAGTATTCTTTTCTAATTCAATAAATTTAAGCAGCTGGTCCCCAAAATGCATTTTCCTCAACAGTTTCTGCCTAGACTCTCTATTCCACTATCACTGGACATAAACCATTTTTCTCCATGACTGGAAAGAGGTGGTTCTCTGATTTTTTAAAATACTGTTTGGTAAGTGAATGAGCTGTATTTAGAACATTTCTTGTCCAAGTACCCAGTTGATTTCACCCACTATCATAGTCATTAGTCAGAAAAGTCAGTCAGATTCTCACAATGGTCCAAATGGTCAGTGTCAAGTGCAGATAGTGCCTATATTTATAACGAGGTATTACAGTGACTATATAATGGATAGAATGCTAAGCTTAGAGCAGAAGTTATGGGTTCAAATGTCACTCTTGCCACTTATTAGTTGTGGGACCTTGGGCAACCCATTTAACTTTCATGTGACTCAGACAAATCATTATGCCTTGTAATCAAGCATTCATTCCTTTTTCAGTTCATTCATTCATTTATTCAACATTCATTTACTCAGCTTATTCCACTGTGTGCCAAACATTGTGCTGAGGATACCAAGACATGTAGTCAGAGAGAACTGGAAGTGTCCAGGGAGGCAGGACTTTGCCCTCAAGGAATTTATACTCTATTGGGGGAAAGCAATATATGTGTATATGTGTGTGTATACATACATACACACATATACATCATATATAATATATGTATGTGTATATACACATAATATACATATGTATATGTATGCATATATGTATAAAATAGATATACATGCATAATAAATATAAAACATATACAAAAATACTCTTTCTGACTTACCTTCTACATTATAGGTAGGTTGTATCCCACATCAGTAGAAAGAATCCCTACACATAATGCTGACAAAATTCTAGAGCATCCTTCATGATTTGTGAATCACATGCATTAATGGAAGACACAAATTATCTATGTGAAGCCCCTCAGTGATGTTTCCCTCCTAGAAACACCTGACATACTTCTTATCTTCTAGCTTTCTGCACAGATTGTCTTATACTGTTAGTAACTAGACTGTAAGTTTCTCAAAGGCAAGTACTGTCTTGCTCATTCTAGTGCTCACCGAAAATGACTCAGCGCTTGTACACAATAGATAGCTACATGTCCACTGGTGCATTGATTTATGTACTTGCAGGAGAGAACATAGGGTCATGTCCCACTATTCCATTCAAAAGTCACCCTGAAGGGTTTTTTGGAAGAGAAACTGAACTTGTGGTCCTAATCAATCCATGCAGTCAGTGTGGAGAGGGAGGACAGATATAGGACTCACACTGAATATAAAAAACCTTTGGAAAGAGACTTCCATCAAGTGGACCACGTGACCAGAGCTGGGGGGAGGGGGAAGGGGGGTAATGTCTATAAATAATGATTGTGGTGTAAAGAGATTCTCTCTCCTGGGGTTCCCCTCTCCAGCAGGGTGGTGTAATTGATGATGGTACAGGGATGCTCTCCGCCTCCACTCTCATTACCAGGTGGGGTTAGTTATTTACAGAAATGTCACTTCCCCAAAGCTCTCTCCCCTCTTTGCTAGGAGGCCAGATACTGGCAAATATCAATCCATTGCTGCCTGTGGGGACCAAGAAGAGAGATGACTAAATGTTCTTCTGTCCATGAACCCCCTCCCACTCTAGCTTCTGCTACTGCTCGGGTTCTCACTTCCACTCACCAATTTCTCAAAGTTTCTTTTGTTTTATTTTGTTCAGGGATGTGGAGGATAGGAATATCTGGAGCAAGTATTATCTTCTCTGCTTTATAGAGAAGTAATTTCAGGAAGGTAAGCAACCTTACCACCTTAGCACAATAAGTCAGTCATCAGAAAATTAGGACATAATTAAAGAGTGCACATTATATATTTAAAAGTAAATGGTATTGGCATCCATCAGAAGTATAGGAAGAGATAAGGGTTTAATGTCCAGTAGTCACGGTCTAGTCCAGACCAGATTGGGCCAAAGGTGTTCATAAAGGTGGCAGAGTAGCCAGGGATCTGGCTGCACACTGAAAGGTCTGAGGGAGGTGAAATAAGTGGAAAACAAATGTGATTGAATTAAGGGGTGAAGACCAAGTTGAGTGAGACACATAAACTGGAAATGAGAAGCCTAGATAAGGACAACAGAGAAGTTGGATGGGAAAGTATAAAACTATGTCACCATGTAAATGAATTGTTGAGTAATGAGGTATGTTGACCTGATAAGTAGCACTAAGATGAGAGTTTCCAACTCTCCCCATCCAACACCCTATCCACAAGCCTTGGTGAGGAACACACAAGGTAGACAAAAAAATCCAAGAAACCTTTTATTGACTTCAAACAACAGTAATAGAAGCATTTATATGGTGCTTTAATATTGCAAAGCACTTTACAAATATTAGCTCATGTTATCCTCTAAAGAACTGTAGTAGCCAGGTGCTGTTATGATCTCTACTTTGCAGATGAGGACAATGAGGCACAGAGATGGTAGGTGACTTCCCAGGCCACACAGCTAGTGGCCGTATTTTGAACTCAGATTTGAACTCAGGCTTTCTTGATTCCAGGTCCACAGAAGTATGGGCTGTTCTGCCTAGGACCAAAATAATCTGTTCACGGCACGAGGACTAAGGGATAAACATTCGTGTCTATGAGGTTTTCTAAAATGAGTAATGTTGGCTTCCTTTCAAAAAAGTGCTACCCAAGTTACCAATTCCTCCTTCCATGAATTCCAGAAAGGGTACCCAAAGCAAAATGAGCATATAAATAAGATAAAAGGTCTTGCTATTCCATGGTACAAACTGTTGTCTTCCCTTTGCCTAGGAGGATAGTCTTGGCATAACTGACCCTTTCTTGTAGGAACAGAACCAGTCTTTCAGGGTACCATTAGAAGGGCTATAATGCTATATCCTTTAACCAGGCGGCCCCTTCAGTCTTAATAACTATCCCTTGTTTTAATAGTGTGGGTTTCTTTCTAAAATGAAAAATTCAAAGAGTAACCACAGTAGACTAACTATATTTGACTACAAAAAGCAGGATAATTTCAGGCTTTAAGGAAGAAGAAAGAGAACTTTTGTTTTTTCCTATCAAGGGCTGACCTCCAAAAGAAATGAACTGAATGCTACACATACTAAGAAACTTTATCCAGATGTTTTCTTCTCTTGGTCCAGACCTATGATTTCATTTGTTTGGGGACCTCTCATTTGATGTCAATCAGAAGCTCTTAACTTAGTCTTAGAAGGTTGCCTGGGGCACTAAGAAGTTAAAAGACACTCTGGGCCACAAGGCTGGAAGGACTCTGTGGGAGTTAGGACTGAAGTTAGGACTCCAAGGCCAGCCTTCCCTTATGCCATACTACTCAGCTTACCTGGTTTTTAGACAGAAAACCTAAAATTGCATGTAGCAAGTATGATAAATAATTTAAGTGCTTCAGTACTATGTCGTAACCAATTAAGGGGAAACAGAAGAAAAAAAGGTAGTGAAGTGAAAGGGAGTAGAGATGGAATAGAAATGGGAGAAGGGAAATTTTATCCCTGGTTTTGTCACTAATTGTGAGACCTTAGGCAAGTCACTACTTGACACAAGACCCACGACTGTGTGGGCCAGCTGCAAAATGAAAACATTAGACTGGGTGATCTCAAAGGACCCTTCCATCTTTAACATTATATTATTCAATGAAAAAGAAAGATACAGAGAAGGGAGAAGATGAACAGATAGATGGACTGGAGGGAAATGGGGCATAGATAGGGAAGTTGGGGAGAGAGACACACATTAAAGAGTGAAAAGACAAGAAGGAAAGGGAGACAGGGAGGGAAGAAGGGAGAGAGAAAGAGAGAGAGAGAGAGAGAGAGAGAGAGAGAGAGAGAGAGAGACAGAGACAGAGACAGAGACAGAGAGACAGAGAGAGACAGAGAGAGAGACAGAGAGAGAGACAGAGAGAGAGAGAGAGAGAGAGAGAGAGAGAGAGAGAGAGAGAGAGAGAGGCTCATTAGGTTTTGAGGCAAATCTTTGTCCAAGGTAATGTTCTGCTATTTCTTGGACCTTCAGAATGTTGTTACCTCCTATCTAATGCTCTTTAGGATGTTGATTCCTTAATTAACCACTGTTCACATTGCTTTGACTATTCTAATGCATTAAAGAATGAAGTACAGAGATAGCCACAGCAATACTCCAAAGTGGGACTTAATTCCCCTGGCTGCAGCAGAAATCCTTCCAGGACGAAATGATGATGATGATGATTGACAGCAACAAAGGCAATGACATGAGGAGGAGGAGGAGGAGGAGGAGGAGGAGGAGGAATGGCAACTCATATTCCATAGCATTTTAACATTTCAAAGCATTTTTACCTGGCTGAATGTGAGAGCTATATTGGGCCACTCTAATGTAGAGAACCAGGGTTCTCTAGGACCATCAGAGGATAATCACCTGCTATCTAATAGTCTTCAAAATATTTATTAGTTAATTGACCACTGTTTACAATTCTTTAACTTCTCTCGTGCATTAAAAGCAACTCAGACTATGTGTGTTCAGTCTGTATTTGAGGAATCCCTTCCATAGAGGTCAAAGGGCACCCTTTGCCCAGAAGGAGCATAGAAACTGGGACCTAAGAGATGACTTAGTTCAACTTCATTATTTTATAGATGAGGAAAATGAGGTCCAGAGAGGGGAAGAGATTGGTCCAAGGTCATCCAGCTAGTTAATTGTCGAAGCTGACAGCAGAACCCTGGTCTCCAGACCAGCAGAGCCTAGACTTCTTTCTTATAGCATTGTGCCTTTAAATGTTTAAAGAGAAAAATATGCCAGAGAGAAATAAAGTTTGCCTGAGTTGATCCTTCTCAGGAACAGATTCTGTGACAATTCCATCAGTCTCTTGCCCTGGGGAGCCTTTTTCTCATGCCACAGAAACTAACTGGGGTTGGGGAGGGGTGGAGAAGACCTAATGAGGGCATCCGGCATTGAGAAGTATAGATTTGAAGAGGAAGCCAAACCCCATATCCATTAGCATCTGGCTTTCTAAGCTCTGGCCATGGAGATCGCTACCTCTGAAGAAAATAAACAAACCAGTTCCCATTTTCTCTAACAATCTGGCCACACGCCACATCATCACCAACAAGCCTGGATCTATTTTCTGCTTTAGATGATGAGCAGGTGCTGTGTCTTTCTCACTGGGAATAAAACCCAAGGTGAACAACACTGCTGGATCTCTCTATTGTCCCACTGGACCACATCAAACTATGCAGAAACTCCAGAGGACTGGCCCCTCCTAGATAGACATGGGTCTTCAAGGACCATGAAGAAAGTCCATGGAGGAGACAGGCCCTTAGACACTTTGTTCCATGCTCTCTTGTGATGGGTGCTGGGGATATGCAGATAAATCAAGTGTAAGACAAACATATACCTTATTAAATTGCATCTTATTAGCACTTTTCTCTCCTTTATCACAGACCCTAAGAAGGAGTGATCACTTCTTCTCTAAGCTTCCCATCAACGCCTCTGCCACCAACAAGTGTTTTCTATTAGGGAGAATCAGATTGAGAACAGAATTTCTCCTTGTTGGTTCCTTTGCCTTTTATTGAAGGATAAAATTACCACTCAGGCAAATCAAGACATAATCAGCTGCTCTGCTTTTGGCAAAGTGAATTCTAGTCTATGTATGAATAATTAAAGTCTCCCATCATAATGATACAGGGTGTCCCAAAAGCCTTTGTGCAATTTTAACTGGTCCAGGTTTAAAATCAGTTTCCCGAACTCCTTATCTAATCTTCCTTCTGTCCAGTCGGTCTGTAGTTTACTCCAGTGACAAAATCACTTCATTTTGTTCTTTCATATGTCTTACATTTGTTTTTTACATATCTATATATGTGATTTTCATCTCCCCCATTAGCATGTTAATTCTTTGAGAGTAGGGACTCTTTCACTTCTACCTTTGTGTCCCCAGGCTGAGAACAATGCTTCCTGGCACATACTAGGTATTTAATAGGAACTTGTTGAATGACTGATTGATTGGTCTTTACCAAGATGTTCTATACCAGCTTCTCCATCTTCTAATTCCTATATTTTTTCACATTGCTATACCTTCTTTTTTTCTTTTTTCTATTTTTTACATTCAAAGAATGGCGAGTATAAGTTTTATTCCAATGAAGCTCCCAACAGACATCTTTACCTTTTTTTCTTTTTAAAAGTTATTTATTAATTTTTAGTTTTCAACATTCACTTTCATATGATTTCGAGTTCCAAATTTTCTCCCATCTGTCCCCTCCCCCCACCCTAAGATGGCACGCAATCTGGTAGAGGCTGTACATATACATTCATATTGAACCAATTTTCACATTAGTCATGTTGTAAAGAAGAATTAGAAGCAATGGGAGAAACCATGAGAAGGAAGAAAGAAAAAAAAGAGGGCAAATAATATGCTTTGATCTGCATTCAGACTCCATAGTTCTTTTTTCTGGATGTGGATAGCATTTTCCATCTTGAGTCCTTCGGAGTTGTCTTGGATCCTTGCATTGCTAAGAAGAGATGAGTCTATCAAAGTCAGTCATTGCATGTTTTCCTGGTTCTGCTCACTTCATTCAGCATCAGTTCATTCAAGTCTTCCCTGGTTTTTCTGAAGTCTGCCTGTTCATCATTTCTTATAGCACAATAGTATTCCATTACATTCATATAGCGCAACTTGTTCAACCATTGCCCAGCTGATGGGCATCCCCTCAATTTCCAATTCTTCGCCACCACAAAAAGAGCTGCTATAAATATTTTTGTACATATGGGTCCTTTTCTCATTTGTATGATCTCTTTGAGATATAGCCCTAGAAGTTCTATTGCTAATTAAAGGGTATGCACATTTTTATAGTCCTTTGGGCATAGTTCCAAATTGCTCTCCAAAATGGTTGGATCAGCTCACAACTCCACCAGCAATGCATTAGTATTCCAGTTTTCCCACATCTTCTCCAGAATTTATAATTCTCCTCTTTTGTCATGTTGGACAATCTGATAGGTGTGATGCAGTACCTCAGAATTATTTTGATTTGCATTTCTCTAATCAATAGTGATTTAGCATATTTTTTTTCATATGACTATAGATAGCTTTAATTTCCTCATCTGAAAACTGCCTGTTCATATACTTTGGCCATTTATCAATTGGGGAATGGGCATACCTTCTTAATATACATTGGTAATTTGGGGGATGCCCATCAATTGTGGAATGGCTGAACAAGTTGTGGTATATGATTGTGATGGAATACTACTGTGCTATAAGAAATGATAAGCTTGATGATCTTAGAAAAATATGGATAGACATGTATGAAATAATGAAGAGCAAAATGAGCAGAACCAAGAGAACCTTGAATACAGTAACAGCAATATTTTTTAAGAGCAACTGTGAGTGAATAAGTCATTTTGACTATTATAAATATCCAAATTAATTACAAAGGACATATGGAAGAAGAAGCTACTTGCATCCAGAGAAAGAACTGATAAGTACAAGTATGTGTAGAATTATTTTACATATTTGTGTCTAATGGTAGCCATCTTTAGGGTGGGAGGGAAGGAAAAAAAGACAAAAAAAGAAATTTACATGATAATTTTATTATATGTCTAAAAGGAATAGCAATTTATGCAGAATAGATTTGCAGTTCCACGTGAAATCATTTTTTAATTATACTATGTTATAGAAATGCTTGTTTTATTCCATAATTAAAACTGAATAAATAAATAAAAGTGTCAAATCTACAATGCTATTCCAGACCCAATTTTACCTATCCCATTTTTCTGAATAAGGTATATTCATTCCGAGCTACAGTCCATTTTCCATTTGAACACATCTCAATGATGTCTTAATGGTGTCTATGAGGTCAAATTTGTCATCCCTTTCTTCTTTTTATGGTCCAAGAGGAACAAGGGCCTCTTTACCCCATTAATAGATGGGAAACTCTTAGGAGGCAGGGAATACCTCCCTTTTTTATTTGTATTTCCCAGTGTCTTTCTAATTCTAGGCCTTTAGAATTCTAGACCTTTAGAATTCTAGAATTTTTTGTTGTTGTTCAGGAGGAGGAAGTACTTCACTGTGCATTATGGCAACACTGTGAGTCAGTTTCTGCCACCTGAGCCATTCTCCCACATTCCTTCTTTCTCAACTTTTGGGATCCAGCATGACACTAGAAGGGAGGCAGGAGCTATAAACCCTTTTTTAGCTGTTTGGGGAAGATAGAAATTACCTCCTTCTGATCTTTGTGATCCAATGTCCTGCATGTTCTTTCTTTTCTGTACTATACCTCTAATTTTATTGTAGTAAATTCTCAGTGAGGAAAGATTTTTTTCTTCTACCAGTGTTGATCAGCAATTGCTCTTGCAACTTAGAATCTTACAGGACTGCCTGGAGCACTGAGAATCTAGCTGATTTGCCCAGGGTCACACAGCAGATGTGTGCCAGTGGTGGCACTTGAAACCAGGTCTTCCTAACTCCAAAGTTGGCTCTCTGTCATGCAACACTGCCTCTCATTTGCATTTAGTATGTGTTTCTTGACTTAATGAGAACTCCAAACTTTTGACTTCTTGCATGTGAAAGGGGGAAACTGTGCCAACATGAGTCTAGGGATGCAACAGTGAGCACCATTGGTTTACAATAAGCTCCCTGTGACTCATTATACCAATTATCTTTTACCTGCTGAGCTCCCTGGGATATTGTGGTGTTTTATTTGTGACCAATAGATGTCTAGAACTTCAATATTCTAGGAAAGAAGACCCATCCATGTGCTCCCCTCAATGAAAGAGGCTCCTTTAAACACAGAGATATTTTTTCATTTGAAAGGCATATTTGTCTCATGATGTTATGGAAGGTCAGCTTGGGGGCTTTGAGTGCCTGGTGGCATAGCTTCAGAGCTCATTTCAAGGAGTCACTTTGCAGCCTAAAGACTGGGGCGCTTTTCCCCCAGCAGTTTTTGCTGAAAGAGGGAAACTTCTTTTTTAGACAACACAGACTCAGGTCAGAAAGTCTGAGCTCAAAAAATGAAGCCAGAATACCAAATGCTCTGTGGTATTCTGTCCAGTGGTTTCTTCCTGTCTCAGCAGCTTCTCTGAAAACAGGGAAGGAGGAAGTTTGTTTCTTTCTAATGCCCCAACAAAGCAAGCTCCCTTCTGAAGTAAGGATCCACAAAAGGAGCTCTGTTTCATCTGGCTGCTCCTCCATCTCTCCACAAGCACAAATCCACATGGACCAGCCTTGTCTGTTATTTACTCTTTCCATGGCCTCAGTAGACAGAACCAGGCCCAATGGATGAAAGTTATAGGGAGGCAGCTTTCAATTCAATATAAAGAAGTATATCCTAATCATTAAGGTTATCCAACAATGGAGTGGGGTGCACTGGAAGACTGTGTAATCTCTATCACTGAACATGTTTAATCAGAGGGTAAATGATCACTTGTCAATGATCAACCAATCAATGAATAAGCATTTATTGAGTGCCTAACATGTGCTAGGCACTAGGAAATACAAATATAAAAATGAGGTGGTCTCTGCCTCCAAGGAGCTTCCCATCTATTAATGGGGTAAACACATTTGAAGCTAAGTAAAAACAGAAAATACACTAAGAAATCTCAAGTGATTTCAAAACACTTCACCAACAACTGGGGGAGGAGATAAAGAGAGATCTCTAGAAAGAAGTAGCACTTGAACTGAGCTCTGAAGGGAGCTAGGGATTCCAGGAGTTGGAGGTGAGAAGGGAGAGCATCCCAGGCACAGAATGAAGGCACAGAAATGGAATAACACGTCCAGGAAACAACAAAGTGGGCCATTTTGGCTGCAGCATAGCATGTGGTGACATGAAGTAGTGTAATCATCCTGCAAAGAGATTCTGGAATCAGAAAGCAGAGTGCTTTAAATGCCAAATGGAGGAATTTCTATTTTTCCTAAGGACAGTGAGAGCCATTGCACCTTTTTGCGTAGAGGAGTGACATGGTCAGAAATGTATTTTTTGAATACCAATTTGGCAGTGATGTGGAGGAGAGACTGGATATCAGAGAGACTGGGCATGTAGAGACAAATTAGGAGGCTGTTACAAGCCTCTAAATGAGAAGGGATAAGAACCTTAACTAGGGTGGGGCTGTATGAGTGGAGAGAAGATGGATTAAAGAGAGACAAGGGTAGAATGACACACCTTAACAATAGATTGGATCTAGGAAATGAAGGGTAATAGAGAGTCAAGGATAACTCTGGAATCCTGATCCTGGGTGACTGAAAGGATTGTGATATTTTCAACAACAATAGGGAAATTATGAAAAGGGGTGGGTTTGGGGAGAAAGATATTGGGTTCTGTTTTGGATATGTTGAGCTTGAGATTCCTATGATAGGTGGAGATGTCAAGGAAGCAGCTTATGATACAGGGCAGGAGCTCCAGGTAGAGAAAAGGGATGGATATGCAGATTTGGGAGAGAATCATCCACTTAGAAATGGTAGTTGAATCCATAGAACACTAGATGATCCAGGGGACTATACTAGAGATATGACTTTGGGCAAGTTATTTAGCCTCTTCAGGCTTCACTTTCCTCATCTGTGAAAGTAAAGATTTGGATGATATGACATCTAAGGTCCTTTCTGTCTTTAAATCTTATGGCATGATTCTAGGTCTTCTGAGATTCTGTAGAGCCCCAAATCCTGGAATTCTATGACTTCACAATGATATCACATGAATGGTTTCTACTTTGGAGTGATTCAACAGTTCCACCAAAATTGCTCTCTCCAAAGTTACCAATGAGATATCTCTCAGTTGCCAAATACAATGTCCTTTTCACACTCTTCATTCTTCTTGACCTCCATCCTGCCTTTTACACTGTTGATCACCTTCTCCTTGACGCTGTCTTCTCACTAGGCTTTTGGGACCTAGTTCTCTTCTGATTTATCAGACCACTCCTTCTCCATCTCTTTTGCTGGATCCTCATCCAGGTCACACCCACTAACTATAGATATCCCACAGGGCTCTATCTTGAGCTCTCTTTTCTTTTCCATTTATATTACTTTATTTGTGGTTCTCATCAACTCCCATGGATTTAATTATCATCTCTAAGCTCATGATTCTCAGATCTACTTATCCTGCCTTAATTTTTACTCTTCAGGCTTCCAATCTTGCATCTTCAGCTGCCTTTCAGAAATCTTAAACTATAAGTCCAGTAAACATTTTAAACTCAATATGTCCAAAACTAAACTTATTATCTTTCCCCCTAAATCCTCCCCTCTCCTACCTTCCCTATTTCCTCCCATTTCCTCAGGCTCACAACCTAGGAGTTGTCTTTCATTCTTCATTCTTCACCATCTCTTGTGTCCCATACCCAAGCTATTGCCAAGGCCTGTCAATCTTGCCTCTGTAATGTCTCTCAGATATGTCCCCTTCTCTCTTCTGATATTGCCACCACTCTAGTTCAGGCTCTCCCCTCCTCATACTTGGACAATCGCAATAGATGCTATTGGTTCTACCTGCCACAAGTGTCTCTCCCCACTCCAGTCCATTGTCTAGCACCAAAGTGATTTTCCTAAAGCACAGGTTCAATTACATCACACACACCCCTATTCAATAAACTCCAGTAGCTCTCTATCACCACTAGGACAAAATACAAAATCTTCTGCTTGACAAAGCCCCCCATAATCTGGCCCACTATCCCATTTTTCCAGTCTTTTTATACTTTATTCACCACAACATGTTCTTCAATTCAGTGATACTAGCCTCCTTGCTGTTCCATGAATGAAGCTTCTCTGGGCACTTTCTCTGGCTGTCCCCCCATTCCTAGAATATTCTCCCTCTTCATTTCTGCCTACTGGCTTCTTTGGCTTCCTTCAAGTCACAACAAAAGTCTCACCTTCTACAGGAAGCATTTCCTAATCCCATCTTAATTCTAGTGCCTTCTCTGTTCATCTTGTTATTCTTTAAATACCTTATTTTTACATATTTGTTTACTTATTGCCTCTTCCATTAGATTGTAAGCTCTTTGAGGGCAGGGACTGTCTTTTGCCTCTTTTTGCTTCTCCAGTGCTTCAAACATGCCTAGCACATAGTAGATACTTAATAAATGCTTATTGACTGACTGACAATTTATTAAGCATCTCCAATGGTTAAAGCATAGCAATGTGCTCTAAAGATACAATAAATGAAGACCAGCATAGATCCCTGCCATCAAGGAGCATTCAATAAAAAGGCTAATCATTGCATTACTAAATATGTGCTTAATCCATCTTTACAAAGTAGATAATGCAAGGGATCCATTTCTTGATGCCCTTCATTGACACCTTCTCTTCCTGTGGTTGTAAAGAATGCTGAAGTCTTCTGGTAAGGAAGATGGGTATAAATGCCGCAGCCTCAACAAACCCTCATCCAAGAGTGGCTAATGCCTAGGTATCTGCCTCTTTGTTTGAAGCAGTTCTGAGCAAGCTCTGGAGTTCCCTGATTGTTTGGTCTCAGTGGTATAGATTGGAGGGTGGGGCAGTCTCCAGACCTATGCTTCCATTAATACAGGAAGTTCCTAATGAGGAAACACCCTCAACTGTGCTGCAGTTGAGAGTCTTGAGGCAGTTGATTGGGGAACTGAGAAGTTGTGACTTTCCCAGAATCCCACAGCCAATATATGTCAAAGATGGTATTTGAACCCAAATCCTCCTGATTCTTGGGCTACCCTCTAGCCACTAACCCACAAAATCTTTCAGAAGTGATGGTAAGTGGTAGAAATTAACTGGTAGGAGAGACTTTGGACCCCTGGACATAAAGGGCTGCGGGAATGAGGGGCAGAGATAGAGATAAAACAGGGATGCTGCTGGGTGGACCACCCCTGGAGAAGGAACAGAGGGAGAAGCCAGAGCCAGATCAGGGTATATAAACGCTATGATAAAGTCCCTAACTAAGGTGTTCATTTCTGTTGTTTCTACATGCTGAAGAATTATAAGCATTGTCAACACCTTCTAAATTTCAGCACCCTAGGATAAAACACAGTCACCCCGCCCTGGTTTTACAGAGCTTCCAAGAGGATTAAAATACACTACAGAAAGCCTATGTGTAACCCACCACTTCATTCACTCGAGTGCTCCCCAGATTTATTGTTTCAGGAAAGTATTTTTGGACGGATGTTTATTAGAGCCGAAGAAACCACCCTGGTATTATAAGGTCTGTTGAAGGTAAATTATTAAATAAAAATACTGGATTTATAATCCCATTGCCCTGGGAAAACAAATGTCTTTGAAGCTTTCTTAGAACTTTTAGGTAGAGATCTTCTATCTCCTGAAAAAGGAAAAATTCCCCAAGAAGAGACCTATGCCTCCGAGACTCTCCGTGTCTCCCCAACTCTCAGTCTTGGGGGCAGGGGGAGGGAGGAGGAGGCAGGAAATAGTGTGATTCACCAGCTCACTGTCCCCAACCTACTGCATCCAGCTTCAACACCTGTGCAATTGTCCAAATTAAAATCAATATGCTGCTTGACTGGAGGGCCAGGCAATTGTTTTTGAAGCAGGAAATGTACGAATGTTTGATCTGGCAGGGATGATAAAAGATGAATTCTGGGCCATTTGGAGCTGCTAGTGCTGACAAGATGGCCTAGAAAACATCAAAAACAAAAACTGTAAGGTGATTCTGACCATGAGTTTAGGCTACAATTCTTAGTTAGAAAGATCCCCTTCCCCACCTCTCCCCCATTTACCAAAGGGAGGCAGTTAGAGTACGAAACTCCTCTCTGTGGGAGCAATATTTGCTATTGAAGATTAACAACTTGCCTACAAGGTGAGGCAGAGTTGTATGGTGAAAAGCATACTGCTCTGGAGACAGAAGACCTGAGTTCAAATCTTGCCTTTGATGCTACTTGTGTGACCTTGGGTCAGTCATTGAACTTCTTTGTTCCTCAGTTTCCTCATGGACTTTGAGGAGCGGTCTAGATCTAGGATCCTGTGAACTTATTGTCTTAGAGTGGTCTGGGGGCCCTGGGAAGTTAAGTCCCTTGCCTAGGTCTCCCAGCTATTATGTGCCAGAAGCAGAACTCAAGTTAATTTTTCTTGACTACAAGCCCAGGCCTTCAGGATACCACTCTGCCACTAAAGGCAATTGAATTCTTAAAATATTTATTAAGTTCCTACTATGATCACCCACTGAGCTAAGCATTTGATATACAAAGACAGAAATTAAATAGTTTAGGGACGATTTCACCCTCTGGATGCTTAAATTCTACTGCAAGAGAAGAGATAAACACAAAGGGATCTGTATCCTGATTGGAAGTCAGAAGTTTTCCCCATTAAGCCACATGGTCTCACCAGAGAGATATAATAATAAAAGAGAGATTACCTGGAACTCAATATAATTTTCTATTGCTTTGAGTGTGAGCATGTCTGTTGTGTGTCTGAAGCAAAATCCATCAACATTTCTAAGGCAGAAGATTGGATTCACGGAACCAAAAACCTGACAAAAAGCAATTGGAGCCCCTGTATGCTTGGAGGCCCACAATTAACACCTGTTGGGATCTGTAGTCCAAGTAGATTGCATAACCCCGAAGAAAAGCTTCATATGGCTAAGAAAGGAAGCTGCAAACAGACCATGTAGCTAGTCCTAGCAAAAGAAGACCCAGGCATGCCACAACCAAAAGAAGAAAAGATTCATGATCCATGCAGATGAATGTCTGCACACACACATACAAATGGCCATGCCCCAGGGCAAAGGGACGCTTAATAAATTCCATTTTCCCTTTCCACAAGCTCTTTTTAAGGTTTTCATAAGAGACTATGTTCGCAGAGAACAGGGTTATGTATCTCAGCCACAATGCTTAGAATTAGCCTGTCAAAATTAGAAGGGACATTAGAGATCATCAAGTCTAAACTCCTCATTATATGAATGGCAAAACCAAGACACAGAAAGGACCATGGATAAGCAACTGGAAGAAATCTGCCAGGTTACCTAATCCTCTCTTTTCACATTGAAGAAAACTGAGACCCACAGAGATTAAGTGGTTTGCACAAAGTCCCATGGGAAAAAAGCACCAGAGCCAAGATTTGAACCCAGACCCTCTGACTCCACATTCAACTTTCTTTCCATTGCAACATGCTGCCTCTTGGCTGAGATCCCACAGCTAGTTGTTGGCAGCAGAGCTAGGGGCTCTAACCCACATCTCATAACTTCCAGGGTGCCATGTCTTTCTCATACTGGAAATATTCATATCCTACTATGAGAAGAATGATAGTTTCAGGCTACAAATGCCATCATCACTACTCTTCTGGCTAGACACAGCATTTCCTCTCTCCTTCTAGGCGGGAAAAAATTGAGCTAGATCATGGTAGGGTTTGGGGGAGGGCAGAGTTTATTTGGTAACTTCCCTGTGCTTCCAGGGGCAGGGCCAGCCTGAAGCAACACGGTAAAGGTGGTTATTGCCTTGAGAACTACTCTGTCAAAGGGACTCCAAGTCATTAGGGGCCCCATATCCTCAAGCTGGCCTCTGATTCCTCATAACCCCCTGCTGCAGGTCTGCACCAAGATTTATCCTATTACACATTCTCAAAGGCCCTCCTCCCTGCTCAGATGCCAGCCACCTAAATTTGACAAACTATTCTCATGCTTGTGTGTTCATACTTTACTTCCTGGAAAGGCCATTCCAAAGCAGTGGCCATCATGGTAAGACTTTAGGCACTAAGTAGTGGAGAGCTAGGATCTTAGAACTTCAGCTGGAAGTTCAGAGGTCACTGAATCTGAATTTCCCATTTTGCATATGAGGAAACTGAGACCCAGGAAGATTAAGTAATGTGCCTAACTACCTTGTTACATGTGAAGTAAATGTTGGAATTAAAATGCGAACCTAGATCCTGTGATTACAGAGACAGTGTTCTTTCCATTAGTTTGGATAGACTTGGAGGTATATGATACCTTCAAAGCCAATTCCTCCATTGAGTCTGCGTTTGGAGCTATCCAGATCCTGAACTCAGAACCAACTCTGACCACAACCTGCTGTCCTTCCACCTCTTCTACTCTTTCACCGATCGGTCTCTTCTTTCTCCTTCTGTCCTCTAGCCCTTACCTCTTCTTCTCTTTTTCAGTTCATCTCTTTCATTCACTGGCATCCCTATCCAGACTGGATCCTATGGTTGACCATTTAAATGATGCTGTCTTCAACCACTTAGAGGCCCGTGACTGCTTGACCTTCTGCCAATACTCAAACCCAGGGTAACCCTCCCCATTTCCCTCTGATCTCTGTCCAGCCACTGAACACTGCTAAAGAAAGTCACAAAATCATGCTGACAGGGCCCACCACAAATTCATGCTATTTAACCTCAGTCAGGCCCTCCCTGCTGCTCAACAATACTTTCATTCATCATTTATTGATGGCCTGTCATACTCCACATGGCAGCTGTTCCAAATCTTCTCTTTCCCTAAGTCCCCAAACACTCCCCTTTCCTCTCCCTCTCAGCAGGCAACGGCCCCACCTACCTTACCCTCAGTTGGACTAGATCAGGGGTCCTTCATCTTTTTTTGGTGCCATGGGCCCCTTTGGCAGTTTGGTGACCCCTTCTCAGAATAAGGCCTTTAAATGCATAAAATAAAATACATAGGATTACAAAGGAAAGCTGAGTGAAAATAAAGATGTCATTTTTCCCATTCAAGTTCCTGGACCCTCTGAAATCTAAACACAGACCCCACATGAGGCCCCAGGCTAAGAACCCTAGACTGAGTGATCTTTAAGATCTCTTCTAGTCCCATATCTATAAGTGATAACCCTCTCAACTCCTAAACCTCTCCATTTCACTTCTATCAGAAGGGTAGCAATGGTACAATGGGAAAAGCATGGGTAATAGAATATTGGTTCAAAACTTACTTCTAATGTTTGCTATCTGTGTCATCTTTGGCAAATCATGCAGCCTTCCATGGGCCTTAGTTTCCCCATCTGTAAAAGGAAGGGTTTATATTAGACACCTCCTCTAGATCCAGATCTGTAGTCCTATGATATCATTCCTTGTCAAGGCTAGCCCTTTAGTTTTATCGTTGCTCTATATGTCAGCTCCTCTTTAATCTTCAATCTCTCCCTTGCCTACAGATTCCTTTTGCTACAAATATCTCCAGGTCTCTCCATATTAAGCAACATTCTCCTAATCTCCCAGCTCCTTAAGCTACCTTCCCATCTCTGTCTTCTCATTTACCAACAAATTTTCTGAATGATTTGTCTACATGAATGAATTTGTCCACATTAATCCATATTGTCCCCACCCAAACCCTCCCATCATGACTTCTGTCCCTGGCCACACCAATGAACAGCTCTCTCCAAGTTCACTAAGGACCTCCTGAGTGACTCCTTTGGTGGCCTATCTTGGTCCTCATTCTCTGACTTCTCTGAATTTGACCCAGTGAACCTCCTTTGAAACATCTGCCTTGGCTCCCATGAAATTACATACATCTTGTTCTCAACTTCCTATCTGGAAAATGGATATAATACTATCAGTTATATTGGTCTCATAGAACAAGAATTAAATCAGATAATGTATATAAAGTACTTTACAAACATAAAAGCACTACAGAAATGCCAGCAATTACCATCATCATTATCTTCATTCTTGTTATTTTTGTTGTTTTCTCATTCTCATTTTTTATGGAATTAAGATAGGAAAGTTAATATCCTGCTATTTTTCTTTTAAATTTAATTATTGAGAGACAGCTCCAGCAAAATGACTAGAGAGTTGGCTTCAAAGCCAAGAAGACCTGGGTTCAAGTTGCTTCTCTGACATATATTGGCTAGGTGACCCTGGACAAGTCACTGAAGTTCTCAGTGCTCTGGGATACTCTACATCAAGTGTATAAGTTGCAGAGAAGGTATTGATCTGTATTGGCAGAAGTGTCCTTATCCAAGAGTCCCCCATAGAAATAAAATTATAGGCCCAGTTCCTATCCTTATTATTGCTAGTTGTATCATTACTGTTATTATTGCTTTTTTCCATTAGATTGTAAGCATCTTAAGATCAGGGACTGTCTTTTGCTTCCTTGTAGATCTAGTGCTTAGCACAGTGAACTTAGGAATAAGAGTCTTCATCACTTTAGGCCTGACTCTTTATCCACAGGAGTCAGTTTTATCTGTGTCCAGCAGAAGAATTTTCTAGGCATCTAGATGGCACGGTGGATAGAGTGCTGGGCTTGGAATCAGGAACACTCATCTTCATGAGTTCAAATCTGGCCTCAGACACTTACTAGTTGTATAACCCATGGCACTTATAACCCTGTTTGCCTCATTTTCTCATCTGTAAAATGAGCTGGAGAAAGAAATGGCAAACCACTCCAATATTTCTGTCAAGAAAACCCTAAATGGGGTCATGAAGAGTCAGACACAACTGAAAAATGACAACAACAAGAAAACCCTAGAAAGCAAAAACTGGAGTAGTGAGCAAAAGTTTCCAAAAAATCAATTTAGGCTTGATGTTTAAAACAAACCTTCCTAACAATTAGAATGAATTTATTAGACCCTTACTTTGTGCTGTGCACTATGTTAAGCACCAGGGTACAAGCAAAACAGCCTTTGCCCTCAAAGAGCTTATTTCTTTCTTTTTTTTTCTCTTAGTCAGGGAATGGGGTTAAGAGACTTGCCCAGGGTCACACAGATAGTAAGTGTTATGTGTCTGAGGCCAGATTTGAATTCAGGTCCTCCTGAATCCAGGGCCGGTGCTCTATCCACTGCGCAACCTAACTCCCCCTCAAGAAGCTTATTTCACAATAGAGGAAGACAACATATTAAGGGGAGCTAGGACTGGGCCGATTCCAAGTTCCAAGGGATGGAGATGAGAAGAATAATCAAAGAAATCTGGAAGCGGAATGGTTTGTCTCTAAAGGTGGTGGGTTTCCCTTCTTCAAGTAGGGGCTGGATGACCAGTAGCCAGATATACTGTAAAGGGGATTCTTATGTGAGAATGGGTTAAACAAGATGGCCCCTGAAGTTCCTCTCAGCTCTTCATTTATATTATTCTGCACTCTCAAACTAGTCCTGACCTCTTTCAAACTCCAGTTCCACTTCTCTAACCTCTTGCTGGATATTACGTCATGGATTTCCTGGTACCACCTCTAACTCAATTTTTTCAGTCATCTTTTCTCCCAATGTTAATTCTTCCCTTGACACCTATAGCACCTAACCCTTATTTCAAAGCAAAATTGCCCATTTTAATAACTCTGCATATGTAGTATGTTTTGTACTATTAATCAGTCAAGAAAATAATTCCATTAGCAAAGAGTCTTTTTTCTCCTTAATGGTAATTTTTCCAATTACATGTAAAGATAGTTTTCAACATTCATTTTTTTTGGTTAGCCAATTGGGGTTAAGTGATTTGCCCAAGGTCACACAGCTAGTAAGTGTTAAATGTTTGGTCTGAGGCCAGATTTGAACTCAGGTCCTCTTGACTTCAGGGCCGGTGCTCTATCCACTGTGCCACCTAGCTGCCCCACAACATTCATTTTTGTAAAATTTTAAGTTATTCCTCTCTTCTCTGTCCCCTCCCCAAGACAGCAAGCAACCTGATATAGGTTATACATGTACAATCATGTTAAACATATTTCCACAGTAGTCACATTGTGAAAGAAGAATTAGAACAAAAAGGAAAAACCACAAGAAAGAAAAAATAAAAAACAAAGAAAAGTTGAAAATAGCATGTTTCAATCTGCATTCAGACTCCATAGTTCTTTCTCTGCATGTGGTTATCATTTTCCATCACGAGTCTTTTGGAATTGTCTTGGATTGCTGAGAAGAGCTAAGTGTATCATGGTTGATCATAGGTACAATGTTGCTGTTGCTATGCATGATGTTCTCATTCTGCTCACTTCACTCAGCATCAGTTCAGGTAAGTCTTTCCAGGTTTTCTGAGATCCAACTGCTCATTTCTTATAGATCAATAACATTACATTACATTCACCTACCACAACTTGTTCAGCCATTCCCCAGTTGATGAGCATCCCTTCAATTTCCAACTCTTTGCTACCACAAAAAGAGCTCACTAGCAGTGATTCTTAAAGAGGGTCTATGAACTTGGGGGGGGGGTTTATATTTTCATATAGCTTGATTTTTTTATATTTTGATAATTTGATATATTTCAATATAATTGATTTTCTTTATAGTCATATCTATGTTTTGCATTTAAAAACTTTATTCTGAGAAGGGGTACATAGACTTCACCAGACTGGCCAAGGGGTAGAGTCCATGACACAAAAACAGCTAAAAACCCCTGCCTGAGTGAGAGGTTATGGCAGTGAATCATCAAGCTGAGAACTCAAGGAAATAAGTGGACAGAGAAGCTATGACAAGATGTCCTACTAAATGATCATTGATCTCAATATATGGCAGTTATATCACCTCTAGTAATAAGCTTGGAGTGAGGGGTGTCCTGAAGAAAAGATTTAGCAAAGCGATCCAATACAAAGCACAAATATTGCATGTGTTGGGGGGATTAGAGCAAGACATGCTGGGAGCAACAAGGAATAAGTGAATGAAGCATTTATTAAGCACTTACTATGTGCTAAGCACTGGGGATACAGATAGAAAAGTCAGATGGTCCCTCCTCTCAAAGAGCTCACATTCTAATGGGGAAATTATATCAAGGCAAGATGGTGACCTCTAGAGAAAATGGAGCTGAGACCCAACTGATGGAGAAATCAAAATTCACCGAAGGGCCTGAGCCATCTGTGCATCTTGCTGGTAAAGTTGTTTCTGAAAAACTAACAAGGACAGAGAATGGATTAAGGATGAGGGGGAGAAAGAGAAAACTTCTGGGGCCGGGACCATTGAGCTAGTATTAATAGTTCACAATTATAGAGTGCCTTAAGGTTTGCAAAGCACCTTAAAATACATTCTATTATTTAAGCCTTTACAATAATCCTGTGAGGGAGGGGTTATTTTACAAATAAGCCAACTGAGGCTCAGAAACTTTCAGTGACTTGCCTAGAGTCACATAACTAGGATGCATCTGAGGCAGGATGTGACGCGTGGTCTTTCTGACATCAAGTCCAATCTGCTATGAACTCTGCTATCCTGCCTGATCCTCACAAAGATGAGAGAAAAGACCGCAGGAAACATTAAGTCTAGCAGGATATGGCAGCTGCATAAGTCAGCTAATCAGTCAATAAACATTTATTAAAGGCCATTCTTAACCAGGAAGCCCGTGGTGAGAATGGAACTTTAACTTGGCCCCTGTCATCAAGGCTGTGGATAGGCACCTATAACTTTAATAACTTTTATCCCGGGAGGAAAGCTCACTGGGTGGGACAGCCTGAGCAATGCCTTCTGGGAGGTGTCCACACCCAGGGCTGAGGTGAATATGTATATTCCAGCAAGGATGAGTCTAGCTAACTGGAATATGCCTCAGCCAGAAACCTAGAGCTTATCCAACATTAAATCCAGACAAGACTGTCAGCTGCCTAGGGACAAGATCTGGAAGAAGGGGTCATTCAGGAAAAGAACAGACAATTGAGAAAGATGAAAGTCTAGCTTTTGCTACATATGTATGGAAGGTCAGGACTAGTTGTTAAAAATGCTCCCATCACCTTCCCTTTGTTATTTTAAAACAGGAAGGGCTCTGTGTACTCTCAGGGATCAGGGCAGGAAAGAAAAAGGAAACTACATCCTCTCCTGCAGGAAAACTGAGTGAGAGGGACTGGGTGGGGTGACTGAATGTAATCCTTGGTACTCAGGAGGCAGAAACTGGCAGATCTCTTAAACTCAAGAATTCTGATCTCCCCATGGGGGGGTCTGCATTAAGATCAGCATTGATATGGTGAGCAGCCATATAGCAGCCAAACAGGTTGAAAATGGAGCAAATCAAAATTCCCATGTTGATCAGAGTGGGACTGGTCCCTGACTGACCCTGTACTTCTAGTTTGGGAAGAGGGGAGAAAGGAGGGGGAGAAAAAAAGGGGGAGAAATAGGCAGACAGACAGTAATAGAGGGAGAGGGAAGGAGGGAGATAAAAAGAGACAGAGAGAAACAAAGAGACATAAAGAGAACCAGTGGATGGTGTTAGCACCAAGAATGGACTCAGGGAGAATAGGAGCATGGAGGCCAGGCAGAGCAGCCAGCCCTTAGCTCTAGAACTCTCCCATCATTTTTATTGATATCACCATCCTCTCAGTCACCCAGGCTATAACCTTCAGAGATATTCCTGATTCATCCTTTTCTTTTGCCTCCAAGACCAATCAGTTTCTAAGACCTATCCATTCAACTGCCTCAAAAAAAATTTCCCATTCTAGCCAATCTTCCCCATTCCCATGGCCACTGCCCTAATTCAGGACCTCAGCACCTCTCACCTGGTCTCCTAACTGGTCTCCTTGCCTCCAAAGTCTCTCCACTTCAGCCTTCCGGGTAATACTAGATTAATCTTCTAAAAGCAGAGCAGTGGTCATATTAGTTGTCTGTTCAAAAACTCTTCAATAATTCCCCATTACTTATGGAATAAACTCCTTAACTTGGTGCTCAAGGCCCCCTATTATCTGAGCTCAACCCATTTTTCCACTTAATGTCCCATTAATTCCCTTCACCAACTCCTCTATCCTACCTGATCTACTCACCTTCCCCCAATCATAGGATCATAGATAGATGGAAGGGACCTCAGGAGTCATCTAGTCCAACCACACCTCATTTTGAAGTTGAGGAGGCTGAATCCCAGGGTTAAGTGATTTGCCAAGACTCATACAGGTAGCTTGTGTCAGCAACATGATTTGAATCCATGTAGTCTGACTTCTGAGCCATGTGCCCTCTTGTACTCAATTTTACCCTTTGTCCTGTCTAGTCCTTTGAGCCTCTTATTGGCCCCAGATCTTGTCACTTAATGGGATATATATCATCTACAAATTTATTGAGCATGACATCTAAACATCTACACCTTTATCCAAGTTACTTATATAAGGATGCCAAACAACACAGGAGCTGAGGATAGTTACCTGGGGCACTTTGCCACAGACTGCCCTCCAAGTTGAAACTTATCCATTAATGACTACTCCTTGGTCCAGCCATTGAACCAAATCCAGAGCCACCTAACTGCACTGTGATATAGCACATTCTCTCCATTTCCTCCATAAGACAAGGATAAGAAGGATTCTCTGGCACACTTATCCACAAGGATAGCATAAAAGACCACATCAAATGCTTTGCTGAAACCCATGTATGCTATATCTATAGCAGTCTTTTTATCAACCAGTCTAGGCACCTTGTCAAAAAAAATGAAATGAGTTAGCTTGGCCTTACTGATTATTGACAAAGTCCTGCTGGCTTTCAGCAGTCACTGCTTCTCTTTCTAAATGGATACGAGGCAATTCTTCCTCCTCTGAACTTCATGGCTCTTTGTTTAAGTCCCCCTTACTGCACTTAGCCCATTCTATCATGTATCATCTATTTATACACATGTATTATTGTAAGCACCTTGAGGACAAGGATTGTCTTTCATATTTAACTTTGTATCTCTTTCCAAATCTAACATAATACTTTACGCTTAATAGGAATTTAACTTCACCAAGTGAATGGTTAAGCTAATAAGGGAGTGAATAAATGACCAACTGACTGACTGAATGAATGAATGAATAGCTGATAGTAATTACTCTTCAAATCTGGGGTGATGATAAGAGAACAAGATGATTTCTGTGAAATGTATAAAGTAGTGAACTCTGTGCAGGGGTGGAAGGGGAAGAATGGTTGTAGGTGATATGGAAGCAAATTCATTCAAAGTCTACCTAAGCACTCCCAGAGGATGTACCAACAAACCAAATTAAAGAATTACATTTTTATCTGGGTCTGGGCTACTCAGGTTCTGGAACTGGTGAGACTAGATATTTGCAAAATACTCAACTATCCTTGTATTGTCTTACCTGAAAGTTCCTTCTTTTTGTAGGACTTAAGTGGGCCTCAAAATCACACTGTCAGCCAAGATCCTACCCAAACTAGCTGGAGGCTGGTTCTCAGCAGTAGCAGTAGCAGTGGCAGCATCCATCTCCTCTGGCAACCTGGCAAAATCCAGTCCAATCTTCTCTCCCTCCTATCCCCACACAGACATTCACAAATGAACAGGCTTCCACCAAGAATCACAAATGTGAGCACAAGACTATATCCCCTTCACTGGTACCCAAGGTTTTGGTCCAAAAGGAAATGTACAAACATTGACGCCTTAAAGCAGGGATTCTTCATTTTGTGTAGATATTTGATAGCCTGCTGAAATCTATGAACCCCTCTCAGATGCACATTTTTAATGTACAAAATAAAATAAAGAGATTACAAAGGAGACCAATTATAATAAAATGAAGTTATAGGGTTTTTTTTAAGTTCATGAACCCCAAGTTAAGAACCCTTGCCTTGGAGAAAGGGTGAGCTGATCACCAATCAATCAATGAGAATTTCCTGTATTTGCTGAGCACTGTGCTAAGCACTGGGGATACAAAGAAAAGCTAAAATACAGTCACTACTCTCGAGAATCTTACATTCAAATGGAGGTGAAAGCATGTAAATAGCCAGGTTTCATTCAAGATATATACAGAGGAGATACATCTAAGGTAACCTCAGAGGAGAAGACCCTGAGGGGGCTAGGGAAGGCCTCCTGTGGAAGGTGAGATATTGCTGAGTTTTGAAGGAAATCAGAGAAACTCAAAAGTGGAGATGACAGGGTGGAGCATTCTAGGCTTAATGGGCAGCCAGTGCAAAGGCAAGGACATAAGTGATGGAGTACCATGTGTAAGAAACATCCACCACATACTGCAAGGACAGAATTCCTGTGTAGAATGGGTCTGACACACGTTCATTTGCACTATTTGGTGTTAAAAGGATAGGGCTGTGATATAATAGAAAAAACACTAACTTATCAAACTTGAGCTCAAATCCAGACTCACTACCTGTGTGACCCACCTTACCCACTTATTACTTGTATGATCTTGGGCAGCTCATTAACCCTCCCTGAGCCAAAATTACTGCATTTGAAAAATGAGATATTGGACTAGGTAGATGACCTCTGAGGTCATTTCCAAGGGAATAAAATCTTTGAACCTACTTTGATCTTGCAATGTCATTCAGATGCCCTGCTTTGCATGACTCCTAAGGTGAGCTAGGAAGGTCAAACATAATCAGCATAGAGAAACCATGGTTTTTATAGAGGCCACTGGTGACATAGTGAATAGAGCTTAGAGTCAAGAAGACCTCCAATCTGGCCTCAGACACTTATTAGCTGTGTGACACTGGGCAAGCTATTTAATCTCTGTTTGCATCAGTTTCCACATCTGTAAAATTGTGATAATAATAGCATCTACCTCCCAGGACTGTTGTGAAGATTTAAATATTTGTGAAAGGTGCTCAGCACAGTACACACTATATAAATGCTTATTCCCTTCCTCTTATAGCTTAGGCAACACAGGCATAAGAGAAGCAGTTCCCCTATGGTACAGTCACAGTTATAGGGACTGGGTGCTCCTCAGCTGTCCTAAAACCAAGGGTCCTTCTAGTAACAGAGCACTAGGAGATAACTGTGAGAGCTCTAAGCTCTCCTTGTTTCAGTACTGAAACGGCTGGCTCTTCTGGCCAATTGGGGTATCTTTGAGACAGCCCATTTATCTGCCACTGATACCTATGTGATTTTATAAAGATTTTGAAAATTAGAAAGATTAGAAAATCAAATGCAGAGAACCCTCCTCCCCTTCTCCGAGCTGCTGCTAAAATGCAATAAGAGTAATCAGTACTTATTTCCCTAGATATGAGCATGTGTCCAGAGAGAGCCAACACTCTCCAGTAATTCAAGCAAGAAAGTCCTCTAAGATGAAGCAATACTTACAGTAGCTTGCTATTAAAACTCCCAATTTAATCATAACTGTCCCTGTTACTGTTGCCTCGTTTGTTCTTAAAGCAGAACTGCTTGCACTTCCTGTGAGCACCAAACAGCAAGCCATTCTGACCCATTCTGTCCCCTCTGGTCAGCTCCATATGGCAAAATCTCTAGGAATTAGAAGGGAACAGAGCCTCAGTGGGGGGATTTGGGAGGGGACTTTACACAAGGGTTTAATGCACAGATAGTGTAGTGAGGAAGCTGAATGCCAATAAGGTAGTTTCCAACTGTGAGCAGACTGGCAACCTTTCTTCCCTATTAACTTTCGATTAGAGAAGAAGGTAAAGAGAATCTCAGAACTACAGCCTCAGGCATAAGCCTAGCACAGATTAATGTCATCAGAACTAGAGTTCTGAGCAGAGCCTGCCCACTATAACCTGGCCAGCTTGCCATCTCCAGACCAGCACATCAACCTTTTTGGCAGCTAGGTAGTATAGTAAATAGAGTGTTGAACTCGGAAATCCAAAAGACCTGAATTTAAATCATTCCTCAGACATTTATTAGCTGTATAACCTTGGACAAGTCATTTAACCTCTGTAAAATAGGTATGATAATGGGGATGATAATAGCACCTACTTCATAGGAATATTGTGAGGATATAATGAAATAACACGTGTTAAGCTCTTTGCAAACCTTGAAACCCTATATAAATGCTAGCTATTATTACCCTCTCCTAGGAAAATAAAAGACAAACAACAACAATGAAAAGAATGACTGACATTTATACAGATTGTCCCAACAGCCATCATATAGTTTTAATAAGTATCCTATACAGGCTACTGTTCTCTACATCATCTAATTTGACCCTCACAGCCAAACAAGTATTATTACTTGAGCCAAATACCCCAGGTATTTTTATCTTCATTTTGCAGGTGATAAAATAGAGGCCCAATGACATTAAATGACTGTTCAGTGTCATGCAGCTAACAATTATAAACAGAGGAATCTGAACCCCACTCTTGCCTGACTCTAAATTGCACTCACTTTACCATTATACCAAGCTGTCTCCCAAGACATGGGCCAGAACCCAAGATGGTAATAGCATCACCATCAGTGAGGACTGGATGCACACTTTTCATGAATGTCATAGAAGGGATCACAGTGAGAGTTAGACAGGATGACTTCTGTGTCCCCTCCAGGATCTTACATTCTGGGATTCTTTGATTCCATGAAAGTTGCTTTTTTATGTCCAAGTAATAACTGAATGTAAGCCAGTGCTATTATTCCAAGAATTCATTAATTCATTAAGTATATATATTATCAAGCACCAATTATTTGCCAGGCAATGTTTTAGATGATAAGGATTTAAAGACAAAAACAAAATTACTCCTGCCCTCAGGGAGCTTACATTCTAGTGGGAGGATACAACATGCACACAGAGAAGTAAATACGAAATACACTCAAATGAATCAGAAGAGGCCTTGTGTATGAAGTGGCACTGCAGCTGAGTCTTGAAATGAGCCACAGATTCCAAGAGGCAGAAATAAAGAGGGAGAACATTCTATACCTGTGCAAGGACATGGAAATTTAATATGGAAGGCAGAGTACAGGAAAGAGTTAAGTATAACAATTTGGCTAAAATACAGAGTATATGATACTGATACTATTTACCCTTCTAGGACTATTCAGAAAAAAAAACTTAGATGTGGGAACTATTATTTGCACATAATTTACAATTTACTGAGCAGAGAATTTAGCAAGTTAGTATAACAGTAATACAAAAGACATGAACTCCGAAGGAAGTCTGAAAGAAGACTTCAGATTTATGGGAATCTGTTCTCTCTCTGATAAAATAATAATAATAATACATTCTATAGCAATGTGATGTTATGGAATCAGGTAAGACTTTACTTGGAATGTGGAGATTCATGTGGGTCAGTTTCTCTATCTGTAAAATGGGGGCAAACTAGTTGGTCTCCAAGGGCTCTTCCCACCTTGACGTACTGTGAGTATGAAATATCAAAAGGTTGACACATTCTATGACCATGACCAGATCTAGAGTAGGAATTCTTAGCCTGAGATCCACTGACCCCCAAGGGATTTATGGATGGATTGCAGAGTCTCTGCGTACTTTGGCGGGGGGGGGAAGGGAAATCAATATTTATTTTCACTAGCTTCTGACTGAAATCTGCCTTTTCCTTTGAAAATTTAAAAATATTATTCTGAGATGGGGTCTGTAGGCTGTAACAGACTGACAAAAGGGTCCAGGACATACACACACAAAAAAATGTTAATAACTCCTGGTCTAGAGTAAATGGAAACAAACCCCAGACTCTCAATGCCTTTTAATGAGTTGTAACATAGTATAAACTCATGTAGACTTAACAAAGGAGAAACTAGTTATTCTACCACAATGAAACCCTTCTTATTGTCTGTACCACACATGATTTAAAAATGCCCTCCCCAAATCTCCTTGCTCCCACCCTTTCAGAATTTAAATGTTCTCTCCTCTCTTCTCAGAGTCAAAACCTATTCTCAAGAAAGAAGACAATAAATTAATCACATCTTTTTTGAGGAAAGGAGAGGTGATAATTTCTACCTATTTACACAATCCTAGGAGACCAAACAAGGCAAACAGAAAGTGAAAATCATCAAATCCAAGGCAGATAGAAGAAATGGAAATCAAACATCAACCCAATAAATGGTAGCTATGACACCAAGAGTAGCTGGTAAACTTTCTGCTGGAAACATTTTTTCTTTTTTTTAAATATTAAACCTTTATTAATTTAATTATTCTCAACATTCACTTCCACAAGATTTTGAGTTCCAAATTTTCTCCCCATCTTGCTCCTCCCCCACACCCCAAGAAAGAGTGCATTCTGAATACTCCTTTGCCTAATCTACCCTTCCTTCTATCACCTCCCCCCCTTCTCTTATCCCCTTCCCCTTCTATTTTCCTGTAGGGCAGGATAGATTTCTATACCCCCAGTGCCTGTATATCTTATTTCCCAGTTGCATGAGAAAACAATTTTTAACATTTGTTTTTAAAACTTTGGGTTCCAAACTTTCTCCCTTCCTTCCTTCCTACCCATCCTCATTGAGAAGACAAGCAACTTGATACATGTTATGCATGTGTAGTCATACAAAATACTTCCATAGTAGTCATGTTGTGAAAAACTAATTATATTGCCCTTCATCCTATCCCACTCCCCATTTATTCTAGTCTCTCTTTTAACCCTGTCCCTCCTCAGAAGTGTTTGCTTCTGATTACCCCTCCCCCAATCTGCCCTCCCTTCTATTATCCCCCCACTCTCTTAACCCCTTCCCTCCTGTTTTCCTGTAGGGTAAGATAGATTCCCATACCCAACTGAGTGTATATGTAATTCCATCCTTAAGCCAATTCCAATGAGAATAAGATTCACTCATTCCCTCTCACCTTCCCCCACTTCCCCTCCATTGGACAAGCTTTTTCTTGTCTGTTTTATGTAAGATAATTTACTCCATTCTACCTCTCCTTTTCTCCTTCTCCCAGTACAATCCTCTCTCACCTCTTAATTTTATTTTTTACATATCACCCCTTCATCTTCAACTCACCCTCTGCCCTCTATCTATCTATCTATAAATTTTTTCCCTTCAACTACCCTAATACTGACAAAGGTCTCCTGAATTACAAATATCATCCTTCCATGTAGGAATGTAAGCAGTTCGACTTTAATAAGTCCTTTATGATTTATCTTTCCTGTTTGTCTTTTCATGCTTCTCCTGAGTCTTGTATAATAAAAGTCAAATTTTCTATTTGGCTCTGGTGTTTTCATCAAGAATGCTTGAAAGTCTTCTATTTCACTAAATATCCATTTTCCCCCTGAAGGATTATGTTCAGTTTTGCTGGGTAGGAGATTCTTGGCTTTAATCCTATCTCCTTTGACCTCTGGAATATTATATTCCAAGCCCTCTGGTCCCTTAATGTAGAAGCTGCTAAATCCTGTGTTATCCTGATTGTGTTTCCACAATACTTGAATTGTTTCTTTCTGGCTGCTTGCAATATTTTCTCCTTGACCTGGGAACTCTGGAATTTGGCCATAATTTTCCTAGGAGTTTTTCAGTTCTCTTTTAGGAGGTGATTGGTGGATTCTTTCCATTTCTATTTTACCCTCTGGTTCTAGAATATCAAGGTAGTTTTCCTTGGTAATTACTTGGAAGATGCTGTCTAGGCTTTTTTTGATCATGGCTTTCAGGTAGTCCAATAATTCTTAAATTATCTCTCCTGGATATATTTTCCAGGTTAGTTGTTTTTCCAATGAGATATTTCACATTGTCTTCTATTTTTTCATTCTTTTGGTTTTGTTTTATACTTTCTTGATTTCTTATGAGGTCATTAGCTTTCCACTTGCTCCATTCTAATTTTTAAGAAGTATTTTCTTCAGTGAGCTTTTGGATTTCCTTTTCCATTTGGCCAATTCTGCTTTTTAAGGCATTCTTCTCCTCATTGGCTTTTTGGACCTCTTTTGCCATTTGGGTTAGGCTATTTTTAAGGTGTTATTTTCTTCAGTATTTTGGGGGGCCCTTTAGAAAGTTGTTGCCTTGTTTTTCATGATTTTCTTGTGTCACTCTCATTTCTCTTCCCAGTTTTTCCTCTACTTCTCTTACTTGCTTCTCTTCCATGGCCTGGGACCAATTCATATTTTTCTTGGAGGCTTTGGATGTAGGAGCTTTGACTTTGTTGTCTTCTTCTGGTTGTATGTTTTGATCTTCTTTGTCACCGAAGTAAGATTCTATGGTCTGACTTTTTTGTGCTCGTGATCCCAGCCAATTACTTGAGTTTTAAACTCTTTGTTAAGGTAGGGGTCTACTTCCAATGTGGAGAATGTACTGTCCCAAGCTTTGGGGGGTTTGTGCAGCTGTTTTCAGAGATACTTCTAGGGACCTGTAAATGTTCAGTTCTTCCAAGGTGGCATGATTAAGGATGAGGTGTTTACTCCTTTCCTGGCCTGTGCTCTGGTCTATGAGTGACCACAAGCACTCTTTTCTGCCTTGGAACTGTGAGGGAGATTCCCTTTCCACCACTACCACCACCACCACCACCACTATGAGCTCCACCACATCAGTGCTCCTCTTCACCCCAGGGCCGCCACCCCGAGCTGTGATCCAGATCCAAGCACAGGCAAAGCAAGAGAATCCTGCCTCAGCACCAGCAAAGATATCCCTGCAAACCCCCTCTGATCAGCCACTAGATTCCCCCTCCATCTGTGGGCTGAGAGCTCCAGAAGCAGCCACCTCCCTGGGGCTGTGCTGGGACTGGGATTGGACCGAGTTCCTTTCTCCCCATGGTCAGGCAGACCTTTCCTACTGATCTTCGAAGTTGTTTTTGGTGTTTGTGGGTTGAGAAGTCTGGAAATCTCTACAGCTCCCTTTGATTCAATCCCCTGAGGACTGCTCCAGGTTTGCTGAGGTTGGTATTTGCCTGTGCAGCCTGGATGGCCCACACTGACCTGTGCTCCTCTCCCAGCCTGCCACAACAGACCTTTCCAATCAATCATCCAGGTTGTCTTGGGTTGGAAACCTGTTTCACTCTGTCTTTTTGTAGGTTCTGCTGCTCTAGAATTTGTGTAGAGCCATTTTTACAGGTATTTGGAGGGGTTTGGGGGAGAGCTCAAGCAAGTCACTGCTTTTGCTCTGCCATCTTGGCTCTGTCCCCCTAGAAACATATTTCTTTACTTGGATATTCAACCCTGCTCAGACAGAAGCAACAGAAGTATCAGCCATGCAACAAGAGAGGAGACCTACTTCTATCCAGAAGGGAGGCTCTCAGGGAAACCTCTCCGTGACATCATGGAAGGAGCCAGGCAGCAGTCTCTCTGCTAATTTTTTTCTTGAACTTTTCCCCTATAGGATCCCATAAGTGAGATCCAAATCCATTTGGGAAAGTTAGGATAAACAGAGCCAAATTGTATCTCTTCCAGCTGCAGGGAATCTCCTGCCATCCCAGTTGCTAAGTCTTAGCAGGAAACAGTTTATGAAATTGTGTAAGCCTGAGAAGAAAAGACTAGGGTTAGGGGAGGAATTGATCACTGTCTTCAAATATCTGAAGGGTCACCATAGGGAAGCCGGATTAAGTTTTCTGTCTGGTCCCAAAGAGAACTAAGAGCAGTGGGAGACAGCTAAGGGAAGGTCAGATTATAGCTGGATATAAGGAAGAACTTACTAACTTCTGGAGCTGCCCAGCACTGCAGTGGACTGCCTTATTACTAGTGAGTTCTCTATCACAGGAGGTGTTAGAGAAGAGCCAGGGAGACTGCTTGACAAGGATGCTGTAGAGGCTTAGGGGAAATTCATTTACTAAATGGGAGAATGGACTGAGTGTCCCCTAAGATCCATTTCAACTAAGAGTCTATGTTTCCATGATTCTGTCTAGTAACTAATGGTCCAGTAAATTCCTCAACTCAAATCAAAGACCTTTTTAAAGTTTTTCATAGCACTTAAAACTCTCTAAGCCTCAGTCTCCTCATTATAAAATGAGGAGGTTGGATTAGATGACTTTGAAGGTCATTTCCAGGTCTAGATCTGTGATTCTATCACCATTGTAGCATATATATTATTTAAAGAACTATATTACTCAAAACTGTGCTGATTTTTAAATTGCACATGGAAGCTAAGCCTCTAAAAGTTGCTTCTGCTTTGAAAAAAGGTCCACATTTTCAGCACAAAATATAGCTGCACCTACATCTGCACCATGGTCCCACCTAGATATTGCCTGGAGAATAAAGCACAGGTCACAGTACCAAATTGTTTTTCATCTGTATTTTTCAAAGCCTGGTATAAAGTGTCAAAGAGTTAGAACTCCAAAGGAGTCTCTTCAAAAAGGTAGTTGGAGCCAGAAACATCCCCAAGAGATAAATGGTATAAACCTAGAGCTTAGCCATAAAGTCAAAGATAGATATAAGATGTGGATAGCATTTTCCATCATGAGGTTTTTGCATTGCTGAGAAGGGCTAAGTCTCTCAATGTTAGTCATCACACAATGTGGCTATTACTGTGTACAACATTCTCCTGGTTCTGCTCGCTTCTCTCAGTATCAGTCCATACAAGTCTTTCAAAGTTTTTCTGAAGTCTTCTTGCTCATAATTTCTTTTTCTTTTTTGATTTGTTTTTCTTTTTCATTTTTTAGGCAATTGGGGTTAAGTGACTTGCCCAGGGTCACACAGCTAGTGTGTGTCAAGTGTTTGGTCTGAGGCCGGTTTTGAACTCAGGTCCTCCTGACCTCAGGGCCGGTGCTCTATCCACTGTGCCACCTAGCTGCCCCAAGATTTGAACTTAGAAAGATGAGTCTTCCTGACTCCAGGTCCAGCTCGCTATCCGCTGTGCCACCTAGCTTCCCCTCATAATTTCTTATACATTCATATAGCACAACTTGTTCAGCCATTCCCCAATTGATGAGCATCCCCTCAATTTCCAATTCTTTGCCACCACAGAAAGAGCTGCTATAAATATTTTTGTACATGTGGCTCCTTTTATCATTTTTCCCATTTAAAATGTTATCCACATCCAGAGAAAGAACTATGGAGTTTGAATGCAGATCGAAGCACACTATTTGTTCTTTTTTTCTTCTGTTTTGTTTTGTTTCCTTTTTCTCGTGGTTCCTCCTATTGGTTCTAATTCTTCCTGAAAATATGACTAATGTGAAAATATGTTTGATAGGAATGTATATGTAGAGCCTCTATCAGATTGCATGCCATCTTGGGGAGGGAGATAGGGAGAAAGAGGGAGAAAAATTTAAAACCCAAAAGTGTATGGAAGTGATTGTTGAAAACCAAAATGAAATTAATAAAAAAAAAGAGAAATCATAACAAAAAAGATAGATACAAGAATTGGAAACTAAACATGAGCCAAATAGACAAGAATAGTGACACTAAGAGTAGTAGGAAAAGTTGACTAGTAGAGATGAACAGAGAAAATAGCAGTTGACAAGCCAAAGGTTAGAATCAGGGAGAAGCTGAACTAATTCAGTTCAATTCAATAAACATTTATTAAGGGCCTACTATGAGCCAGGCACTGTGCTAAGCATTGGTGATATAAAAAGAGGCAAAAGGTAGTCTCTACCCCCAAGGAGCTTAGAATCTAATGAAAGCACAAGAAGTTGGGTCGTGGTGGAGATAAGTTGTCCATTAGACTGTGAGGTCCTTGAGGCCAGAGATCATCTTTTGACTCTTTTTCTTTATCCCCAGCTCTTAGCATAGTGCCTAACCCACAGAAGACACTTAATAAATATTTATTGACTGACTGAATTCTGTTGGCTTCTTTGCGACAGAGTGCAAGAAAATGGGCAAATCAAATTCATCATCATAAAAAAATGATTACAGAAGAAACTGCAGTGCCAAGAAGACCCCTTGGATTGTCAAAAACAAGTCTGTCTTTGGCCATCTTTGGTCTCTTTCAGAAGCACCAACTGTACTCTGAAAAAAGTTGTTTTTGATAATGAACAGGCTGATGCCAGACAGCCTGTCTGTGGGTGGGAAATGTAAGGTGGTGTATGGAGTGACTGTTGACACAAGTAATTCCCTTCTTTTTGCAGCATTCATTCAGTGGTAAACAATGGCAGAAAAAACATGGATATTGATGACATATCAATAGCCTGGGCCAGCGATTTTAGCACATTTGTTGCAAGACAGGAGGGAAGTTTTGGATATTGTATAGAAGGAGAAATCTTTGCCTCTTTCCCTGTTGGTAGAAAAAGACATGCCAAGAAAGATAATATTTCAGGAACTTTTTGAATTCTGAGGCAGCAGGAGGGTTGATGCATAGAGAACAGCTTGCCCAGATTCAATCCTTTAAAGCCTTAGATTCTTTAAGAACTTATAGTTCCATCCTCCAAAGGACTCTGTCCAACAGAGGCACTAGCCCCTCTATGATTCCTCTTGGCAGTTGCCCATCCCCACACTCCCTGTGCCATTCAGGCTCTGATCCTCAGTAGCCTATGATCTCCCACCAGATTAGAAGGCAGGGGCGATCTTTTGCTTCTTTATGTATCCCCAGTGTCTAATACAGTGCCTGGCACAAAGCGGGTGCTCAATAAATATCTATTGAATGGGACTGAATTGAATAATCACTTCACCTCCCTAAGCCTCAGTTTTCTCATCTACAAAATGGTATAGTTATCCTTTCTCGTTTTCCCTCATAGGATTTTTGTGAAGATCAAATGAAATTCATTCCTTTGCAGATTCCTCTCTTGAATCTCTGGACTTCTTTCTCCACCAGATACTCCAGTCTTCTGGAAACCCTTTCTGCCCTTGCAGCTACTTCCTATGATTATCGGTCATTTCCTCTTGGAACCTCCATTTTAAGGAAGAGTCCAAGCCAGACATAATTTGCCCTGAAACTCTCTAGACTTCTTTCTCCTGCCCCACTTCCAACTTTTCGGCTACCTTTTATGTGTTATCTTCTTCCTCCATTAGAGGAAGTAAAGACTATCTCATATTTCCAGCACTTGCCATAGTACCTCACATGGATTAAGTACTTAACAAATGATTGTTGAGTTGACTTGGTTGTTAAAGCTTTAGATAAATGCGAGTTATCATCATTATTATGACTGAACATAGGAGTGACAGTGAAGCCTGTAAATACAAGTATCTTCCAGAGTGCTAGACTTCACAAACATTTAATAATATTTTTGGATCATTCTAACTATTAGTGTCACTCTTTTTTATGTTCAGGAAGATATTTACATATACATATACACATATGTGTATATACATATATGTATGTTAGCACACATATAGGTGTGGATATTGCTATATACATGTGTGTATGGGTATATAGATATACATGCATGTACTATAGATACATGTAGATACATATATACAGAGAGAGAGATGTAGATGCAGATTAGATGTAGATATAGATGTAGAAAGAGATACTATATGAAGGTGTTAGGTGGCACAGTGGATAGACTACTATACTTGGAGTCATTAAGATATGAGTTCAAGTCTGGCCTTAGATAATTACTGTGACCTTGGGCAAGTCACTTAATCTCTATTTGCCTCAGTTTCCTCATCTATAAAATGGAGAAAATAATAACATCTACCTCACAGGATTATTGTAAGGATCAAAGGAGACAACATGTGTAAAGTACTTTACAAACTTGAAAGCTTTGTGTAAATACAAGCTATTCTTTTTTTTTTTTTTGGCTAGGCAAGGAGATTAAGTGACTTGCCCAGGGTCACACAGCTAATAAGTGTTACGTGTCTGAGGCCGGATTTGAATTCAGGTCCTCCTGACTCCAGAGCCAGTGCTCTATCCACTGCACCACCTAGCTGCCCCAATACACACTATTCTTATGCTTCATGTACATACTAGTAAGGCTGAGGAAATTCTACAAAGAATTTGACAAGACCTGCCAAACTGAGTTAACATTGACTTTGACTCTTAGTGACTTCAGTGTTCAGGGTGGCAGAAAGGAAGACAGAAAAAAACCATGTTGAAAAACATAAACCAGGATCAAGAAGTGAAAGAGAACAGAGGCTTGTAGGCTAGTACCCTCAAACACATTGGAGTGGGCCCATAGTGACTTAGAAAACCATAAATTAACATTATCTGTGTCATATTGTATTTTTATTTCTTCTGCTAAATACTTCCTGATTACATTTTCAGCTGGTTCAGGCCACACTTGGGAGTCTTGTGGCCACTTGCAGCCTGCAGGCCATGTGTTTCTGCTTATTCAAAAGCCTCACAATTGTTTGTCATAAATACTTGAAAAAGAAAGCTTGGCTCTAGACTGGAGAGTGTTGGACTAGACGGTCTTTGAGGTCCCTTCCAG
>NW_027556402.1:219957693-220062693 GCF_003287225.1 Phascolarctos cinereus
GACTTCAGGCTTGGCACTCTACCCATTGCATCACCTAGCTAACTCATGATGCTGTGTGACTTCAGACAAATCAGTTAACCTCTCTGAGATTCATTTTCATCATGAATAACTTAGGAGGTTAGACTAGATGATATCTGAGGTCCCTTGTAGGGCTAAATTAAATGAGAATTACTAATCTACAAATATTTATTAAGCACCCACTATGTGTCAGGCACAGCATTAGGCACATATAAGGACAGGAGTGAAAACAATCTCCTCCTTCAAGGAGGTTAGAGTCCTAGCTAGGAGATGTAGGGGGAGACAAAACATACATTTAGCAGTGTATGCCAAAGAGTCAAAACAGATTCAAGATTTTGAGGGGAGGAACTAGCTGCTGGGAACATCAGGAAAGGCTTCAGATGGAAGGTGCTTTATGATGAGCCATTAAGAAGCTAGAGGTTCTTAGGAACTGATGTGAGGAGGGGAGAGTATTTTAAGCATGAAGGATGACCACTGGGAAGGTGTAAACAAAGGAGAGAGAGAGAGGGGGCTGCATATGACATCAGTGAGATCATCTTGGCTGCACCCTCGTATTTGTGAAGGAGGGAATAATGTGTGATGAGGATGGAACGATGTGTTGGGGCTGTTTGAGAATCACTCAATAAGCATTTATTAAGTGACTACTGTATACCCGACCCTGTGCTAGGTGCTGGGATATTAATATTAAGAATGAAACATTCCCACTCTGTAAGGAACTTGTATGGCTTTAAATACCAAGCAGAGGAGTTTAGATTTGGTCTCCGTGGTAGTAGGGAGGCACCGTGGTTTATTGAGTTGGGAAGGGGCATGATTAGCACAGTGAGAGAACTGGGGAGTGGCTGTCTGTCTTGCCTAGATGGCAGGGTGGGAAGGCAGCATCTCCAGGCAGCAGGAAGGGCTTCTTTTCAGAACATACGCCTCTACTTTCTCTATCATTTTTACCTCTTGGAGTGTTTGATTGTAAAAGATCTTGCCTCAGGAAAGGTGATGCTGTGGTTTTTTGTTTGTCTGTTGTGTTGTCAATCACATATTCACCACTGCAATCACTGCTACAGAGGCCTTTAAGATGTATTTTTCCATCAAGTCAAAAGGAAAGATGCAATTCGATCCAAACTGGTAAACATTCATTAACGGCCTGTTATGTGCAAGTTGCTTTGTTAGATGAGAAAGGCAAAACATTAACAAAGCAAGCAAACCAGGCCCCCTTCTTAAGGGGCTCACATTGCACAGAGTAGATAGAGCAGATGAAGAAATAGATATTTATAAGATATACATGTATGCATATACAATACGTGCATAAACATTCACATATGTGTATATATACACATATCTCTTTATTATATATACACACACATATATATACACGTGTATATACACATATACATAATACACACACAAATATGTGTGTATTCACACATGCATGTGTGTATATACATACACATAAATATAGCTATGTATATGGCTGTATAGTTATGGCTATATTCATACATATATACATATACACATACACGTATACATACACACATCTATAAACATACACACACAAATACACATATATGTGTGTGCACATATGTGTGCTTGCATATGTATATATACATGCATGTATACATATACATATATATGCATCTACACACATATGTACACACACAACCACACACACACACACACTTTTTTGCATCCTCATCTGCCTGGCACATAGGCAGTTCTAATAAATGCTTGCTAATTGACTTGCCTGGACACGTACTAATATCCAGGAGGATCAGGAATGCTTCCCCTGGAACGTGCAACCTGAGCTAAGCCTTGAAGAAAGCTGGAGATTCCAAAGGGTAGAGAGGAGTGGGTACGTTCCAGGCACAGGGGGCTGCTTGCTCAGAGGCACGTAGAGGGATTTGGAATGTTGGGTCCCAGGCACATCCAGGAGGCTTTGTGTGGGCGGATCTTAGAGGACATAAAAGTGAGTAATGTGAAGTCTGAAAAGGTTGGCTAGAGCCCAGTTATAAAAGTCTGTGATGGACAATGATTGAAAAAGCACCTGGCATGCCAGTCTAGGCAACACTAGTACTCAGGTGTTGTGGGATGTTGATTATTTTCATAAACAGGCATGAGTTCATACAAATGCCCTTTGCGTGAGTGGCGATCTCTCTGGGCCTGCAGGGGCTCTGCTGCCTTCTATACTGGACATACTTGAACTTTGGTCCCTACTTCTGAAATGATGGCTCCTTGATGTCTCTGGTTTCTCCATCCTGCAGGCATCTCATTATGCACATTACCACCAGCATCAGAGGAAGTTAATTTGGCAGGAGGAAATTAAACTCAATGTCTTATTTTCTATTCCACCAGAAGTGTTGTGCTTGGAGAAAGAAATTTGCCATCCCAAGGTGACAGGTATTGTGCAGAAAGGGTCCAGTGTTCCCCTCCCCGTCTTTGTTCCTTCAAAGCCTATTTAGATCTTGGCAAAGAATGCTGAACGTATTTTTATTTAATTTCATAGTGCTTGTATGAAGACAAAGAAATTTACATACAAGGTCATTAATTCAGAGCTACAGGCTGCGGAATATGTAAGAAATAATAGTTCCTGGGGCATCTTCAGGCACAGGGAGGCTCAGTCTCCAGGGCCTTGGTGCAATGAGTAGGGCTAGTATAGGAGACAAATTTGATTTAAATGCAGTCTCAATTATTATAGGCTTTAAAAATGGAATGAGATCAGCTGGTTTCTATCGCGGGATAGAAAGGAGGCGGAGGTTAGAGGTGGCGCTCGTGGTAGCTGTAGGCTTCTTTATAATCAAGCCAGATTCTTTTTTTTTTTTTTCCTTGGAGGCTGGGGAGGGGGAAGAGTGTTTTCGCCCTTCTAGAGGGAAGCTGCAGGGCGAAGTAAGATGTTCCCTGGTCTGAGAGTCCGGAGATGCAAACTTCTGCTGCACGGTAACATTGACCAAGTTACTTCATCTATAAACTTAGGGGTTAGGATGGATGATCTCATAGGTCCTACCTTTTCAAATCTACAAACTATTCAGCCTAGTGCTTTTTAAGATAATGGAATGAATCTCTAACGTGGAATTTTAGACATGTCAGTCAATTTTAATTTCTTTCTCCAAGAGCTTCTTCTTAGCACCCCATAAAAATCATATCACAGAGGAAGATGATTTCTTGAAGTCTTGTACCCTGCCTTTGTGCCTAACTCGTTTCTTGGTGCCCCCTTTCCAAAAAAAGTATGCGGCTTAAATACCCAGGTCATGTGCCCTTTCCCCATTCAAATGAACAAGCATTTGTTAAGTTCCTACTATGTGCCAGGCATTGTAGCCTCTTCAACTTGGGAGGCAGCACATCACAGCAGAAAGAACATTTGCTCTGGAATCAAAGGACCTGGATTCTAATCCTGCCTCTGGGACCCAGAAAGCATCACTTAGTTTTCCCAGGCTTTGCTTCTATAATCTGTAAAATGAAGCATTGGACTAGATTGCCTAAATGATAGAAATCAAGAGATGTCAAATATGAGACCCATGTGCTGCTAGCTAGACTCCTGATTGCAGGGAACCAGATTAAAATATAATTGGGAAATATTTAACAAAAATAAAAATACAATAAAACATAGACAACGTTAATATGTGGTTTTCTAGGTCTGTATAGGTTCAGGGATACTTATCTGTGTCTTGGTGGATCCATTTCTATTTGAATTTCATACCGCTGGTGCATATAGTTATTTGTATATGTCTCATGAAGGACAGGGGCCATGTTGTCCCATGGGTGTCCCCAGCACTTAGTGCTAGCCTCGCATGTAGTCAGTACTTAAAAAATGGTTTTTTGAGTGACTTTTTCATTTTTATCTTTGTACTCTCAGTGTCTAACCCATAGTCATCACTTAATTAATGCGTGTTGATTGAATGGTGGGTACAGAGTGCTTCCTGTTTACCAAGCAATTGCTTCACAAGAGCCCTAAGTAGTAAGCTCATTTTGCAGAGGAGGAAACAGAGGATCCAGGTGACTTGATTAAAGTTACAGAGATAGCTGAGGACATTGCTAGGATTCAAATCCTCAAATGCTGTGTATCTTCTGCTTCTTCCCTCTCTTCTGTAAGGGGAATGGGGCTCACATGAATGGTTTATTACTGCAGATGAAACCCTCCAGGCTCATCCCAAGCAAGATAAGGAATTTTCCATTCACCAGCCTTCTTGGGGCTTTGGATCAACCTTGCTTTGTAGCTTCTACCATGAGTTAGTGCAGTAAGGATTACTATGAAAAATGTTTAAAAGGCAAAAAGTATTTTATGACAATATTATTAATCATAACTATAGTGAATATTTTTGTACTTCAATGTGTCCAGGATCTCATTAATATAGGGATTTCCCTCTTTGGAATAATAATAATGATGTTTTTGTTATCGTATGTATGACTCTTTGTGACCCCACATCCTTTTATTGAGTGGATTTGTTCTGTGAATTTGGATTCAGTCAAAGGGCCACGCTTGAAGACCTAGATTCCCCATTCCTGTGACCATGGAGCGGTTTTTCATTTCCTTCTCTAGTGGATTAAGGCAAACAGAGATTAAGTTATTTGCCCAGGGTCACACAGCTAATAAATGTCAGCCTGGATTTGAACTCAGGTATTCCAGACTCCAGGCCCAGTGCTCTATCCTGTGAGCCACCTAGCGGCCTGATAATAATAGCTAATATTTATATAGCACCTACTATGTATCAGGCATTATGCTAAGTGCTTTACAATTATTGTCTCATTACTCCTCACAATAAACTTGGGAGGCAGGTGTTATTATGATCCTCCTTTTATAGAAAAGGAGACTGAGGCAAACAAAGGTGAAATGATTTGTCTCCAGGCCCAGAGCTCCATTCATTCACTGTGACACCTGGCTGCCACACAACCCTTCTCAAACAGTATAGTTCTTGTCAATGTCCTTCCAAAAATCCTTCATAGAGGAGTTAGCTGGGTCTCCCTGTAAGTCTTTTACTATGACACAGAAAGGTGACATTTTGGCCATCCGTATCTTATTTCTCACACAGTTGCTCCACCTCCTTCATGATGCCTTTTGCAGGATTTCTTACATGCAAATCACTGCTGATAATGGGCTGCAGCCTGCATATATTCTAGCCTTGTCATTGCCCTTTGGGATGTGCGATTTTAATCCTTCTGAGAATGTATGTCGTAGATTCTGAAGGGGGAAGATGCATGACCATATTAAACAAGGTCTGTAGTTGTCAGTTATTTCCTTGACTATGAAAGAAGAATTATCAAGATATTCTTCAGAAGGTAGTAATTGAGGGGAGGACGGAGAGCTAGGAAAATGGCCTGTGTTTATCTGTGGCAGAATGAGTCCAGGGTTGTTGAGAGAGCGGAGATCAGTGGTATGGCTGAGATCAGAGAGTGAACAGCAGCACTGGCCTGACAAGAAAAGGAAGATGATCAGACGGTGACCTGATGGTAGCAGTTGGGGTTTTAGTAAAAGTGATTTGTCACTGTTTCTAGGCACGGATTCCTGCCTGGGTTGAATTTTTCCCTAGGATGTACTCAAATTTCTTAGAGCTCTAGGAGAGTCAAGCTTAGGGCAGCACTCCCTTTAGTAGGTATGCCCAGCCTGTGCCTCTAGGCAGGAAAATTGAGAGCATGCAGGGTTCTAGTGTCCTCCCTCTAGGGTAATTCCAGCTCTAAGAAATAGTACAAAAAAAAAAAAGGAAAAAGGAGGAGGAAGAAGAGGAAGGGGGAGGGAGGATGGAGGGGCAGAAGAAGGATGGTGGGGCAGGAGGAGGACTATCTGAATAGAACAGTTCTGAGGCCCTAGTAGTCTCTACCTAGGTAAAGAGAGTAAGAGCATAATGGGGAATAAAAATGAACCCAGATAGAGAGTATGAGAAAAAAAAATCAGATTGTAAGTCTGCAACAACTGTGTTCTATGATCTGAAGCCACATAAAATCCCTAGGAGAACATTGGTATTTAAAAATATAGGCTGTTTTAATAGGAGCAATTTGGGATAATTGACAACACTGGGCAATGTCCCAATGCAGTGGAGTGAGCACCATATTTAGTGCCACACTGGGCAATGTCCCAATGCAATGGAATGGGCACTATATTTAGAGTCGGAGGAACCATGCTTGAATGCTGGCTCTGCCACCTGTGTTACATTAGTCAAGGCTCTTTACCTCTGTAAGCCTCAGTTTCCTCATCTACAAAATAAAGAACTTCAACTAAACGCTCTGCCAGTTCTTAATCTATCATTCTGTGATACTTCCTAATGAATCTGGAGCTCAGCATCCTATGTATGTGAATTAACTCTATGCATATATATATATATATATATACACATGTATATAAATACACATAAACGCATACACATATGTATATATATATATATATCTAGAATTTATCATGTATGTATATGTATATACCCATGTGTATATGTATATAATTTTACATATATGTATACATACATGCATATGTATATGCACACACATATATACTGTGTATATATACATATCTCTGTATATAGATTACATGTAGTATATATATACATATATGTATGTGTATATACATTTATACACAAATATGTCTATAAACACATCCATCTCTATATCTCTATTTCTATCTATCTCCCCCTCTGGGCTAACTCAATGGATTGCCATTCAACTACATGTTATGATGTAGGCAACACACATTTCTTCATTTACTTGTTTATTTTCATTGTTGTCATTCTCTGTGGTTTTCTGTGTGAATTGCTAAACCAATGCTTTTTAATTAACCATTGATCTCATTCAGGGAACCTCTTAGTGTTCTGGGGCTCAATGCAATCAACACTATTGCTTTTGAAATTAGACACATCTGGGAACTTAGAGATTTTTGAGGAAGCCTTCTTCCTTTGCACAGGACATCCTCCATGACAGTGACACATACTTTGACCAGCAGAAATCTAAGTTTTATGCATCATTTAATTTAATCTTGATAATCAGAGAATTATGGAACAGATAGCCTATTTGGATGCATCTTTCTAGGAGTCTTGCTTGATTTTTAACATACATGCTATAGATACCTTGTTGGAGAAGAGGTTCAATGGCAGTCATTCTCTACTGAGTTAAATGCTATCACCTACACAATCAACAAATAGACAAGAAATAAAGCAGAATCTTGTATTCCCTACCATTTTCAATCAACCTTGTGATGATGATGTTGTGATTGACTGTGCAGAATTATCTATAATTCAATTAGGATCTATTAAACATGTACTGGATGAAAGGCACCATTCTAGACATTAGGTGTTGCCAGTACAAAGAAAAAAGAAAAATATTTTACATACTTTCCTTCTCTCCTGTATTATACACTTGCAACATGTATTCTTATGTCTCTCTCTATTTTAGAGAGATGAGAAAGTTATTGTGTGGGTTGAGAGTGATTTATCCCAGTATTTTGTATATGAAAGATAATATCATCTATCATTTTTCCATTAAAAAATCTTTTTTGAATTAGCTGAAAAATCTCTCACTGCCCACTTTCAAGATTCTGTTATTTCATCAGAGATTTCCTCTGTATCTTAAGTACAGCCACCATTTATTTCTTTTACCTTTCCTTCCCTGATGACTATTTTTGTGTTCTGCTCTAGTACTTGGAAGACGAGATCTTAGAATCCAAAGGTGGTGGTTCCACCTTTACCTGTGATGAGAAAAGGTTGCTAGAGAAATTATGGCAGCTCTGTTCTTCCTAAGTTTTGTTTGTTCTTTCAGTATCATATCCTTTCTTTCCCCATAATAAACTGTGTGAACATCAGAGGCACCATTCCTTTTACCATCTACTATGGTAAATAATCTCTGATCTGTCATTTCCTAAAGTAGCTTCTGGTACTAGTATAGTGTCCATCCTTGAATCTAAGACTTATACAGTATATTAGCTTTTGGTGGGAAGTTCAAGGAAAAATACTTATTCAAATAGTGACTAGAATAATTTGTGTGTGAAAGTTCACTCATGTTCCATATCACCCCTTTGTCTTTTCAGATCCTTCATTTCTTACATTGCTAGCAGGAATATTTTTATGTTCTTTGTCTCCAGCTAGCAAGTCCATTCAAATAGCCATATTTTCTCCCATTGATACTTGTCTATCAGTATTAGTATTGGCTCAGATTGTAAGGCTGACTAAGTTCCATTGACTTCTGACTCTCAGGTTAGTCCTCGGATCATAGGTTTAGATCTGTAAGATATATCTTGCATAAATAAAGAACATGACCTTTGAGCTGTTTTGAAGGAATACAGGAAAGTTAGGAGCCAGTAGGAGGAGAAACATGCATTAAGTCCATGTCCATGTAGGCTAGGCTGATTTTTTTTTCCAAAAAAGGCAATGATACTATCCTCAAAAGTCCTGAATCCTCAAGGCTCAATCCTTTCAAAGACTAAGGCTGGAAAAGTTGGCATAACTTCTTGGTCTCTTAAACAGAAGATCCAACTCACAAGGAGTCAGAGGTTCCTTAACCTTGATACATGTTTCTGCCAAACTGAATCAACACTATACCCTTGCTTAATATCATTTCCATGCTATTGGTAAGCTTGCTTCCTTTTGACAATGTTAGGGAGTCTATAAATGTCTCATTTTGCTTCAATCCAGAGTTTAAACCATCAGATGTACTGGTATCAGGCATTTCCCAGAATACTAGGAGTTCTGAGAGATGGAGCTCAGCAGGGAGAGGATTCATAGGAGAAATTCCTATGCAAAGGTGCAAACTCAGGAGGTGCAATGTGATGAATGGGAAGGAGTGTGCAGCCTTAGTCCTTATTTCCTAAGGGTGGTGAAAGAATTGACTGATATAATGTGTGTAAAATTCTTTGTAAATTTTAGAGCTTATGTCACTATAAGGTGATATTGTTTTTAATTAAACAACATGCTTTACAGGGGAATTACACATGGCATCCCTGGGCTATGATTGGGGCCAGATCTTTTCAGTGGGAGGTCTGCTGTGCTGGCTAAGGTCATATGCTGTCATTCTCTACTTGAACCAACAGTGATGAAAGACTTTTGGCTGGTGTCCATTGGGGTGGCCAGAAGATCAATGTTTAATGATTGTATCTTTATTTATTGTACTATCTTTAAAAGAGAAATTGGTGCGTGGTAGGCATTGTCATTTCCTATAGCTACTTCCTAATTCATTTGTTAATAAAAAGAAAATGTGGTTTCCTACCTCTTATCCCACAAATCTGTGAAGGCAGAGATGTTACGATAAAACAAATGTGATACATATATTTAAATATCTGTGTTTGTATAGAGCTATATTTAGATACAGGTTGATATATAGACTTCTTGGAGCAGCTGGGTGGCATAGTGGATAGAGTACTGGCCCTGCAGTCAGGAGGACCTGAGACAACTTACTAGCTGTGTGACCTTGGGCAAGTCACTTAACTTCTGTTTGTCTCAGTTTCCTCTTCTGTAAAATGAGCTAGAGAAAGAAATGGCAAAACATCCTAGTATCTTTGCCAAGAAAACCCCAAATGGGGTCATAAAGAGTCTGACACAACTGAAATAACTCAACAACAGGATATACTTCTTACTTAGTTTACAAATATATTCATCTTGCGTAATTGAAAAGAGTTGAAGTCTAATTGACTTTTGTTTTTGTTGTGTGAGTAGTTTCAGAAAGTTACTCGTCATGGACAGCTGAGTTGTCTGTTGAGCTTGGGTCTTTTATATTGAGGGATACATCTAGAGCTGCAATATGGGCATTGATGTGCATTGTCAAAGAAAGGAAATTTAACACACTGTTGGTGTAAAAATTTCATATACTAGGTATAAAAGAGTCAGTGTGGCACAATGGATAGAGAGCTGGTTCAGAAGCCAGGAAGACTCGGGTTCAAGTTCTGCCCTTGATACATGCTAGCTATATGACCCTGGGCAAGTCACTTAAGCTCTCAGAAACTCACAAAGTCTACCCAGTTTCTTTGAAGTCATATGTCCACTCCCTGTTCCGTCTATGAGATATCACTTTATCGCTCACCCGAACTACTGAGTCTGCAAGTCCGTATCTGCTCTGGGCTACCATATTCATCACTCGTCTTGGTTGTGATTGTTCCTACCAATGTTTCTTTATAGAGTTAATGGTCTCATTGGTTTCAAGATGGGAGGGCCTTTGTAGGCAGTCCAGCCCAACTTTCTCATTTTAGAGTTGAGGAACCTGACCTTCAGAGAGTTGAAGCGATTTGTCTATTTTCTCCCACATGATGTAAGAATCAGTATTGAACTCAGGTCTTATGACTCTAAATTCACATTCATTCCACTCTAACCATGCTATTTCTCTAATCTTTTGAACTATAATGAAACAAACCGAGACATAGCTGATCAGTTCTGAATTAAGGACAGATTGCCAAAAAAGAGCAGTTAATATTCCTTAAAAGAGTATAATAAATTTGATATGAAGTTGAGTTGTTTGCCTACATCCTTGAATTTTTGTGATCAGACTGTATTTGAGTGAGTATGAAAGCTAGTGATGATAAAATACGGGCTCTCTAAATACCTGCAATTCAGAGGCTGAATCAATACCATCCATTCAGCATTGATTATGCACCTACTCTGTGCAAAGCAATGTGTCAGGTGCTGGGCAGACAAACACAAAAAAAAAACAAACCCAAGCAAACAAAAAATGAAATGGGGAAGTTGAGCAGATGTATTGGCAGAGAACAGGAAATTTTGGAAGTGGGTGAGGAAAAACTGAGCAACCAGACTGAGAGATGGAAAGTTAAATTGCATCTGCCCCAAAGTGGAAAGAAATAATATCTTCCCTGTCCATGCTTACAGTGGTTGGCTTGTTCCCTTTTTCTAAATCTTCCTTTGTATTTACAAGTGAATTAGTTTAAATTTCATATCACAAGGGCCAAGCCCTAGAACAGTTGAACTAAAATTATTCATTGTCCCCTGGAGTGACTTCAGTTATTTTGGTATGGTGTCATGCTGAGATTTATATGAAAATGAATTTTAATTTCTAATAAGGTAACCATATGCTTTAGAGTGTGTTGGAATACACTGTCATCAATAATTATCAGTTCTAACAAATTCAGCCTTGCAACCATCAGTTTTTATTTGAACAACTCATGGAATGAATGGATTATAACCAGTTCCTTCTTCTTTCAAATTTGATACAACCATGGAGAGGCTTTTATGATGGGAGGGATTTTCTCTGTCTCCTTGTTCCTTCTTTGAAAGATATTCTTTTGCTTTAGTTTCATGTTCCACCAAAGGAGGCTAACACCCAGCAGACTTAATGTTATTTTTTTCTGCTAATTACTACAAAGAAAATTGATCGTTGGAGGTAGAGTCTGCATGAATTGTCCAGAGGAATTAACTTGACTCATCTTTTTTTCAGTGATTAATTGTTATTAATTTAAATAACTGTGAATAACTAAGAACTAGAGGGGGGAAAGGAATGCCCAATAAGTAGTCTCCCCTTGCTGTGCCTCTGAGAAGGCACTTACTTTTTTCTTACCTCAGTTACATCATTTGCTAATAATAATAATAATTACTGTGACAATAGCAGTGTGGCACAGGGAGAGACTGCTAAATTTAAAATCAGAGGACATGGATTAAAATCATGACTTGGCTGCTTTCTAATCTATGAGATCTTGAGCAAATTGGCATCTCTCTGCCTCAGTTTCCTCATCTTTAAAATGATAGAATTTTGATCAGTTGTTCTCTAAGTTACCCCTCTATAGTCTCCTTTAGAATGGACACTTCTCAGAACTTTTTGGTTATAAAGTCTCACATATACATTTTCTCATTTTGTCCTCACAACAATCCTTTGCAAGTTGGTGATGCCTGCAGGTAACAGGATGACAGAGAACTAGACAAGTGATTTCTCGACCATAGGCATACCTGGGTAAGGAAACTACCTTTTCCAGTTCAGATTGGCATCTACTCTGCAACCAGTAGCCATAAAGAGTTACCCAGGGCACTCAGATGTTAAGTGACGTGCACTGGATTATACATGTAGTGTCTGTCAGACACAGGACCTGAACCCACGTTTGCCCAACACTATGGCGACCTGTCTATCACCCTGTTGCTTTTATCTTCATTTTATACGAGAAAACTAAGATACAGAGGTCAAGTGACCTACTCAAGATCTGAGCTGTTAATTATGACAGAGTGGGAAATTTGAACTCAAGTCTTCTTATTCCAAGTATAGTGTTCCTTAAAAAGCTTTAGAAATATCTTTGGATTTTATGCCACAGTCATTTACCCTTTCCCTCATCTCCTTAATCGTATTCATTTTTCTAATAAAGAAAAAGAAAAGCAAGCAAACCCAGATGATATAGTGACTACTTCTGACATTGTGGTACTCACTTCTACATCTATCATCCCCAAGTGGATTGCATCGTCAGTTGCCTGGATCCAATTCTTGTCATTATAATTTTGGAGTGTGGCTTCCATTATTGTAATTTCCAATCTGTTTATTTTTCTCTCCAGTGGTTCTTGTAAATCTTCCTGTGTTTCTCTGAATTCCTCATTTCTCATCATTATGGCCCAATGTCTTATACATTACATCATGCTGTGACTTCTTGTTGCCTCACTTTACTTGCTAATCATTCAGGCAACATCAACAGATTAGTCAAGCAAAAGGTTTCTGTTGAGTAGGTATGATGTACTTTATGGTAGTAAATGTAATCTCTGCTAAAGTTCTCTTTTATTGTCTCATCATGGTACAGAGATAGCCCTGAGTTCTTGAAGGCCGTTTCAGTGGAGTATAAACTCTGCCTCGTGTAAGATTGTTTTATAGAGGAGGAAACTAAAGCAGAGATTAAATGACTTACTCAGAGTCACACAGTCACTAAATATATGTGGATTTGAATCCAGATCTTCCCGACTCTGTCTAGCACAGATTCTTCTGTATCGTGGGCCTAAAAATGGACTGTCTATTATATGAAGAACACTCTAGTCAAGTTTGGAGGAGTTCTTCCCCAGGCTGACCAGAGGTCAGTGATTTTTTTGGCTATAGAAACTCATGAAGGCCATATACTAAAGCACAGAGGCCATGATATTCCCTAAAAGACAGATGACTTGCACTGATGAAAGCAGGTCCTGGGGCTTTGAAATAGATGTATGTCCTATGCAAAGCTTAATATGATGGCATTCAAGAGAAGCATGCAACATTGGGTTATAGGATCTTAGTCTTAAAGCCGGGAAAGGGGGAATAAGCAATTTTAAGTGCCTACTATATGCCAGGTAGTATGCTAAGCACTTTACAGATGTTTTCTCATTTGGTTCTCACAACAACCTTGTGGGGTAGGTGCTATTACTGTCACCATTTTATGATTGAGGAAACTGAGGCAGATAAAGGTTAAGTGACTTGCCCAAGGTCATACAGCTAGTAAGTGTTTAAGGCTGTATTTGAACTCTGATCTTCTTGATTCCATCCTAGTACTATATCCACTACACCACTTGGCTGCTGGGGACATTAGATATCATTTTGCTCAATGGTCTCATTTTACAGTTGAGGAAATTGAAGTCATACCAGTAGTAAGTGGCCAAGCCAGCATTTAAATTCCATTCATTCTTTCTAAATCCAGTGTATTTTTCTCTTTAGATGATCATGAATGCTTTTGATTTGGTAGTACATCTCAAATTTCATGCCTTTTAAAAATTATTTGCCCCCCCCATGTGGAAATAACAGATTGCAAAACATTAGGAGGGTAGGATTCCTCTACAAGTGTCCACTTGGTTTTATGACTTTCTGAGAGTCCAGAGGGATTTAGAGATGTGTCTTGAGATGACCAAGTTACCGGGGGTGGGTAGCAATGAGAATTTGCAGCTTTTTTTTTCTATGCACCTCCTTAACTTATCTAGTTATGAGGCTCCACCAGGGGAAACAATCTAAGGTAGACATACAACCAGTCCTGTCCTGAGTATATATGCCATTTTTTCTATTTTCTATTACCTATTTCCAAGTTGGGCTTAAGCCACAACTAAACTCCCTCAACCATACTTTTCCAGCAACATGAGGAATGTTAGGTGCTGCAGAATCCCAGAATCACAGCATAGGTGGTCTCTGCCAGCTGAGTTTACAGTCTAATTGAAGGGACAGGGCTGACCATACCTGCAACAATTAGAGAGCAAAAATAGCAATTTACAATTAAGTGTTAAGTGGGGGTGATAAAGACCAGCATAGGAGGAATTCGGAGAAGGGAAAATTAACTTGCTTGGACCAATTAATGATGACTTCATGAAAGAGATGGAATTTGAACTGGGGTGTGAAGATTTGGACAGGTGAGTGGGTAAAAACTTGCTGGCTGAAGGGGGCAGCAGTATGTATATTAGGATAATATATCTAACGTTAGATTACTTAGGGGATAAATGCTAATAGTCTTCAAATCTGTTCATCTCTGACTTTCCCATGGTCACATCAGCAGTAGATTTTGATATGAAGAATTTGAACTGAAGTCTTCCTGAACCCAAGGCTGGCCTTCTGTTTATTAGACTGGATCATGCTGTCTTTTGTTGGATTTCTTCTTTTTTTTTTTCTTTTCCATACTTATTTATTCTATCATTTTTGAGGAAAGAAAAAAAAACTGGGATAATTGACTCTTCTGTCTCATGTAGTTTCATTTGTGATTCCTTGAAATTCAGCTTTTTGGAGGTCTAGGTTTTGATAAAGCCCATTTAGGATTCAAATGGAGCTACTTGACCATGTCTTAAACCCAAATCACTCTGGCTCTCACTGATTGGTCAACAATAGGTCCCAGCCCAAATATCATTTGGTCATTGTTTGGGTTTTGATGGCTCAGAGTAAGTGTAAATAGCAATTGTTAGTGTTTTGGCCAGAAACCCTGAGGGTCTTGTGCTCCTGGATTGATTTTTTTTTGTTGACTAGGTAAAAGAGGCCTTTTTTGGGGCTTCATTTCTTACCTATCCTTAATCACTGAATGGGTGTTGCCTCAGACAAATTGAGACCTTGAAAAAGCCCAATGTCTCCCACTGCATCAGGAGACATCTCCAGTCATCCTGATCTATATCTTGCCACTGGACCTAGATGGCTCTGGAGTAGAGAGTGAGGCTGTTGACCTCACACAGCCCTGCCTCACTTAAACCCAAATCACTTGCAAGTCAAGACATCCCCTTCCTACTATCTTTGGTCCTCTTTGAGAACAAAGAACAAACAATCTAACCTCACTCTATGTACAAAAAACCTGAAACCTAGAGTTCATTTGCCCAACATCACAAAGTTGGTGACATAGAAGACTGCCTGGACTTCCAAACTGTACCATGCCATTTTATAAACATCACCTAGCAAACACAATTGTCATTTAATGAATGAACGTTAATTTGACAAGAATGCTCTCTCTACCCAAGTCACACCATGTGAGAACTCATAGTGAATGTCTTGGAATATAAATTTGAAATGATCCTGGAGGCTCATGAACTCAACTCTCACCTGAATAAGAAACTCTCCTTCAGTTGTCATCCAACCTTTGAAGATGGACATTGAAGTGAAATCCATTATCTCTTGAAGCAGCCCATTCTGCTGTTGGACAGTTCTCATTAGGCAGCTGGTGGTGCAGTGGATAGATACAGTGCTCAACTTGGAGTCTGAAAAACTAGGTCAAATCCTGCCTCAGCTATTTACTAGTTGTGTGACCCTGAGCAAGTTATTTTTATCTCCTTCATCCTCAGTTTCTTCATTTATAAAATGGGAATAGTAGCATCACCAGTCGGCTAATCTAGAGCTCTATAAACATGCTATTTATTGTTATTATTAATTATTGAAGTTTTTTCCTGTCACATCTGAATTTGCTCCTCTATAGCTTGTGCCCATCTATCCTGTTCCTGTCCCCTGAGGCTAAGCTCAGATCCAATGCGTCTTCCATAGGCCAACCCTTCAGATATTTGAAGATAGCTCTTACGTCAGTGCTGAATCTTCTCTTTTCAAGGTTAAATGTTCTGAATTTGCCGGCAGAAGAAAGTCCTGCTCTGGATTTTCATTCCATTTTTCATCATTATCATCCCTTCAGAGAAGCTGGAAGAGGTAACTGCTGGTGCTTAGTACTCCAGAGGATTCCCAGCCTGGACCCCAGTTTACAAAGCTTCATTCCCAGCAATGCCTAGTACAAAAGCAGCTGGATCCCAGCCAATCTGATTCAATCTAATCCATTCTAATGCCACCCAATGCGATTCAGTCCAACAAGAATGTTTTAAGTGCCTCCTATTTATAAGGCACCATGCCAGGGGCTGAGGAGACAGGACAAAGACAAATGAGGAAACAGGGTCTTCCCTGAAGGATTTCACATGCTACTAGTGGGGGGGTGTGGAGGACAAAACACGGAAACAACCAAGTACATTCATGATAATTTGAGGGAGCCTTAGTGCGAATGCTTCAAGTAGACTCCAATCATGTACATCAATTCATTCCCTCCTTGGTGTAGATGGAAAAGGCACTGGGAAAACTGTGGTATAGTAGGGGAAAATGACTATAGAATCAGAAAACCTGGGTTCACATTTGACCTCTGATGATTATTTCCAGTGTGACCTTGGACAGATCTCTTTGCTTCCTTTGGTCTCAGTTTCCCCATCTGTAAAATGAGAAGGTTAGACTAGAAGGCCTCTGAGGTCACTTCTAGCCCTTTCCCTATGATCCCATGATTCTTCCAAAAGAACCTTATTCTCTTTATGTCTCTCTAAGCAGTTCTGAATGATTTACTTAAAGTGCACCTTGTTTCTTCCATTACTTTTGGATTTAGGTATGCTCATTTTAGGAAATTCTCATGCTTCAGATTATCCCTCCTGTGAACTTGGTCCCATTTTTTTAATAATTTTTTTTGTTAAGTGGCTTGTACTTTGTCCTTCAGCATCTTCCTGTACTTCTGTCCCATTATTGCCAAAATTAATCTTTTTTTTTTTCCGTCTAGGTGTGTGCCCAATGAAATACGTCATGCAGGCTATCGAACGGGAACAGCAGCTAATTTAGCAGCTTTGGTTGGGTCAATAATGCTGACCAGTAGGAAGGAATCAGCACTGTGTCCCCCCCACTGGTCAGCATTATTAACTCTGCAGTCTAATAAGCATGCTGGAAAATCGGTGCCTGTGTATGCTTCACTATAAAGGGAAATTGGATTAAACATGATCTATGTAGTGCCAGGGATGATGAAAACTGCATGCCTTCTCTTGTGGCATTGCTGCTTTTCTGAGACTCTGAGGCCTTTCCTTGCAATTCGCATTCCTTAAATTGAAATAATTTTTCGGCAGGAATCAGAGCCAGGGTGATCTTCAGCAATTCTTAAACTTCGGCAGCCATTGGCATCACATGGCCTGAGGCCATGCACAGTGCAAAGTGCACATGTTTTGTGTTCAGAATCAAGGCCACAGTGAAGTTGTAGGATGCAATATGGGCAAATGCTGCCAGAAACACCTCAGATTCATTATGTGTTTGATTTGTAATTAATTTTTGGTCATTGCATGTTTAGAAACCTGTATGGGGCTATGACCCACAGTTTAAGAAGTACTGAATATTGATGGCTGATGACCAAATTCCTTAATCTCTCTGATCTTCCATTTCCTCATGTGGAAAATGAGGAGGTTAGTCTCTGAGCTCCAGATCTATGATGCTAAGGTTTTAACCTTAGGTAAGTCACTTAGCTGCTTTAAACCTCAATCTTCTCATCTGTAAAATGAGGAGATTGAACAAGATGGTTTCTTAAATCCTTTCCAGGGGTAGATAGACTAGGAGCCTATAACCCTTTTTAGTGGAGGAAGTAAAATGAAAATTTGATTGCACGTCATTTAACTTAGAATTACCAAAGAATCATATGAATATAGAATTTAGACTGGGAGTAGAATTTGGCAACCATATGATCATGGGACCATAAATATTGAGCTATAAAGATCTTTAGAGATCAATGAGTCCAACCTCATTTCATAAGGAATAAACTAAGACTCAGAGATGGGAATTTGCTTGTTGAAGGTCAACAGTGGTAGAATCTGTATGTGAACCTAGACCCTTTGATTCCATACCCAATGGTTTTCTCTCTTCATTTCATTTCTTCTTACTTCTCATTTTTTTTTTTGGTGAAGCAATTAGGGTTAAATGACTTGCCCAGAGTCACACAGCTAGTGAGTGTTATGTGTCTGAGGCTGCATTTGAACTCAGGTCCTCCTGACTCCAGGGCCAGTGTTCTATCCACTGCGCCACCTAGCTTTCCCCTTTCTTCTCATTCTTAAGTATGGTATTGGGGGTTATTTGGAAAGGGTTAAATGATACGCACAAAGTGTTTCCATACCAGTCCTATGCCCAGGTGAGCACTCATTGCTTTCCTCCCTGTGACTGATTGTTGCTACCTGCAGTCATTTCCATAACAAAGATGATTAATCTTAGCATCCTGCTTTTCATCCTTTGACAGGTAATAGTTGCATCTGCTTAGATAGTGTTTCTGGCTCTTTAATGAAGAATACAAGTTGGAAAGCATTAAGATGGTTAATTCTGTTTTGCAATTATGCCTTTTAATTCTGGAGGTCAAGGTGAAGATGAAGATCAGATTTAGGAGGAATGCAATATTGAATGTGGTAGAAGGGCTGCTATGGTAATCGGAAAAGGGAACTTCAGACCTAGGATCTTGGAAGTGGACATTTTAGTGTTTGTTAGTTCTCATTGGAATATTAGCATGCAGAAGTCATTACCAGCCATGTCTTCCAGGTGGAACTTCCTTAACTGATTGCTCATTTGAATGTACTCCAACATGAAAGTTCATGCTTGAATGGATAAGGCCCTATATGATTCTTAATTCTCGAGAAAAGATACACTTATGTTCTACAGACTGTACTTACTGAAGCAGGAAAATGGTTGAATCTTTTTTTTTTTAGGAAAGATTTCTGCAAGGAATTATGGAATAAAAAAAAGGTTATCAGGTTTTTCTTCAGGTAAATAGACTATATAGTTAGCTACTCTTAATACATTATAGTTACTCTTAATACATTATAGTTAACTGAAGCATGGCTGTGGTTGAGAAAATATTGAATAATTTTAGAGTTTCCATCTTCATGCTGGGTTGCTGGAGAATGTGTATTGAAGCCTTTATATTTCCCCTGACTTGAAGGGTTTTCTGCTTGCTTGAAACACGTTCTCTGATTAGATAGATGAGCGCTGCATTGGGAAAGGTGGGGAAGGCATGTTTGGAATCTGCCTCTTAGTATAGCAGGAAGAACAGAGATTTGAGAGCCCTGGATGAGGTCTGACAATTCATTGCTTATCTTTCTTGGTGGGGCCCATCTCCAGTCATCCTGATCTACATCTTGCCGCTAGACTGAGATGGCTCTGAAGGACAAAGTGAGGCTGGTGACTTTGCACAGCTCTGCCTCACTTAAATTCAATTTGCTTGCAAGTCATGGCATCATCCTCCTGATGTCATGGTCCTCTTTGAGAACAAACAATAGTCTTTTGTGATATGCATATGGTCACACAAATAGAGAGCTGCATAAAGAGAGCTAGGTAATGCAATGGATAGAGCACTGAACCCAGAGTCAGAAAGACCTGAGATAAAATTTGGCCTCAGACACTTGGTAGCTATGTTATCCTGGACAAATCACTGAAGTGCTGTCTGCCTCAGTTTCCTCATCTGTGAAATGGGGATAACAATAGCACCTATATCCCAGGGTTTCCATGAAGATCAAATGCGATGATATTTGTAAAGTGCTTTATACAATCTTAAAGCACTGTATATACATTCTGGTTAGCAATTATAGTAGAAGGAGGAGGAGGAGGAGAAACAAAGAAAGAAAGAAAAAGAGGGGGGAAATGAAGGGGGGAGGTGCTGCTGCTGCTGCTAGTGATTGTAGTGGTGGTAGTAGTAAATTTTTAAGGTGGGATTTGAACCCAGATGTTCCCTGACCCCATGTCCCAAACAATTTCCCTTGTCCTGCGTGCCTCTAAAGTCACAGATTTTGGAAAATAAGGGCTCATGACAATAGAATGTCACTCTGATTCTGTTGCCCAGCACACATTTTCAGCATTTGTTTTAATAATGCATCTGATGTGCTGCCTTCTGTTGATGTGGAAGTTATTAACTGTAAAAATATTCAATTTTTTCATATTTATATAATATGAGTGAAGACACTGAAATTATTTTGTGATTTTTATCAAAGCACAGTCCAGATGCATTTTGTCATATTTGAACAAAAGATCTCCGGGGCTGATCCTTCCTCTTGAAAGAATACTAATAATGTTTCAGTGATTCTCAACTTGTTTTTTTACCAATTAATTTTTTTCTTCCTCTAAAACTTTAAAACCCTACATTGATTTTATTCAGCTTCCGAAACAATGCTGTGCCTATTTTCCATTAAACTATTTCCAAAATTGATGAGCAGAACATATTAGCACTGGAGAATTAGTTTTCTCATCTAAAAATAAGTTTGTTGTAGAGATCATGGGACCTGCAATGCTCTGAATAGGATGATTGGGAGGAGACATTAAATGTTTTTAAAGTGTTCTTCTGATGTTTTAAAGACATTTTAAATCTATGTTTTAAGAAGTCTTACTACTATAGGCAAGTCACTTAGCCTCTCTGATCTCAGCTTCTTAACTGTTAAGCTCAAGGAGATGGAATATATAATCTCTCAGCTCCTTTCCAACTCTAAAATTAATGAAAATAGGAAATATGAGAATTTGACATGGTTGGTATACTTGAACACTTTCATCATTATACTAAATAGAAAGAAAAATGTATGAATTCATCTTGCTTTGGGGCATAACTGATAAAATGGAGTGAAGTTGCTTTTCTGATTGGAATTAGAAAATCTTAATAATTGAAATGATCATCCAGATTGATAGAGAGGGTAGAGTAGTGATAGAAAGCCAGCTTTGGAGTCAAGAAGTCCTATGGACAAGAATGTATACCTCTTAGATATGCTAGTTATGGATCCATGGAGAAATTAAAAAAATCTTTGAATGCCCTAGTCAACTCTCTAAGACTAATAAACTGCATCTAAGGTGCTGAGCTGTATAGGAGAGTTTTTATACCAGGAATACTAGGAGTTCACCTACACCCAAGAAATCACAGGTCCATATAATCCCTCTACCCCATCAAAAAATAGACAAATGAGATGATGATGATGATGATGACAATAATAGATAGCAGCTAAAATTTATATAGTGCCTACTATGTTCCAGGCACTGTGCTAAGTACTTTACAATTATTATCTCATTTTATCTTTTTACAGGTGAGGAAACTGAGGCAGACAGTGGTCAAGTGATTTGCCCAGGGTTACACAAGCTAGTAGATGTCTGAAGCCAGAATTGAACTCGGGTCTTTCTGAGTCCAGACCTAGCCCTCTATCCGCTGTACCACCTAGGTGCCAGAAAGAATAAAGACTTCTTGAGTAATCTCAGTTCTTTGAACAAGCTAGAGTTGAACAATGTCACCAATCAATTAACAAGTGTTTATTAAGGGCTTTGCATGTGATGATGAATGATGAAATTCAGTGGATCAGTTATGAAAATTACAACACAAATATTATATTAACTAGTATGTCGATGTGTGGATCTATGTACACATACCTATATATGTAAGCATGTATGTATGCATATGCATATATACACAAATGGGCATATATGTATATATTCATGTATAGGCATGCTCTATACACATATATACATAAAACTTGTATAGATAATACATACACATATACATATGCATTTTAATTGTTTCACATCTGTGATTTTATCAATATAGGGAATTCCTTATATGGAAAATCCATTTTCTAATGCAGATCAGCAACTGCTCTGTAACTTATAGTCTTAGAATATTGCCTGAGGAGGCACCGAGAGTTTAAGTGACTTGTCCATAGGCACAGAGCCAGTATGTGCTAGAGACTAGATTTGAACCCAATTCTTCCTGGCTCCAAACCTGGCCCTCTGCTCATTATGTCATGGTGCTCCTCCAGTTAGTGTGTGTGCATGTGTATTCATTCCATTTGGAATTTCTTTAGATGCAATATCATTGACTCAAGTAAAGGTGATATATTGAATATGTAGTTAAACGTATTGTGCTTTATAATTTATAAAAATCAGAGCCTTTATCTTAATTTTTAATCTGGAAAATATGGCCAATGTTTCTTAACCCTTTTGGTGACCCTTGACCCCTTTGTCAGTTTGATGAAGCCTATGGAGCTCTTCTCAGAGTGAGGCTTTTAAATCACAAAATAAGATACATAGGATTACAAAGAAAACCAATTATATTTAACTACAATTATCAAAATATTTTTAAAAGAGAAATTCATGAATCTCCCAGGTGAAGAACACCTTCATATAGATAATGTCAAATAATTGAGAGTTATTTTCTATTTGCTGGCATTCCTTTCATATGAAATAGCATTAGCCTTAGGAAAAGTTAGGAAGGATAAGTAATGCTGTTTCTGGGTTTGACTGGCAGCCCTGTGAGGGGTAGGTTTGCATTTGTAGCTGAAGATTAAGGATTATTAGGGATTCCACATGACACATTAATGTTGTATTCAACACTTGAAACTCTCTACCTCTAAACTGAATTCTAGTGTAACTGTTAGGTGTCATAGCTAAATTGTTTGCAGCTCCTTTCTGTGTCCTCAATTCAATATTTGTGAATGTAGGAATAGAAAAGAATTCAAAACCCAATGAGATTTCTTGCTAAATTTCATTTTTGGACTGATGACAACTATGAGAAAAAAAAGAAAAAAGAAAATTTTTCTTACCTGTGTAAGACCAAGAAAAAGGACCTTTCATTGTCTGGGGTATATATTTTTTTACTCTGATTGTAGAACGATGTTTCTTCTGTAGCCTTAAAAAAATTAGACTGGAGTAATAGATCCTTCACCTATACTTTTTTATAATGGCCTCAATGTGTCTTTCACTTTTGTGGCTTTCAACACTGTCAAGTAGAGTCAGCATTGTATAGTGGTTAGAGTATAGGGCTTGGAATCAGGAAAATCTGGGTTCAAATCTAGCTTCGTGGCAAACTTAACCTCTATTTTTCCTCAAGGTATTCACTAGGACTGACCTACTAATTCATAGACAGGTGGCAGTCTGCACTTATGGGTGACGTTCCTAAAATGGGGCAGTAATAAGTCCTTCCTGTGTTTATAAGACTATCACATTGTAGGATCTTAGGATTTAGACCTGTAAGGTAGAGCTTGGAGATCATGGAATCTAACTTTTTTGTTTTCCAGGTCAGAGAAACTGATGCCCAGGAAAGTTAAACACCTAGCCCAAATTCAAACAAGTTATAATCAGCAGAGGCAGACTTTGAGGACAATGCCTCTGATTCCCATTCCTGGGCACTTTCAATACATTGTGCTGTAGTATTCTGTTAACTTTTTGTTTTGTGTTTTATGTTTTTTCCTTTTGGTCTGGACTTGTGATTTCATTGGTCATGGGGAATATTCATTGTGGCTACTCTCTTCCTTAAAGCACCAGGTTTGCAGAGAGGGCCAGTCTTGGAGTCAGAAACAATTTTGTTCAAGTCTTGTCTCTGACACATATTGCTCTAGTAATATGACAAGTCACTTAACCTCTTAATATCCCAAGGCACTCTCCAACACTAAAAGTTAGACAATTTTCCAATTTTGATCAATGGAATTTTAAGGAATATGATTAATATTCTATTTCTAAGTTTCCAGTATATAAAAATGGATAATCTATTTGTTGGAGAAAACTTTGGTCCAGAAGTATACTTTTGTTGGAGAAGGGTTTTGTAGAAATCATTTTTGAGCTCCCTAATATATTAGCTGTAATGGGTTTGTGAACATTTCTCAGAAGCTGGTATAACTTGGAAAAATGAGCAAAGTCTAATTATTCTGAAATATGTCTTCCCCTTCCCCCAAATTCAATAGTAACATTATTCAAGAAAGCACATTTATACTGGCTGGATTGACTGTGTACCACATATGGCACAAAGCTAGCCCTTCTTATTCCTGAAGTATGCTTGGTTACTCTCCATGTTACTAACCTGCCATATTAGTTACATTATTTAGTCTTGGGCTCTTACAATCTTTACATGGCTCCTTTTCCATCCAATGACGATTTTGCAATAAAGATACCCTACTGGTGTTTTCTTGGGAATGAGTAGTTTAGGAAGCTTGATTTTATAGAAACCCTTCCATTCATTACAGTGACTAAGCACATTGCCTTGTTCCTCTCCACTGTTTTGGCCATATCCCAATTCTTAATTTGAATAGTACTAATATTGTATTATTGATACAAACAACTGGTGTCAATATCAATTTTAATAAGGTCCCACTATCTTACATGCAATATGACCTCCAAACCTCAAAACAACCTTGAGAGGTGGCCCAGTCACCACCTTTGCCCAGGTCCTAATCACCTCTTTGCCAGATATTTACAGTATCTCCTAATGATTTCTCTATCTAATCCATCATAGCTTCCAAATAGATATTCCTGAAGCACAGGCTTGACCGTGACACTCCTCAGCTCGTGAGCCGTTAGTAGGTTCCCATTATATGTAGGATAAAATACAAATTCATCAGTATGGCTTTACAAGTTCTTCAGATTCTGGGTACAACCTTTCTTTCTAGAAGGATTTCATAGTCCTCCCCATTGGATACTCTATGTTCTAGCCAAATTGGCCAGATTGCTGGTTCCCTGCATGTATTATTCCTGTCACCCCTCCATGCTTTTGCACATATTATCCCCCATAATTGGAGTATTTACCTTTCTCTTATCTGCCACTAACAATCTTTGGCTCCTTTGAAGGCTCAGCTCTCATGCTATTTCCTATATGAGGAAACCTTTCTTGATCCCTCCTCCCCAATCCTCCCAGTAATTAGTTTATTCCCTGCTTGCCCCTGTCTCGTTTCATCACTTTGCATTTGCTTACGGGTGAGCTTTGTATTTGCCCCCAGGTAAGTACTTTCCCCCAGCTTTTAGCATAGTGCCTAGCACAAAATAACTAGAGTACTTAAGAAATGTTTGTTGAGTTGAATTAACATTCCATTTTTACAGCTGACAAAATTGAGGCTTAGGGAGATTCAGAAATTATCCCAAAGTTTTGCAACTAATGAGTTGCAAAATTAAACCTGGACTTCTCATTTCATATTAAGCCATCTCTCTACTACATTGTACTCATATACCTGGCATATGCTAATAGAAATAGAGAATGCATTAAGTGGAATCTATCAGGTTGCCAATAATTGAAAGTAAGTCTATATTTTCACATAGGTAGTCACTACAATCCTTGGAGATGGCCCCATGGATTCTAGCCCTCTGCTAGCATCTGACTGGTCTGGGACACTGATCTATTAGAAAGTGAGGTAGGGAAATCTGAAGCTAAAGTGGCATAGAATTCAACTGTGTGTGTGTATGGTTCCTGTTCCTATCAGGGTTGGTGTTCTTTTTTCCAACACCCAGTTAAGGTATAGGCCAATTCAGGATTCCACTTGTTAATTATGTGGTCTGGTTGGTCTTCTGTTCTTGATGGAACAATCATCTTTGTCATAAGTGATTTTTTTGCTGTCTTTGTTACAGAAGTGATTTTTGTTCAACTTTGAAGAAAATCAGTAAATTAATTTTTAAAAATTTTATTAGACAATTTATTTTATTATATTAGTATAGATTATAGAATAAAACTTGTGGCAGTGCTTTACAAAACCATCTGATTTGATACTGTGATAAGGATAGGGACTGGATTTGCAGAACTCCTGAAGGAGGAAATTACCTCTTCCAATACAGATCTGTACTATTTCTACAATAGATAATCTTGGAAAGTTGCCAGAATATTTGAAAGTTAAATGACTTGCTCAATGTGCCATATCCATTATGTGTCAAAGGTAAGACTTGAACCTGTCTTCCTAACACCATGGCCAGTTCTCCATCAACCATACCATACTTACCTCTCAGTTAATATCATTCTAGGCCAGTGGGGGGGAAGGAGAAGGAGGGAAGGAAAAACAAAGAAATTTACGTGCTAATTTTGTCATGTATTTGAAAGGAATAGCAAGTTGTGCATAGCAGATTTGCAGTTTCATGTGCAATCATCATTTTATTGTATTACATTATGGAAATGCTTGTTTCATTGAAAATAAAATTAATTTAAAAAAATAATGAAAGATGACAGTGTTCAGATTTCCAATTTCATTATTGGAATTCCTAAGCAACATTTTTTTTTCACTACCTGAAAAACAACCTGAAAAATACCTTTGAGAACATCCTGTCATTTTTGCTTTCCTGATTTCCATGTCTAATCTCATGATCAGTACAATTCTTTATTTTCATTTAAAAAAATGTGATGACCCAATCAATTCTTGTGCCCTGCTATCTGTAAATACAAGTGTTATTTTTTAATTGAAAAATATTTTCAAAATTTTGGTAGCACATTCTTTGCCAATGACAATGCAAAGATTTTTTTTTCATTTTTTGACTTGATATATCCTTATCCAATACCAGTACACTAAGATTCCTTCATATCATTTCTTAATAAACCATTATAATTTAAAAAAACCAAATAAACCAATATTCATCATCCTAGCTTGCTTTGAAAATGGCATTTTTATCTGGGTTAGGGGCATGTTCTATTAGATGATACTTATTCTGATTATTAGTATTAGCCCATGATGAAAGATCATTTAAGCTTAGTGGAATATTAGAATTTTCATCATTTATTGAGTTACCTGCAGCTAGATAGCTATTGGCTAAGTCATTATTTTTGATCATTTACTGGGCATTTAGAGGAGGTTGGAACTGTATATCTTAGAAGTGACACTTCCACAGCATTCATTAGTTTTAGAAGTCTGCATTCAACAAATGGATTCATTTTCAAGAATGATTTCTTCTAGTATAAGTAACCATTTATGTAACTGTTTAATACTTCTTCCTCTTTCATGTTATCTCCCTCTCTCTCCTAAATTTTGTTTTAGATGATCATTTTTTGAAACCCTTGATAAATATCTTGGTTTTTTAAAAAATATGTAATGGTGGGAACCATTTCTTTATCTTCATTTACTTTATAAATAATTCATACTGCGACAATTTCATGTGGACATAAGTTACCCTAGTTGGATTATTACCCTTCCAGCACCCATAGAAAGTTGTTGGTAGAAATGTTTGTTGATATTTGAAAGCCAGAAACAAGTATGACTACTGCCACTGTTATCTTACTGTTAATGATGGGGGTGGACAGTCAGTGGCACTGAAATGTCAGTTTACTGTTTAAAGTGATACTTATCTTCCGAGTTATCTGCTATTTGTCCAAGGTGAGGACTTAAAGAGAAGGAAAAAAATGTAAATCAGTACTTGTGTGGGCCAAAATTATGAATAACTCTCTCCTTTAATAAAAACCACAAGCTAGATTCACTGCTAGAGAAGTGGACTGTGTTGTCTATACTTCCTTAAAATTACAGAATGTTATTGTTGGAAAGGACTTTAGGGGCATCTGGTTGAGCCTCTGTCTGAAGCAGATGTACTTACTGTGGCATTTCCATCAAGTGGTTTTCCAGTTTCCAGATTTCCTAAATTCATTATCCATTAATTTAGTGTCTAGAATGAAAAAGGGAGAATTTTAGATGTATGCCGCTGACAATTTCCCAAGTCAGGTATTTACTTTTTGATAATTCTAATGCATAAGAAGTTTTCTTTAAAAAACCCTGAAAAGTGTTTGCCTGTAACTTTTACTGCTTGTGAATTTCTTGTGCTGAGTAAAATATGTTCTGCCCTTTGGAACTGAACAAAATATTTTCTCTACATCGTGGCCATGTAGCTCACACATCTTAGAAGATAGTTATCATCTCTTCTTTTTCCAGGTGAAGTATCCCTCATTCCTTAAACAAACTCTTTCAAGAACTTTGAAATTGGTTGTGTGACAGGGGAGACACTGGCACAGGAGTGCTCAACATGGTGGCCCTCATCAGAGAAAGTGCTGTGCTTCATGAGCGAAGCAGAATGGAAGTAGTTAAAAGAAATGCAAGGTGTGCAAATTTAGAGAATCCACCTCAAATATTCACATGGACTCTGTGCCTGACCTGTGGCAGAGCATTCTGAGCTTGTGTTGGTCTGATCAGCCACAGTTGGACACACTATATCTTGACTCTAGTGATGACATTTTGGTTCTTTTTGAGAATGAAGGACAATGGCCACCCAAAGTAAACTACTTGGCAAAGTTTCTTACATTTCCATCATTCTGGTTATCCTCAGCTGGATATGCTCTGATTCGTTAGTGAGCTTCCTAAAATGTGACTTAGAAATGAATGAATACTCTTTATGCTGTCTGGCCAGAATAGGATACTGTGGTATTTGTAATGTCTTTCACCCTGAACACTGTTTCTTTTAATTCAGGGTCACATTCACTTTTTTGATTGCCACATGACATTGGTGATTCATGCTGTAATTGGAATTGGCTAAGATCTTTAGTCCTTTTTCATATGAATTATTGTCATCTAATCATATCTTGACTTTATATTTATCCTTGTTAGATTTAATCTTATTAGATGTGGTTCATCATTGGGGCACTAATTCTATTATCCAGTGGATTAACTAACCCTCCTAGCTCCATTTCATCCACAAATTTATTAAGCATAAAATCTCTGTCTTCTTCCAAGTAATTGATGAAAATGTTGAACAGAACAGGGCCAAAGCCAGATATTGGGATCATGATATTAGAGTCCTTCCTCAAGGAAAAAAAATTCATTGAACATCCCTTTCTTGGACTAATCATTCAATGATTTTTGAGTTCTCTAAACTGTATTATTTAGCCTAAAGCTCTCCATGTTCTCCACAAGTTTAACTCAAGAGACCTTGTACAATTTCTTGCTGAAAACCAGGTATGCTATTTCTATAGGAGAGGCAGCTAGGTGTCAGTGCACAGAGCCCTAGAGTGTTGGAATCACTGATACTGAGTTCAAATCCTGTCTTGTTTACTGTATGACTCTAGGCAAGTCACTTAACTTGCTTCTGCTTACTTTCCTCATTTATGTTATTTGGATAATAAGAGCACCTGTTTCCCAGGATTGTTGTGAGGATAAAACTATATATTTGTAAATCACTTTGGAAACTTTAAAGCACCGTGTAATTATCGTTATTCTATTCACTGATTCATGTAGACACCAACAATGCTACTTAGGGGGGAACAAGAAAATATTGATGAAGGTGATGAGGTCTTGAGAATGAAATTGAAGACCCTAGGGACAAAAGTAGTGTTTTCATTGCTTCTCTCACCTGAAAGCAAGGACTTTAGAAGAAAATTGAAATTTTGCAAATAGCTAAGTAAGAAGATAGTATAAGAATGAGATTGGGATTTTGGGACTACCAGTTGAAATACATGTTCCTGGCCAAGGTTGGTGGAGTAGACTTAACATGGACTGGTAAAAATGTATTTTTGGGCTCAGTGAGATTACACATACCTATAATTCTTGCATCTAGGTGGCACTGTGGATAGACCATTGGACTTGGAGTCAGAAAGGCCAGAGATGAAACTAGCCTCAGATATTTGCAATCTGCGTAACTTTGAGCAACTCATTTAACCTTTGCCGGCCTCAGTTTCCTCAACTGTAAAGTGAGGATAATACCACTTACCTGGCAGGGATGTTGTGAGCACAGTGCTAGGCACATAGTAGGTGCCTAGTATATGCTTATTCCCATTCCTCCTCCTCCCCCTCCTGGCGAGGTTGAAAGTTTGAGATGCAGTAGGGTGGGCTGGAGGTGGGGAAGGGCACTAAGCTGTCTAAGGAGGGGTGAATTAGCCCAAGTCAGAAATGCAGTAGTCAAAGCTCTTATGTCAATTAGCAGTGAGATCAGGTCTGGGAGTGGCCACTGCACTGCCCTCCTGGGTAAGATAGAGAGAGATTCTCCCCAAAATGTATCTTATTAATGTAACTATTTTAAATTTGACACAACCCCCAACACTTTGGGAAGGAAGGGGGAGAAAGTTGCTTGTGTATATGTAACAAGCTAGATATCAGGAAGAGTTGCTACAATGATGAAAGAATAATAGTAGGAACACTCAGGAATTCATGGAAGATAAAATCCAAGGAAGGAACCAGCAATGAGACCTGTGGCCTCCGATGCCTCTGCATAAATATGTGAAGTTTGGTTAAAAAGAAAGGTGAAAAAGAAATCCTAATGCAAAGAGGAAATCTCATCAGTATCGTGGAGAACTGACAGGATGAGATTCCTGACTAGACTATGTGTCTGGAAGGGCATACCTCCTTCATTCAAAATGATCAGAAAAAAGAGGTTAAGTTGGGTGTTTGTTAAGAAGGTATACACTTAGGGGACAGCTGGGTGGCACAATAGATGGAGCACTGGTCCTGGAGTCAGAAGGACCGGAGTTCAAATTTGGCCCCAGACACTTACCAGCTGTGTGACCCTGGACAACTCACTTAACCCTGATTGCCTCCAAATGAAAAAAAAATGAAAATTTTTAAAAATTAAAAAGCAAGCACGTACTTAGTTAAATGGTACAGTGACTAAAGCATGGACTTGGAATCAGGAAGAACTGTGTGGCCATGAGCACCTCATGAGGTGAAACCCAGTTAGAAATACTATAATAGAACCCATCTCTGTCCTTGAATTGGTCACCAGTCTTGGCTAAGCAGCAACCTAAGGTACTGAAAGAACCTTACGTGATTGTTATATGCTATACTTATGTATTGCTGTATATGATTGTTGAGTTAACTGCCAGTGATATGTAAAAGCTCATGGCAGATGTGAGAAAGACCATATGATTAGAGAATGGTAAACATTGACTCAAAACAAGATAATGAATAGTATAAACTATAGTTCAGCAAGTTTGACTTTGATTCCTGGTAGAATTACAAAATATATTAAATAAAGGGCAGTTTATTGAACTAGAAAAGGAAGCAGTGAGCACAAAGAGCTTGCAAGGTTTTGTGAAGAACAGGTCATGCCACACTAACTTTTAACAAATATTTGCATAATTGATGTCATCTTCCATCCTTAGGGGAAAGAACCTTGAACCTAGCAAAGTGCTTGCGGCACATCTACTTCTCATCTTTTGCGACCTAACCTTTTGTCATTGGCTTGAGTTCCACTCTTTCTCTTTGGAGGATTTCAGTTTTTCTCTTTAAGTATTTCTTTTATTCTTTTAAGGAACACTTTATTGCTGGTCTATCAAGAATAGAGTGGCATTTCTCTAGACCTATGATTTTCTTCTCTAGCAGGATGATCATTCTAAATTTTGACCACACTTAGTTGTTAATTGGGAGCAATTATGTGGCTCAGTAGATAGAAAACTGGACCTGGAGTTAGGAAGACTCATCTTCCTGAGTTCAAATGTGGCCTCAGACACTTACTGGCTGTGTGACCTTGGACAAGTCACTTCACCTTGTTTGTCTCAGTTTTCTCATCTGTAAAATGAGCTGGAGATGGAAATGGCAAATCTCTCCAGTTTGTTTGCTAAGAAAACCCCAAATAAGGTTAGGAAGAGTAGGATATGACTGAAATGACTGCACAACTGCACCAGTTCTTAATTGACTAAGGAAGAAGCACCAACATGGTACAATTCTAGTGGGTCACTGAATATTTAAAATGCCTTTTCCTCCCTTTCCACCCACAAACCATGATATTTATATAACAATTTAAAGTCTGCAAAGTACATTACAAACATTATCTCATTTGGCCCACGCTACAACCCTCTGTTGCAGGTACTATTTTTACCCTAATTTTTCAGAGGAGGAAACTGAAAGTCAGAGAGGTTAAGTGACTTGCCCAAAGTTGCACAGCTAGGTAAGTGTTTGGGGTGCCATTTTGACCTATATTCTTTGTCTTCCAAGGCATTACCACATCCATTATTCCCCCTAGCTTCTCTTAAAGCAAAAAAAAAATACATAAAGCACAATTTACTTAAAAAATTGAATCTTTTCATTTATATTAGATGATATTGGCTAGACAAAGACAATTTTCAGCAATACTTATATCCTACTTATATCCTCTGATTTGTTATGTGCCCAGAAAGATGTCCAAAGGAGACTTCGAATCTTTGCCATACCACGATGCCTTGAATTAATATGAAATAAATGCCTATATGCCAAGGATAGCCAGAATGTTCTGGCTTTTAAAATGAATATATTAATTTTAAAAATTAGTATTAAAAGTGTCTCTTATTGCACTTTTCATTCCCTAACTCATCCTAACTTTGTCTTTGAGGTCTTTCCCGTCCTCTGATCAGATACCTTTAATCAGTAGCTAAAGTCTTTCTTAGTTATTTATTTAGATTGTAATCCATAATCCATCCAAAAGTACTTATTAAATACTTCAGGTGCTTTGCTAGGCCCTGGCAATAAAAAGGCAGAAATGAAATAATCCTGTCTTTCAAGGAACCTACATTCTCCTGGGATGAACAATATATACACATCTAAGTATATGAAAGGTAATTTTTTTCCTGGGTGTGTGATAAAAACCAACTAGTATTTGGGAGGGGGTCAGAAAATGCCTCCAGTAGTAGGTGGATTGAGTGAAACTTTGAAGGAAGTTAGGGATTTTAAGACTGCGAGCTGAGGAAGGAGTGCATTATATGCATGGGACCTAGCTTGTGCAAAAAACATGGAGATGAGATCTAGAATGTCCTCATGGAATGGCAGATACGCCAGTTTGCCTGAATGGTGGAAAGTGTGAAGGGGATTAAAGTATAATAGAAAGGACCCAGACATGAGACTTGATCATCTCTAAGGCTCCATTTTGTTCTGAGAGTCCCTGATCAATTTCCAGCCATGAGAGATCTGGTCCTGCCTGGATGTGTCCAGTGATTCTGCCCAAGGTTGAAAGTAGAAGCCAATGAACTGGAAGCTCTAGCATAATTCAGTGGTGACCGAGATACAACCCCATAAATTAGAGATACACAGTGTCTCAGATGTCAGCCAGTGTAACCCCCTAAGTCCTAGAGAGGGGATATGACTTGCCCAATGACTTGGAGATGAACAGAAGCAGAAGCAGTGGTTAGAACCCATGTCTGGTCTTGAAACTCTTCAGGTTTCTAATGTCAGGGGATCTCATGGCAGGAAGGTTCTTTAGGGACTGTCTAATCTAATCTCCTCTTTCACAGGTTGGGAAACCAAGCAGGGTTACCACTCAGGCTGCTGACGTTTTGCATTCTTTTGTCCTCATCTGTATGAATAAGTAGCATTTATTTAGTTTTTTCACTCTAGCATCTTCCTGATGAAGGGGGTGTTTGTGTGTGTCTGCATTAACAGCACGATTTTGCAGCTCTGAGATTAAAAGATTCCTGATATCTCATTAACTTGCAATGGCATTTCATTTTTAATATTGACTGGGCACCTTTGGTTAACTCATCATAGTTCACATGACTTTAATTTAGAAAGCCTAGTCTAACAGTTATGGATGCTTTAAAGATAGAGAAAAACTAATGGGTGCCACCCTGGCATGTTTATAATGGGCTAGCGACTGTTATTATATTTTGTGGGTACTTTGCCCTAACATTCTCCTGTTGCCATCCAAGTGTCCTTCAAAGGGACCTGGGTGCTGTTTGGTGGCTTATCGTGTCGTCATTTAGTCAGCTCATTTGTGGTTCTCTGTTGGCAGAATCCATGACCTTTCAGTTACTCGGTACAGGGGCAGGAGGCCAAAAACATATCCATGCTCATCAGCTTGACAGTGCAGTGTGTCAGCCCCAGTGGACCTTCAGAGTAGATTTACATGCCACAGGGGCCCCTGGTATGGAGCCTGCTCTTTGTTTTTGGCATGGCCCATCGTTTATTCAAAGGGGTAATTTACAATTCTTTCTCTCTTGTGCAAGACAGCATTATATTCTGGGTCTGACAGTTCATCCTACACTAATGCTAGGCAGACAACGGAAAGCAGAAATAACCTATCATATCCCCTGTCCCTGACTCCTGTCCCCTTTCCCTGTCTTGTATATTATCTGTGTGCATTTTGTTTTTCAAATCTGTGTGTGAATACAGGCTGGGGGATCGCTACTAAAATTACAGGAGACTTTAAATCTGTAGCAGGTGTCAATTTATAGTGACCTATTTTACCCAGAAGATACAGTAAAGTGATATATTGACATGATTGTGGGCACTCTAAAACAGGGATATACATACATAGATATAGATATACACACACATATATATATATATATATATATATAGAGAGAGAGAGAGAGAGAGAGAGAGAGAGAGACAGAGAGAGAGAGATACACACAAATATAAATATATACAAAATAATGGTATGGGATATATATATATATACATATATATATATACACACACACACACACATATACATACATATATACATATATACACATATACACACATACATATATACACACATACATACACACATACATATATACATATATACACATACACACACATATATACATATATACATACATACATATATACATACATATATACATACATATATACATATATACACATACACATACATACATATATACACATGTACACACATACATATACATATACATACATACACACATACATACATACATATATACATATATACACATATACATACATACATATATACACATGTACATACATACATATACATATACATATATACACACATACACACATACATATATACACATATACATACATATATACACATGTACATACATACATATACATATACATATATACACATACATACATATATATACATATATACACATATACATATATATATACATATATATATATACATACATACATACATATATGTATATATATGAAATCAGGTGCAGTATTTGAAAGTACAGAAATTATTGGGATGAAAGTTATTGGTAGCCTGGGGCCATACTAAGGCATTAAGTCCCACACCACTGTTTTGGCCTTTCCCATGAATATTGGACATATTCCATGTCCTTCTGACACTCCTCTTGGATGGTACATTGGCCTTCCCAAGGCCGTCCATCTAACATGTGCGAGAGGCTAACTTTATAGCAGTTGTAAACTGTACAGCAAGGTGACCATGTGCAGACAACAGCTGTAACTCTCATTTCTATAGGGCTTTAGGGTTTATAAAATACGTTATTCCTACCAGCCCTGGGACATAGGGAGGATGGGTAGTGTTATCCCCATTTAGGGGTTCAGCAACTGGGACTCTGAGAGGTTAGATGACTTACATGTCCATGGACACCCAGCCAGTGATTGTTGAAACCTACTCAAATTCACGTCTTCTGACTCTTAAGGCCATTGATCTTTCTTGTACTTCATCCTGTTGCTCTGAGCAAATGTGCCTTTATGTGATGGTACATTATTATTTAACTGGAATTATTCCACTGCTTCACCAGATGATCAATTATAAGATAAATGACTTTATTTTAGACTCTGAATTTTAGAACATATAATTTAATTTATAAACATATGTGCTGCCATCATCTATGATTACTTCCCCCCCTCCCATTCTTTTCATCCTCTCTCCCTCCATGAACTCAGCACAACATTTACGAAGCATCTTCTGTAGGTAAGAAGATACCTTAGGTGCTAGGGATGGAAAGATGACAAAGAAAAACAGTCCCTGCTCTCAAGAAGCTGAGGTAACCAGGATAAGTGACTTGCCCCGGGTCACACAGCTAATAAGTATCTGAGGCCAGATTTGAGCTCGGGAGGATGAGTCTTCCCCACTCCAGGCCCAGAGCTCCATCCACTGTGCCAGGTGGAATGTGCCTCCCTCTGGTGGTTGCGGTTTCAGCCTCATTGGAGGTCTTTAATCAAAGACTGCCTGATTATTTGTTGGATAGTTTATGACGAAGATTCTTTTTGGGCGATGAGTTGACCAAGACGTATCTTGGAGTTCAGTTCTCACTTCTGAAATTCTGTGATCCTGTGAATGGCAGACCGCAAAGTTTAGATTTAATTAATTAGGTATCACTTTAGATACAGTAGGTGATTCAGGGTCTTAATTACAGAAGTGCTATGATGAACACTTGGTAGAAAGGAGATGGCTCATATAGCTGCACATCCTGTGTCAACAGCACAGATTCTCTAACTTCAAAGTAGAGATGCTTTTCTGATATGAAGCTGTCTATGCTGTGAAACAGAGAATTGTCTCCTTGTCTTATCTCCCTGTTCACACCATTAACCTTATTTGTACCACAGGGAAATTTTCTTCACTTGGGATGATTAATGGAGGACTTAAGTAAATATTTAAATTCTTTTGCTACTCTAATCAAACATTCCATGGGTCTATATGTGCCTATGTTTTAACCCAAGGATCTCACAATCTGCTTCCTTGGGAAAATCAAAGGTCAAAATGGTCACAGTTTAACAAAACAAAACAAAAACAACCCTGAAACTTAAGACTTGGTAGCAATGGCTGGAACAGAATATTCAAGTAAATACTAGAGGCATCATTGTGTGGTAGATAGAGGGCTGACTTTGGAATCAGGAAGATCTGAATTTACACATAGTAACTCTGTGAATGTGGCAGCTAGATGGTACAGTGCATAGAGTACCAGCCCTGGACCCGAGTTCAAATGTGGCCTCAGACACAAAACATTCACTAGCTGGGTGACCCTGGGCAAGTCACTTAACACCATTGCCTAGCAAAAAAAAAATAACTCTGTGAATGGGCAGCTAGGTGATGTAGTGGATTGAGTGCCAAGCCTAAAGTCAGAAGACTCAGACACTTACTAGCTGTGTGACCCTAGGTAAGTCACTTCACCCTGTTTGCTTCAATTTCCTTATCTGGAAAATGGGCTAGAGAAGGAAATGGCAAACCACTCCAGGATCTTGCCAAGAAAACCCCAAATGGGGTCACAAAGAGTTGGACACAAGTCAAACAACTGAACAACAGCAAATCACTGCCCGGCTCAATGTCCCAGGCAACTCTTTAAGACTATAAGTCTCTCTTCTCTCTCTCTCTCTCTCTCTCTCTTCTCTCTCTCTCTCTCTCTCTCTCTTCTCTCTTTCTTTCTCTCTCTCTGTCTGTCTCTCTCTGTCTCTCCCTTCTTCCTTCACTCTTTCTTCCTCCCTCCTTACCTCCACCCATTTGTAAGGTAAGGGTCAATTTTCTTTTTCACCATTTTGCTTTGTTCTTTGTTTCTCATTCTTCTGTTCCCTCAAGACTTTATTGCCAGGGGAGCTGCAGTCAGGATGTTGTTGTTCGACCATTGTTCTCAAAAAGGACCATGGCAGAATATGTATGTACAGAGAGAAGATCGCTCCTGAGAGAAGCATAGGATCAATATGGGAAAATCTCCCAGGGTCTTTGGAGATCATCTTGTTCAGGATTCTCATTTAAAGACTGAGAAACCATGACCTAAACCAGAGAGGTGACATGATTTGCCCATGTAGTAAGTGACATTCACGACAGGAACAAGGCTGCCTTTTGACATATCTAGAAAACAAAGAGAAACCATCCTAATCCCTGCTTTTCAATTTTATGTTATGATCACTTAAAATAAGCAAATAATTTAGCTGTAAATTACAGATAAGCTACTGATGTGTTTTGGGTGAGGAAGTTCCCCATACTAATGAGATCTCAGGTTCAGCTACCTTCCCTCCTCCAATCCCCCCCTAAAAAAGGGGGTGCTTTGGGAGACAGCATCTAGCATAGTGGAGAGTTAGCTTTGCAGCACGAAGGTCCTGAAATCCAGTCAAACCAAAGACTTATGCTAGTTTTATGATAATAGGGAAGTCTATTAACCTTTTAGTGCCCTAGAAATCCTCTAAGGCGGGGATTCTTAATCTTTTTGTAAGTCATGGACCCCTTTGACAAACAAGTAAGGTTTAATGACTTCTTATCAGAATAATGTTTTTAAATGAATAAAATAAAATTCATAGGATTACAAAGCAAACCAATTATATTGAAATACATTTATCAAAATTTTTAAATTTCACGGACCCCCAGGTTAAGGACCCCCTTCTCTAGGGCTATATATTATAATTATTGATCTGCATTGGGAGATGAAAGTTTTCACACCAGAAAAGTTCCCCACGCTTATGAAATCACAGATCCAGATTCAAAAAAGAGAGGAAAAAGAGAGTTGCTTTGTAATTTAGCACATTACTCATAGCTGTAATAATAATTTCTCTTTAGGCAGCTACCTGTGATAATGATAAATACTTTCCATAATTTGTGCAGGGTTGACATACTTCTATCTTTGGAAGTCAAGCTTTCTTCTTTCTGTCTTTCACAACCTGTTTGAACCTATTACTGGGGGGGGCAGAGGAGGTGAGGGGGACAAGGGGGAGTCTTTTTGATGCCCCAATAGCCCAATCAATGATGCTCCTGTGCAAAGGTCAGAAGAGGCAGCAACTTCCTGGATGCTTTCCGTTTGTAGCAGAGGGTAAGACACATTTGCTGGACCTTCTCCCCCCCCCCCCAATGTACTCCCTCCCTATTTTCCTAGAATCAATGCTTCAGCTTCATTCAGTCCACTGCTGGGACTTCTCTATCCAGTTGTTAGCATCAGATTTGAATCAGAGTGCCTATCCCTTTCTATCATGGCTTGCCTTGCTTGACAACACAATGAGTCACATGTCCCAACAAACCTCCCCATAATTAGCCTCGCTCTGTCACTGTCTGTGAACTGCTGCTTTGTTACCTGAAGGGCCATTTTGTCTTGGACTATGGGAAGAAAATGCATACTTTTTTTTTTTGTCTGAAGAGTGAGATGTGGGCTTCTTATGCCATTTGGCTTTTTGTGTTTGAAATGCTAAAAGAAAGCAATTGTTTTCCTCAGGTACTAGGCAGTAAAGTGCTCCTTCAGTGGTAGTACATGCTTGCTATTGGCAATATTAGACACTAATGAATGGCTCCTAGATAATGAATATATTGAAAGTCTGACCTCTCCTCTCCCATTATGTGTTTGGACATAAATAGCCATTAGGTGCTGGGTAAGGGTAATTACATGCCTTCTTTTTAGCTGCAAATCATTTGTAGCTTAACTTATCTATCTTCTAACTTATAATCCCTGAGAATAAACTAATTAATTTTTTAACAAGATAGATAAATCAGATAAATAAGTCCAATTTTTACTTTCTTAGATGTTGGAAACATTTAGGAGATAAACATGTCCCCTTTAAATGTAAATGAGAGAGGCCTTGGGGTAGGGGTGGTTTCCCCAGATTTTTATTAATTTTGAACCACACCTTATAGTTGTGCTGTGATTTCTTGGACCCCGTGACATTTAAAAATTCTTTTGCCTGTTTAATATACTCAAGGTAAGGCAGTGTGATTAATTGCAAAGAATCCTGGAGTTGGAGTCAGAGGTTCTGAATTCAAACCCTGCTAACTCTGTAACATTCTCCTTGTGTGTGTACCAAGTTACTTCATTGCTTTGGGGTCTCAGATTCTTAATCTTTAAAATATTTAATGACTTCTAAGGCTTTCTCAGTCCCGAAGCTATGCGTCTGTGATCCTATGAGTTGAGTGAAATAGAAGTATGTACTATATTTGATCCATCACCTTGGAATAAGACCCCTATTTTTGAACATGGCCAGTGTGGGAATTGTTTTTCTTTGGCTATGTGTGTTTGTTACAAGGTGGGTTTTTTTCTTTTTTTAGTTGAGGAGGTAGAAGAGAAAAAAATGCTTACTAAATGAAAAAAACAATAATTAACAAGAAGTAGAATGAGTTGAAGCTACACATTTTTGGAGGACAGGAGCTTTTTTTGTGTATTTTTCTGCAGCAGCCTGGTAGTTAATGGTAGTTAAGTCACAGGTAATATAGTGAAGGAATGATAGGAGGTGGTGGTAGCGGTGGTGCTGGCGGGTCTGGTGGTTGTGAATGTGAATGTGAATGTTGCTCAGGACTGGCTAAATCTCCAGGTCCTTGGTGGCTAGAGCTCTTCAGTGCCCTGCCAGACCAACCAGGGGTCAAGGGATTAGGTGCAAGCTTTCAAACTGGTTCCTCTTAGTGCTCCTCCCTGGCCTCTGATGTGCCAATAGTTCTGAACAATTTCAAGGTCCAGAGAACAGAAGCTAAGAGGTTCTTGGAGTCCAATTAAAAGAATGAAAGTAGGCCTTTAAGCTCTTTTCTTTCAGACCCTTGTTTCACATGGCTTATCCTGGCAAAAGAATAGAGTGACATGTTTTCAACTGACTTCATGCAAATTAGATGTGGTCTCAGTTCAGCAGTAACTGTCCTGATGCTTCCTGGGTTTTCAGGTCTCTCTCCATGTTGAATGACTTCCCAATAAAGGGAAGAATGAAAACAGGTATTGAAGCTCTTTCAGAAGTGATAGATCAAGGTTCAATTCCCATGATTCTCAGCAGGATAGTAGAATTTTGAGTGTCTCATCTCAGCTTGGTGGCTCTTGAAGGTGATTAAAAATCTAATATGCAAATGAGAAGTCCATTGTTTGCCATTTGGAATCCTGCCTTGGTTTCTGGAGTGAGTCCAGTGTTACAGAGAGCATCTATTAAACACTCATCTTATGCAAGGTACCATCTCAAGTGACCAGCCTATAATGGCAATGTGAAAATACTCCTTGCCCCCAAGGAGCTTGAGTTCTGGTGTGTGTGTGTGTGTGTGTGTGTGTGTGTGTGTGTGTGTGTGTGTGTGTATTTACACATAAGTAAAAATAAGAGAATTTGAAGTGAGAGAGAGCATTAATTAAAACAGATCAGGAAAGGCTTCCTATGAAAAGTGGCAACTGGATCTAGAGGCATTTGTCTGAGAAGGGGCCAAAGAGCTTTTCTGTACTAGAAAGTTACCAGATTCTGTCAGATCTTTGTCTCAACCTACATAAATGAAGCCACTTCATATTTAACCTTGGTGCCATTCAACTGTATTGGGAATTAAAGTCAAAATCATGTTGCCCTGGGACCCAAGTGGCAAGATTGGCCCTAAGAAGCCCCTGCCTGACCACGTGAGCATCGTAGAGCCCAAGAATGACATTCTTCCTACTACCTCCACTCAGAGCAGAAGAGTGGGAAGGCAGGGTAAACAGCTATGTCCCAGCAATTACCTACTGCATAACAGGACTCTATTCCACCTGGAATGGTGTGCCTGAAGCTCTTATTTAAAGATCTTTAATAAAATCTTTAAAAAAGGAAAGAAAAGAAAAGCGGCAACTGTATCAAATCTTATAAGAAACTAAGAATTCTAAGGAAAAGTAGAGGGAGAGTGCATTCAGGTATGCAGCAGAGGCATTTTGTCAACAGCAAGTCTGGGCCAGTTTGACAAGAATACGTGGTGGTGAAGGAGGGTAATAATGTAGTCTGAAGGCAGATTGTAACAGGCTTTAAATGCCAAGCAGAAGAATTTGAAAGTCAGTCCAGAGGCAATAGCTAGCTATTGAAGATTCTTAAGCAGAGGTGTAACGTGATTAGGTCCAGTCCTTAGGATGCATATATTAGCAAAACAAGTGGTGAATTCAGAGTCAGAGGAACAGAGTTCAAATCCTGGTTCTGCCACTTATTGCCTATGTGACTAAGTCACTTAACCTTTTTTAGGAACTTGGTTTCCTCATCTGTAATATAATGGGGTTGGTCCACATGACCTACAAAGTCCCTCTCAGTGCTAAATTTATTATCCAGTGATCTTTTTGAGAGGTAATAGGTAAAGTGCTGGGCTTAGAATGAGATGATCTTGAGTTTGAAGCTTGGCTCTGCCCCTCAAAATACGTGTAACTTTGAGCAAGTCCTTTAATCTTTTTGTGCCTCAGTTTCCTCATTTGTAAAATGAAGGCATAGCACTAGATGGCCCCTGATGACTTTCCAACTCTACATCTTTGGTTCTATGAATTGAGAGACTAAAATGAGGGAAACCAATTAAAAGGCTGTTGGAGTAGTCCATGTAAGAGGTGATAAAGGCCTGAATGAAATAATAATAGTAATAATAATAATAATAAAAAAAATTATAAGATATTTTAAGGTTTACAAAGTGCTTTGTATATATAATGTGCATATATATTGTAATTACATATATACAATTACAATATACATGTATATTACAATATACAATGTATATAATATGACACATTATATATGATATATAACATATGTATATAAAATCTTATATAAGCTCTTTATTCTTTCTCTGTGAAGTAGGTGCTATTATTATCTCCCTGTTACAGTTGAGAAGACTAAGGCTGAGAGATTAAGTGATTTGCTCAGGATCAGATAGCTTGTAAGAATTTGGGTGATGTTTCCAGCGCACATCTTCTTGATCCTATGTCCACTGTTTTTCCACTACTCCAAGTTGCCTATAGGTAGTGTTCATGTGGGTGGAGAGGAGATGACTGTGAGATCTGATGTAGATGTAGAATTGATAAAATGTGGCCGCTGCCTAAGATATGGAGTAGTGAAGGAAGAAGAGTAAATGATGAATCTAAAATCACATACTTAGGGGAATGGAAGGAAGGGTAATTTAAAAAATTAGGGAAGTTTGTTAGAGGGAGATGTCTAAGGGAAAAGATAGTGACTTCTCTTGTTCATGTATTGATCTTGAGATGCCTGTAGGACATCAAAGTGAAGACATCCAGCAGGCACTTGGTGATTTAAGATCAGAAGTTAAGGCAGGGATTAAGGCTAGATCTAAAGATCTGGGAGACATCTATACAGAAGTTATCATTGAACCCATGGGAGCTAGTGAGAAGGGCCCAGGGAGATACTTTTCAGAGACACTAATTGTTAAAGGATGGCCCAGTACTTGACCCATCAAAAAACAACGACAGAGAAGAGGTGGTAAGAGAGAGAGAGGATAAGTAGAGGAAAGTAGTGTCTTGGAAACAAAGGGAGGCTTTGCAGTAAGAAAGGCTTTCCAGTGGTGTCAAATGGTACAGATAGACGGGTGTTTGCACCATGTTGGGAAGGTACAACTATGAAGAGAGATTTATGCCCTTCACTCTGAAGGACTTTTTTTTTAAGTAGTTAACATATAGTATAGGTTTTGGGGGTACACACCCATAGTAATTTCAATCAATCAATCCCTCAGATACTTTTGTTTATTTCCTATTATGTGCCAGGCACTGTTTCTTGTTTCTTTTTTCCTTTCTGATTTTTCCTACAAACAAGGTGGATGAAGGAAATTTCGCTAGGTTGAAATGAAAGCTGATAGTGTCATTTTTATTAAAAATATATGTTTCTGTAGAATGGTATTAAGGATTTGGGCCAGTGGACAGAAAGAGTATGATCTGTTAAGCTGATAGCAGGGAGTGGAGGGGCGGGGACAGGCTATATTAATTCTGTTAGCATCACTGTGATGTCAGACACTAGCATTTGATATTACAGATTAGAATTACATTTAATTCTTCAGGGTGGTTACTTTCTTTTCTGTCACTTCTGTATCATATTACTGGCTGTTTTAGGGCGGCAGGCTTATTAGAGGATGATGACATTGTATAAAGGAAGATATGTTCCTGCTTTAAAAGATGAGGCCAATATGTCACATGATGTTATGTACTCACACGCCAGTGCAAGAGAGGATGTATATTTTGAATGAGTCTTCAGTTTACTCTTGGAAGGGTAATAATAGACATTATTAACCAAATGGCAAAAATTAGGAATGAATGATATTTGGTAACATTTATTCATTTCTCATCTGTGCAGAGTTGCATTCAATTCAAATGTTGGGTACTGAAAGGTGGTGCTGGGCATTGTTTCCCAATGACTGCCATGAGTGAGACATTTACAATTTTTTTTCCTATTATAAAGTTAACAATATTCAACTTAGACAAATATTTCAATATACAAAGAAAAAAGGATTGTGTATGAAATGGTGATCTTTGGTTATGTACAGTTTGCTTAAAGAAAGCTCACTTTCAAGTTATCAAGATAATAATAAGATAATATATTGATATAGCTTCATTTACCCTTTTATCAAACAGAGCAAGGGCAGAGGAACTACACCGGAGGGATTACTCTAATGATGGTCACTGGGAAATACCAACCAGGGAAATCTCAGGCTATATTCATTCAGATCCTTCTGAGAAAAAAACATTTGTTTTGACTGAGATTTTTCCACTTTCTATACAGTATTATTTAGTGATCTCAATAGTTTGGGAAGTATTTTTTAATATACCATATTTTATATTTTGCCTTTAGAACACCTCTTTTCTTATTTTATATAACACATTCTCCTATACTATGCCTTCCTTTGTGCCTTCCTTTCCTTTCTGTCTCCCAGGATGAGGATTTGTTGAGCAAATGGGATATTTAGCCTGAAGAAGAGAAGACTTGTAGGGTATGGATGGTTCAATGGATGTGCACAAGTATTTGAAGGGCTGTATCATGGAAAGGGGATTAGCTTTGTTCTGCAAGGCTCCAGAGGATAGAACTAGGAGCAGTGAGCACACATTATAGAAAGGCAGATTTAGACTGGATGCAAAAGTAAAAACGTCTTCCCAACAATAAATTTTATTCTGAAGAGGAATGGACTGCTTTCAGAGAGCATCTCTTAACTAGCGCAACATGACTCAGAGTGACATCATGGCAGGGCATTTCCACTTGCGCGCTTTTCTCCCTGGGGTAATTGCCATTCTCACACTTCTCATGATCCTATGCTTGCCACAACCCAAGTCCCATTGCTGTGATGCCTCTCTTCCATGGGACCCTTTCCCACCTAGCCATCATGGGATCTTGGGGCAAAATGATACGGGCTGGGTTGTCCTTCTCCCAAGTGTGACTATACCCATGGCTGAACTGTCCTCTTGGCTGCTACCTCCAACCCATAGTTGAATTTACTCCAGGTATCCGGGGTAATAGTTACAACTCTCCTTGGGGTGGCAGATTTTCTGCAATAGTAGGTTTCTTGCAAGGGGAAGGGAGAAGAGGGAAGTGAATAAGCCTTTACTTTACAAATCTTATTTTGTTTGCTCCTCACAACAACCCTGTGAAATAGGTGTTATTCTTATCCCCATTATATGGTTGAAGGAACTGAGAAATACAGAGGTTAAATGTCTTGCCCAGGGTTTGTTTTTGTTGTTGAGTTGTTTTTCAGTTCTGTCTGACTCTTTGTGACCCCATTTGGGGTTTTCTTGGCAAACATACTGCAGTGGTTTGCCATTTCCTTCTCTAGCTCATTTTACAGATGAGGAAACTGAGGTGAACAAGGTTAAGTGACTTGCCCTGGATCACATGGCTAATAAATGCCTGAGACAGGATTTGAACTAATGAGGATGTCTTCCTGATTCCAAGCCCAGTGTTCTGTCCACTGTACCACTTAGCTGCCATGATAGAATAGACCAGTTTAGAATCCCAGGAAATTGGAGTATTTTCTAGTACCAGACAAGCCCTCATCAACCCTAGCTCACCTACACTTCTCCACCTTGACCAGAGGAGGGACTGATGAGTTTTGGAGTGTTGGAGGAGTTTGGACTTCCCATCTGTGCCATCCCTGAAGAAATCAATGCAGTATCTTTATTGGTAGACAAGGATAAGCTACATACAGTGAATACAATGAGTAAAGTTCATTTCAAAGAGCCTAGTGAAAACTTGAGCACCACATGAGAGGATAAAAAGATTTTCATCAATCAGGAATGGTGAGTTACTCCCTTGTTCCCTGAGCTAAAGCCTGTTTCCCTCAGACTCTCTTGGTACCAATGTGGGCTTCTGAGCTAAGCACTAGGTAGACATAGCCTAAATCTCTAGGCTTCCCTATACTCTTGAAGGAAGCTGTAGTAGCCTTTCTGTAGAAACCCATCCAACCTGCCAGTGCCTGTGGGGCTTGAAAAAGTAGTTTTAGGTTCTGTGCTATACAACAGTGAAACTTGTCATAGCTAATATGAATTCAGCCTGTCCTGGACTTATCAAAAATATCTTACTTGGCTCCTTCACTTCCATTAATGGGGATCTTGTAGAGTAACAGACATGACTGGCAATATTCTGGGGACAAATTGTGGTAGTACAAACAGCCATAGGATTTTCGAGTTGGAAGCAACCTTAGAGATTCAATTTTTAGAATCTCAGACTTAGAAAAGGAAGGGCATCTTATCTACCTCCTTATTTTATAGATGAGGAAGCTGAGGCCCAGGGTCATTGACTTACCCAAGGTCACTTAGGTAGCAAGTGGCAGAGCTTGGATTTGGACTCAGGAAATTTGACTCCCAACACAGCACTCTATTTCCTCTATTATACTGTCCCTGTATTAGATTAAATATTGTGTCAACCTAATTCTTTTCAACAAGAATCATTTATCAAGTACCTGTATGTGTCTCTGGTCACTGGCAATTCAAAGAGAGAAATGAAATAGTCTTTTTTTCTGAGGGAGCTTACATTCTATTGGGGATGCTTCTGCTTATGGAGAAAATGACATTCAGTCATTTAACAAGGCTTTAATAAGCTCCTCTTATGGACCCAGCACCATATTGGCATATAGACAAGTAATAAGGTAAAACATAGATACAAGATAATAGAAGGTAATTTCAAGATGATGATAACTTGGGGGGGGGCAGGTAGATCAGGATATTTTGGCTTAGGAAGTGGTATTTAAGCTATGTTTGAAGGGCAGGAGCAATTCTGCCAGGTGGCCATTCCCTTAATCACTTTGTTGCTTATTTGAATTCGCCTCAGTTGGTCTAAGGTAGGAAGCAATTGTGAGGTAGCCACTGATGCTGCTTACCACATGCCCAGAGTTTTGTCTTGATAAATATCCCTGCCTGCTGTCAGGAGGCACATTTCCTCGAGCTGGTGCATCTGAGCAATCTCTTGTCACTGGCCTCTTGTCTCTCCTATTTTAAGAGGCACAGATGTAGAAAGCACACGACCAGCTATTAATTTGGGGAGTGCACGCGTTCGACCAGCTGGACCTTGCGTTTCTGTGCAATGATCTGTGGAGTTGTTGTAACAGGTTTACCCTTGAGATGGTTATGCAGACAGCCTCACTAGCATTATTAGTCAATTGATTGAACAGAGAGAAATTTAGGCCTTCAAAAAAAATCTTTTCCCTGGAGTATTTAGAACATCAGAAATAACTGCAAAGTGCCCTGTCTATAACAAAATGGGGATTGTGTTTTGCTGGCAACTGCATTTTAATGAACCACATTTGCCTTAAGAGTTGAGATAAATTTGAGTTTAAATGCCCAATCTTGGAGGGAATACTCTCCAGTCTTCAAGCATCCTTGGAATGCAACCTCTAATACTGAAGCTTTCTGCTTGGCCTGGTTAGCTATACTTGGGAAAATGAAAGGGAGGTTTTAAAACTTTAATATCACTCTAATGTTGGTGTGGGAGTGTGAAAAACATTAGCAAATGATCAATTAATTATGGTCTATGCAGTGGCTAGATAATTACACATTTTCTTTCAAACAACTTCAGGTTTCCCAATGGTGGATTTTTTTTTCCCCTCAGCACCGAGCTAGAAAATGCAAACTTATTTTCCTCTCTGATGTTGATGGGAAGGCAGGTCAGTGAAAGACTTTATTATAACTAATTATATATTTTGTGCTTCCAGAAAGCACCTGCCTTGATTATAGGAGAGTGCTTCTATCCGCTAACAGAGTTTGATGGCATTCTGTACACATCGCCCAATTTTCTGTATTTGTTTTATCAGTTGTTGGGCCTTAAATAGGAGGCTGGGTGTTTGGGTTGTTGTGCCTGTTTGCACACTGGGTTTCAATAATTAAAACATCAAAATCAGAGGATTGCATTATGCTTTATTGTCCTTGTGGCATTTAGGTGGCCATTCAGGGCCTGTCCTTGTCAAATGGGCAAGGTTTTGGCTCTTTATCTTCAGTCTTCTTATGTGACACCCTTTAGTCTGTTATTCCCTCTTCTGCCCTCTCCTTTTCTTATGTGTGTGTTTGACTATTCTATCCCTTTCTGATATTGCTTTATAATTTAATAAACAATGAAATGTCAATGGATAAGGTCTTAAAGCTGGGATTCTCAACCTTTTTTTTTCTTTCTTGTTTTGAGTCACGAGCTCCTTTGATGGCTTGGTGAAGCTTTTGGATTGCTTCTTAGATTTATATTTGTAGATGCATAAAAGTGAATACATAGCATGACAAAGGAAAACATTTATATTAAAATAGAACTATCAAAATATTTTTCAAAAAGTTAATCGAAAGAGAGGTAGAGTCAAGATGGCAGAACACAGACTGAGACCAAGCTGAACTCTCTCAACATTATTTCCTAAGCAACTTTCAAGTAACACCTTAAATTAAATGTTGGAGTGGCAGAGCCTACAAAAAGTCAGAAAAAGACATTTTTTTCCAGCTGAAGATGACATAGGAGGTGGCAATACCGGTGTGGGCATAGGTCAGGCAACAGAAGCACCATTGTTGGGCCTTGGAGGTGACCATGACAGCAGCGACAGCAGCTTTGGGAGCTCTTAGCCAAGAGATGGTAAGGGCATCAGACAACTGGTCAGAAAGAGATTAAGTAGGACCATTTGCTGGCACTGGGTGTAGCTGGTGCTGATTGGCAAATCTATTGCCCATAAGCAGTTCTGGGTCATAGTTCCAAGGCAGGAAGGAGTACTTGTGGTCAATCACAAGGGAATAGGGGCCCTGCTCATAGCTATAGGGCTGAGAGGAGGACTAGTACTTGTGGCTGCAGGGGAACAAAGGTCCTTCCTAGGTAAACAGCAGAGTACAGGGCAGAATGGCAATGACCATATCTCTCCCAGGATAACACTATCTTGGGAGCACCAAGAACTTGCAGACCCCACAGAACTAGCTGTGTGAACAGCATCACAAAAAGCTTGAAGCTTGGCACAGTGCCTTTCCACTCCAAGGTGAGCAAAGCCAAAATCTACCATAAAGTTCAAAGTCAAGAAATAGACTATAAAAATAAACAAACAACAAAAAAAGAACTTGACCATAAAAGGCTACAATAGTGGCAGGGAAAACTAAGACATAAACTTAGAAGACAACAATGTGGAAAAAAAGCTCTAAGCAAAGACTCAAAGAAAAATGCTAATTGGACCCAAGGCCCCAAAAATTCCAGTAAGAGATAAAAGATAAGAGCAGTAGAGGAAAAATTAGGAAAAGAAATGGCTGTGATGCAAGAAAATTATAAAAAGACAATTAACAGGGGCATCTAGGTAATGGATAGATAATTGGCCCTGGATTCAGTAGGACCAGAATTCAAATCTGGCCTCAGATACTTACTAGTTCTGTGACCCTGGGAAAGTCATTTAACCCTGATTGCCTCTCAAAAACAAACAAACAAACAAACAAACAAACAAACAAGACAATTAATATCCTTCAGGGGGAAATGGATATTTAATAAAATTGAGGATTTCCAAGCATTCCTGATGAAAAGACCAGAGCTGGATAGAAAATTTGACATTCAAATAGGATTCAAGATATGCACAAAAAGGTAAATATGAAAGAGTAATTATAAGGGACTCAATAAAGTTAAGCTATTTACATTCTTAAGAACAACAACAAAATGTCCTAGAACATAGGTTAAGAATGCTTGGCTTAAAGTACGGTCCTTCCTAGGCGTACGTGCATTCTAACAGGGGCCCCTCAGAGACTGTTGGGGCAGAGGATAAAGAATACTGGAATCAGGATCTTAAGACCTAAATTCACACCTTGGATCTGGCACTTTGGGATGGAATTTTCCCAGTCCTTCCTTCTTCAAGTTACAGAGTCAAGTCCTACCCTCCAGTGAAAAGAAGACCATATTTCAAGTCCGAGCACCTCAGTTTGAATCTTGTTTTACCACTTAAATTCTGACTGAGAGCCTTTGACAGAATTACCATTAGAATACAACTTCCCTGAGGTCCGTGGCTTTCATTTTTCTTTTTGAGGATCTAGCACAGTATCTATCATAATAGGTGCTTACTAAAAGTTTGTTGGAATTAATTTAATTGCCACCTACTCATGAGACTAACTTTGTTGATAATTACTTTCAATTCAATTGAACTCAGTTCAGCAAGCATTTAAAAAATGGTTACTATGACAGCCACTGTACTAAAACTTTACTCACTTAAACAGCTCTAAGACTTTTGGGATATCCCAAGATATTTGGGATATAATTACTTATAGGAGTTTGCTTATATGTTAGATTACCTAGACACAAGACAGATGCTCTATAGGGTGTTTTACTTGCAGCAATTCCTTGCCCTTCTGCCAATGACCAATTCTGACCTGTGAATGAAAGCTCCCTAAAAATTATATCAATGTCCTTGAAATTTCTGCAGGTCCTCTTGGTTCCAGTCAGTCACTGAAGGGAGAGGCTTTGGAATGACTGCTTTGGTAGTTGTGTAAATGAGTTTTACTTTACTAAGGTTTATTCTTCCTAATTTTGCATGGATGAATGATACAGAGTCTTTGCTCTAAGGCAACACAATATTGCATCCAAAGAAAATCATCTATCTAAAGGTACACGTATTTCTAGTAAAGCTGTTGGCAGGTAACATTGACCCTTCAGCTCTCAGAAATGATAGCATTCTTCATTCTTTCTAGAGAGGGAGGGAAAAGACATTGCCATTCTTTAATATTCTGATTTATGATGATGCAAATCCTTTGGATATAGATGGTCTGAATTCATTCAGAGCTTCACAAAGATGCTGCATCAATTTTTTTAAAAATCCATAGGTTATCCTTTCTAAACATATTTATTTAAAAGAGGACTAAGAGAGATATCCCATTTCAGTCTAGCCAGAGTATATAGCAATTCTAGTATCCAGGGTGAGTGTTGGATATTGGAGACCGACCTTGACTCACTGCTGTTAAGTAGATTATTGCTAGCTAAAGAACCTGGGTGTGTTCAGGTTCTGAAGAAGTGTATTGGGGTGCAGCTGCCCAGGGGAGAAAGTGCTACCTGGCAACTGATTAGATTTGTAGGGTGCGAGTAAGGAGTGGAGAATAGCATCAAGGTTGGGTTCCTGGGTGAATGGAAGGATGTTATTGTCCTAGACAAAAATGGGGAAGTTCAGAAGAAGAGGAGGTTTGGGGAGAATATTTAGTTCAGTTTTGGAACACATTGAGTTACAGATACCTATGAAATATTCAGTTCTAAATGTCCAATGGACAGTTGGTGATGTAAGACTAATGCATAGGAGAGAAATTAGGGGCAGATATTCTGGGAGTCATTTGTGTAGAAATGATAAATGAATCCATGGGAGTTTAGTTCACTGAAGGTCTAGATAGAGAAGAGAAGAGAGTTCCTGACGGAGTCTTTGAGATATATGTACAGATAGGGTACAAGATAGATATAAGACTGGAAAGTAGAATAATAGATACTATGGAATATCAGAGTCACAAGGGACTTCAGAGATATCCATTCTGACTCCTACTTGGGTATCAACATCCCCTCCCTGCAAGGTTATTGTTATTCAGCCTCTATTTGAAAACCACTAGGGATGAGGAACTCACTACTTCCTAAGGAAACTTAGTTTACTTTGCACAGCTCTGTAGGAAGTTTTACGTTATTATCTTAATATTATATCATATCACATTTTAATATATTTATATGTCACATGATCATATATTATATAAGATATATTTATGTTATATTCATATTAGGAAGCTCATATTGAGCTGAAAGCTATGTCTGTGTAACTTCCCCTTACTGAGCCTATTTCTGCCTGCTGGACCAAAGCAAGACAAGTTAATTCCTTTTTCACTGTAAATTTGTTGGTGCATAACCTCACCTGAGACCTTGATGCTTTTCAATGATTTTTCTGTTCTCATTCTGTCGACTCCACATAGTGACTTCCCTAAAAACCATTTCTTCTCTCTCCAAAGTGCAACCGCATATCCATCTCCCCACTCTTAATAGCTGCCCGATAATCTACTTAACTGAAAAGATTGATGCCACCTGAAATGAGCTCCCTCCGTTCTCTGGCCCCCCAAATCCTTAAAACTTATCAAGATCATCATTAACTCTCTCTTCCTTTCTTCTAGTCACAGACATAGCCCTTACTCCTTACTAAGGATAATCCCTTATCTATGACATTGATCACCATCCCACCTACCTCCTCCAGGGTATTATTTAAGCAACCATTCCCTTCCTCTCATGAATTTCCTTCCCCCCCCCCCCGACTGCTTCTCACCTACTTCACACATCCTCAGGTCTCTTCAATCCTAAATAATCCTTCACTTGACAATTGGATCTCCTGCTGTTGCCCTCACCATCTTTCTCTTTATCACTGCTGAATATCTCCTGGAAAGAAAAAAGTGGTATTTGACCTCATGCCTATACTTTCTCAGGACTCAATCTGTCTCTGGTATGTAGCAGTCAGGTTTCTATCCCCAACTTTCCCCTGAAACTTCTCTCTTAAAGTCACAAGTGATCTGATTTCCAAATGCAAGTCTGTTTTTCCACCCCCCATCCTACTGGCTCTCTGTATAACATATATCTATCCCTCCATGCATCATCTATAGTAATACCATATTTTGCCTTTTTCTCCTCTATCCTCTCTAACTGTTCCATCTATGTCAATGAAGTCATTGGTTTGGGAACTTCTTCCCAGCTCCTTAAGGTACACATTTATTCATTTTTCCCTTTGGTCCTTCTCTCTCAGTATCTCTTCTTAGACTCTTTTTTCCACTCCCCAGATTCTACTAACACTTCAATGGATAGGACTTTTGAATGGTTATCACTAGGCCTGGACCTTTCTTTTGAGCTCCACTCTTATTTCCGACTACTTATAAGACATCTGTACCTGCTGGCTTCACTAGCTATTACAATGCAAATAACCTTTGACCCAGCAATACCACTGTAGGTCTGTATCCCAAAAGAGATCATAAAAATGGGAAAAGGACCCACATGTACGAAAATATTTACAGCAGCTCTTTTTGTGGTGGCAAAGAATTGGAAGTTGAGGGAATAGTGAGTCAGGATAGGGATAGGATAGGATAGGGAGTCAGATGTCTTTGGTTCAGACCCAAGGTCTATCACTTCTTAGTGGTGTGACCTTGCACCTATTTAGGCTTCAGTTTTTCCATCTCTACAATGAAGCCCTAATATCTGGGCCCTGAATTAGATTGCCAAGGATTCCCACTCCATTCATTTTTGTTCTCACTCTTAAATAAACACTCTACATTGACTGCTTCTTCTCTCGTACTCCTGCATTCACAGTACCCATATCCCTAAACTAAGTATGTCAAACTTTTGTCTTCTTCCTTGTGCTTCTTAATATCTCTCCATGGAATTGTAATCAACCCCCCTACACACACACCTCCCCCCCATCATTTCTGGTCTATCCAAGGATAAGAAATGGGGAGGCCATTTTCCCAAGAAGACCCATAAATAAATGAGGGCTTTGCCCTTGCGGGCCAAAATCTAAAAGATGTTGACAATACTTGGGCTCTTTTAAAAGGTAGAACAACTGAGCTAAGCACTGTTTTTTGTTGTTGCTGTTGTTGTTGTTTATTTGGTTTTTTTTAAGTCAGAAGTCATTTTCATTTGCATAGGGAGCTCCCTATGAGGAACTTCCTCTACCTTTGTAAATTAGTATCTTCTCTGATTCGGTGGATAGAGTGCTGGGCCTGGAGTCAGGAAGATCTGTTTTCCTGAGTTCATATCTGGCCTCAGACACTAACTGTGTGACCCTAGACAATTCACTTTACCCTATTTGCCTCATTTTTCTCATCTGTAAAATGAGCTGGAGAAGGAAATGGCAAACCACTCCAATGTCTTTGCCAAGAAAACCTCAAATGCGGTCACAAAGAGTCAGACAACTGAACATTAACAACACCATCTTTTCTGCAACATACAGTCTTAGAGAGTTATCTGAAGCTCTAAAAAGTTAAGTGAATTGCTGTGACTCACACATCCGGTATATATCAGAGGCAGGATTTGAACCCATATATTCTTTTTTAAAACAATTCACATATTAATTTTTAGTTTTCAACACTCATTTCCATAAGGTTTTGAGTTTTAAAATTTCTCCTCCCCCCTCCCCCAAGAAGACATGTAATCTGCTATAGGCTCTACTTATATATTCATATTAAACATAGTTTCACGTTATTCATGATGTATAGGAGAATTAGAACTAATGGGAGGAACCACGAGAAAGAAGAATCAAAACAAAGCAACAAAAGAAAAGGATAGCAAATAGTATGCTTCCATCTGCATTGAGGTTCCATAGCTCGTGAATTTTCTATCGCGAACCTTTTGGACTTGTTTTAGATCCTTGCATTGCTGAGAGGAGCTAAGTCTATCAAAGTCAGTCATCACCCAGTGTGGTTGTTACTGTGTACAATGTTCTTCTGGTTCTTCTCACTTCACTTAGCATTAGTTCATATAAGTCCAGGTTTTTCTGAAGTCCGTCTGCTCATCACTTCGTATACCGCAATAGAATTCCATTACATTCATATACCGCAGCTTGTTCAGCCATTCTCCAATGGATGGACATCCTCTCAACTTCCAATTCTTTGCCGACAAAATGAACTGCTATAAATATTTATGTACATGTGGGTCCTTTTCCCATTTGTATGATCTGTTTTGAATACAGACCCACAAGTAGTATTGCTAGGTTAAAAGGGCATGCACAGTTTTATAGCCCTTTGGGCATAGTTACAAACTGTTCTCCAGAATGGTTGGATCAGTTCGCAACTCCATCAACAATGTATTACTGTTCCAATTTTCCCACATCTTCTCCAACATTTGTCGTTTTCCTATTTTGTCATGTTGACCAATCTGATATGTGTGATATGGTACCTCAGCATAGTTTTGATTTGCATTTCTCTAATCAATAATGATTTAGAGCATTTTTTCATATGACCTTAGATAGCTTTAATTTCTTCCTCTGAAAACTGCCTGTTTATATCCTTTGACCATTTATCAGTTGGGGAATGACTTGTATGGAACCCATATTTTCTTGACACTAATGCTAGCTATGCACTACATGATACAGCCTCTGATGAACAAGAATTACTTATTAAAATTGGAAGTGACCAGATGGTGAGTTTCCTTCTGGAAGCAGCTACCTCCCTGCTGAGTCTAATTAGCCTTGAAACATCTTAGGACCTCCTGAGGTCTTCTTGGGTTACTATCCAGACTGATTTTTCCCAATAGGAAGGTCTTTTAGTGTTTCTCCTCCCACAGGACTTCCTCCAGTGAGGTCTGATTTTTCTCCCTAATGTTTCACCTCTCACCCCCTTCCAACTGATTTTTTTTTCAATTTTTAAAAATTGTTTGAGAACCCCTCACATGCTACTTCTTTCTCCATGGACCTGAATCCCTAATTAGCCTTTGTTCTTATCTAAATAGCAACAACAGCACCTGTCTTCTCTGCTCAGGTCCAAGTATCCCATGTCCTTGACAGCAGCTAGTTTTCAAAGAGCTAGGTTTTTCTGTTTGCTTATTTCCCTTCAGAGTCCTGAGCTCAGGTCTGTGGATTATAATTTTTCTTGCAACTCATGTCCCGTAATGCATTGTTTTGTTGTTCCCAGCAATGGTATTGCATTCCACATTCTCCCCCTCCTTCAAGGTCGATCTGAGATTCCATCTCCTTCAATAGGCATTCCTCAGCTGCTCTACCCATGTTGATATCTCTCTTCAAAATACTTTGTGTCTCTTCCACTTTTGGGGGGCACTTGGTCATATCTTGCCTTGCAGTGTTACTTAACTGAATCAGAAAATCTTAAGAGTTGGAAGACACCTCAGAGGTGATATGGTCCAACCCATACTTAAAGCATAAATCTCTACAACATCCCTGACAAATAATCACCCAGCCTAGAAGAACGCCCATGAAAGTGAATTCACTATCCCTCCCCAGGCAGTCCATTTCCCTTTTGGGATTGATAGGAAAGTTTTTGTTGTCTTAAGATTATTGGAGGTAGTTGAACAAGATCATAATAACTCATGAAAGCTAGGGAGGCATGTCAGTGAATTACGCTCTAGCTATAAGTTGGAGAGAACACTTAGGCCATCAGTAGAGGCACAGTAGTAGTTGATATCTATACATCACATATTGGTTTTGTGACTCTTAGCATCATATCACCAGTCAGTGTTCTAGGTAACCCCAGTCTAAGACTATAAATTATAGAGAAGGTGGAGACCTGCATTGTTTGTGGGACTTTCCTCATCCAATGGTTCTTTCTGCCAAAGAGATCACAGGTCCTTGTCCTATCCTACCTGGAAGTCCCAGAACAGGAAGACTTGAGTCAATTCCAGCTTCAGATCCTTACTAGCTGTGTGACCAAGGACAAAGTCATTTAATGCCCGACTGCCTCAATTTCCTCAGCTGTATAATGGAGATAATAGGGTTATTGTAAGGATCAAGTGACCCATTCGTTGTAAAGTGCACTTAGCATAGTATTTGGCATCTGATACATGCTAAAAAAACCCCAAAAACCCTTCCTTCCTTCCTTCCTTCCTTCCTTCCTTCCTTCCTTCCTTCCTTCCTTCCTTCCTTCCTTCCTTCCTTCCTTCCTTCTTCCTTCCTTCCTTCCTTCCTCCCTTCCTTCCTTCCTCCCTTCCCTCCTTCCTTCCCTCCCCTTTCCTCTCCCATCTTCCTCCTTTCTCTTTCTCTCCTCTCTCACTCATAGTCATGGTAGATCATTTGGGGCTGCTATAACACATTCTTGCACCATATTGAACTTTCCCAGGGAGTGTGCTATACGGAAGAAGGTAGGCACCCAGGAGCTTATCCTGAAAGTGTCCAGAGAATTGCATTCCAAACAGTATCTTGATGCAATTTTTCTGAAACTAATGATAATAATAATAATAACAATCCCACTGTCATCACATTTGTATTATGCTTGAAGTTTTGCAAACTACTTTGCTTTTATTATTCCATCTGATCTTTGCAACGACCTTATCAGGTTGTTATCTTCATTTTACAGATGAAACATGGGCAACTTGCTTAGGTTCATACGGCTAGTGTCTGATGCTGGATTCAAACTCAGGTCTTCCTAACTCCAAGTCCAATATTCTATCAGCTACACCATCTAGGGAAGAAAAGTGAACACAGACAAAACTAACAATCTGTGTCATGTGCTTCCTTGCAATTTTTCTAGGTCATAGCCTTCCAATATCACTGTTCCTCTTGATTTGAAGTTAGCACCTCTTCCCAGCTTGTGTTGCTCAGAGCCACTGAATATTAGGACCAGGTGGGGCCAAATGAGCTATGCTTTCCAGGGCCAGCTTTAAGGGGGCCTCCCTCACACTTTTCTCAGCTAGTTTCCATCTGGTCATTGGACGCATTTGGAAGACATCTGACACAGACCTCATCCTCCTGAAGATGTAGCATTGCTAAGCTGCCGGATTAAAGAATCTGCAAGGTGAATTTTCTTCTTAGAGGCTTTGATTGAGGTGGAGAACCCCTGGCCTACTGGCCAGATGCAGCCTTCTACTTGACTTCATCCAGCCTGGGGTAAGCTTTGGGTACAGTGATTGAATAGAGGACCGGAGTGTTGGAGAACTGTTGTCAGTCAACAGTTCTCTCATTCAAAGCAGAGAAAACCTTTTGTGAGCCGAGTTAAGGACCTCTAAATAAGACAGCAGCCCAAGTGAATTTGTGTTACAAAAGCAGTTTAAATTGAATAACACGTTTACCTAAAGATCTACTAAACCTCATTCTATCTCCCTGTCTCTTTTCATCTTTGTCTCTAACACTATCACTATTTGAGTCTGTCTTTCCCTACTCTTTCTCTCTCTTCTTCCCTATAACTTATTCTTCATCTGTTTTTTCTCTAATTGTTTCTTCTGCTCTTTCTTCCCTCACTCTTATATTTTGTCTTAAAAAAATTCTTTGCCCTTCCTGTACTTCCTTGTCTTTCTTTGAGTTGAATATAGTATTAAATTATTATTATTATTATTATTTGTAGTGGTGGTAGTGATGATGATCTGTGATTTAAACAATGTAGGGAACTCTCTCTACCTATTCAGATTCAGCAACTCATCTTCCCTTTATAATCTTAGAGAAGTGCTTAGAAACACCAAGAAATTGAGTGATTTCCTATGGTGTGACGGTCTTTGTGTCAGAGATAAGGTTTGAATCCATATTTACCAAACTTTAAGGATGGTCTTCTATGTATTATGCCATGTTGCCTATCATTAATTACTCTTATGCAGTAGCTGGCATATAGTGGATATTTAATAAATTTCTTTGAATTGAAATATTTAATGAATACTTAAATTGATGAACTTATTAGTTTTTTAATTTATCCTATACAACACTTAATTTTAAAAAAATCGGATGAATTGAGCATTTTATAATTCTTTTTTTGGGGGGGTTAAGCAATGGGTTAAATGACTTGCCCAGGGTCACACAGCTAGTAAGTGTTATGTGTCTGGGCCAGATTTGAACTCATTTGCTCCTGAATCCAGGGCCGGTGCTCTATCCACTGCGCACTTAGCTGCCCCCATATAATTCTCAAAATTAAAAAATAAACCTGTCTTCAATTATTTTTTATCTGTGTGTGATTTATACCTTATGGATTCAACTTTTTTTGGTCCTTCTCAATGACTTCCATTCCCTCCTGTTTGGGATTGTAGAAGACCTGGGTTTGAGATTCCTGTCTCATATTTGTTCTTGTTACTCTGAGCATCAAGTCGTTTACCAAACTACTCTTTGTGACTGTAATTTGACTAAGAGGAGTAGATCTGCATTGGTACATGAAGGTTCCTCCTTGTAAGTACCTTCTTCCAAAGGGTCAGGACAAAATTTTTTCAAAAACACTTTTAAAACCTTAAAGCATTATGTAAATATAAGCAATTATAGTTTGAAACTCCCCTTTCTTTGGAATTCATTATTGTTTTTTGTATTTTCATAAACTAATGTTGTTTTGTTTCTAAAACTGATAGATGTCAGTTGCAATCATTGTTTTCACTGCCACCACCAAAGTGTATTTCCAAAGTACTTAGCTAGGTGAAAGCTCACATACCCAAACATAACTATATGGTTTGGATTGTACCTGAATAGTCTACTCTTGATGAGACAAGGCAGCAACCATTTATTAAGCTCTTAGTATACAGGTACCTTCACAGAAGGGAAGTTTGGATCCAGTCAAAGGGCCACACTTGAGGACTTAGAGAGCCACATGTGGTCTTGAGTCTGCCAGTTCCCCACCCCTGTCTTAGTATCTGCCAGGCATTTTAAGCTAAGCACTAGGGATACAAATACAAGCAAAAAGAATTACATCCTAGGATACCAATCCCTGAGAGGCAACATGATATGGTAGATAAATGAGTGGATCATGTCTATAAGATACCTTGGTTCGAACTCAGGCTCAGAAACTTTCTAGTGATGTGATGTGTGGGTAAACTGCTGAAGTTCTAAGTGCTTCAATTTTTTCATCTTTGAAATGAGGATAATAATATTCCTGATATCCACTTCACAGGGTTGGCATAAATAAAAATGCTTGGGAAATCTTAAGGCTCTGTATACATGGGAAATTACTTTCTGTTTCAATCTTGTCCTTTACTCTTCTGTTCTCTGCTGTTTATTCGTTTTCCTTGTTGGTGTTTTAAGAGAAGGTTTGCAGGAGAGCAGAGTAGGGTGGTTTATAGAAGTGTGAGAAAGGTGCTGTGCTTGCTTTCCATTCATTCATTTCTCTTACTGAAAAGAAATGGAATACCATTAGCAGCTTTTATTTTGATGGTAGATACATTATGCCTGAAAACAAGATTGAAGATTGCAAAATTTCCAGATCACCAATGGGACCTAGTGTGAGTTGCTGAACAGGGCCTTGAGAAATTGCTAGCACATAGCTAAATGAAGTAAGCTCAGATCCATTATGATTGCTATCCATGTGTTTGGGAGAAGGGGCTGCCTGGACTATTGCATGTTAGCTTCTGAACTGAACTTTAAAATTACATTAGATATTTCTTTAAGGGTCAGCAGAAGAGAGGCTGTGAAGCTAGTGTCTACTGTAAGAAACTAGCAGAAGAGCCCAAGTTGTAGCTACTGCTGTATAGCTATAGCTTAAGTACTGTGAGTGGTCAGGATAACTGGATTTGACCCTTCATGGTTTTGTAAGACACGCTGCATTTCTGTGTTTGTACAGTTTGCATTTTTTTAAGATACTGTTTGCATGTTTTAGATGAAAATCTCTAGGTGTAAGTCTTCCTACAAATTGACTGCTCGCCATTTTGTTAATTCTGTTGTTAAAGTAGAAACTTAACGATGAAAGCGTCTTACCTCGAGAGCTGAAAGTAGCCACAGAGGCCATTTCGCCCATAGGCCTCATTTTCTAGATGAGAAAACTGAGGCTGAAAGAGAGTAAATGACTGCATCAGAGCGGTATCACTGTCAGAAGGGATAAGGCAACAATTTCAAGAGATGTTACAAAAGTGAAGCCAAAAGTCCTTGGCCACAGATTGAATATGGTAGGTGAGAGATAGTGAAGAGTTGAACTTGATACCTAAACTGTGAGCCTGCAAGACTGGGGGTGGTGGTGATTGCCTCTTGAGGGGGGAGGAGAATTAGGTTTACAGGTTAACTCAGTTACTACATAATCCCACCAAGCTCCACATTTTAAATCCCCCACCCAACTTCCCCAACCCCTTCCCCCCCCCATCTCTGGCCATCCAGGCTGTGTAAGGCCTCCCTATTGGGCTGCTAGAAACATCCAGCCTGGAATCTTGGGCTCAAGGGTCCCCATGGCTCAAGATCTTGGCTCTGTGTCTCCACTCCCTGCATGAAGAACTGGAAGAATAAATTAGACAAAACCCAAACACCAAAATCATTTCTTGGGACCATGAGGCCTAAGGGGAGAAGAAGGTGGTCTTTCCCTGTTCAGTTTACTTCATGGTTTCTCTATTATGAGAGAATGAGCCTTTCACCCTTTGACACTGCAGGGAGAGAGAGTGACAGGGCCTCAGGCATGTAGATTTAGATATTCGAGCAGTCCTGCCATGCAACCAATGGAAGAAGGCTGCCCTTACTCATGCAGTAGGCTAAGGAAGAATGCTCAGGTCCATGCTCGTCTTCCCAGAAGCAGAAGCAGGTACTTCTATCTGAGGTGATATAAACATGCATCAAATCCCAATTACACTTAAAATGTCCAGGGATAATCTGGCTTAACTGGATCTGACGGCTGTTTGTCAATATGTTTTTGTTTCTTCTGCAAATTCTTGTTGCTTTAAGAGACAATGCTGCCTATAATGTTACACTATCTTCCTCCATAAGATTTTTACAAATGAGTTTAGAATATAAACCCTTATTACCCTTAGCTGTGATGTACCTGCACTTAGCAAGGAAATCAAGACTTTGGGGGCTGAGGCAGTTTCTGGTCTCTTTTCACCTCCTCATGGTGAAAGCTAAACTTCCTTGGGAAATAATGATAATGTGTGTATATGTCTTTCTTTTTATCCATTTCCAATTTTTCTGTTAGTAGCTCGCTTAAGTAGGTCAAATTAGAACCGTCTTAATAGTACACTTCCCATTTTTGCTCTTTTAATTTGTTATTGATTTTGATCTTCGTGGTGACAATTTGATGGTCTGCCTAGGCACAGGAAGCTAACTCAAAAATGATTCCTCTGTTGGTAACCCACTATTCCCTGTCTGTTGATATAATCAATTTCATTTTTCTTTTTGTGTTGCTGCTGGTGCTCCTTATATCCAATGCCTCATTTCTTTGAACAAAGTATGCCTAATATTTAGGTGTAAGGCTTCTTTGTAGTTTACAAATCTTTGTTATCTCTCATTTCATTGTCCTGAGTCACTTTTTACAATGGTTTTTGTATCATCTCTTAAGTCCGCCTTGCTTTAAAGTCACTGAGTAAAACACACACATACTTTTAACTTGGAGATTTTTATTGAGATGTTCATTGGATGTCTCTGCCTCCTCATCCTTTGCAACACATGTTGTGGTTCTCTTCTTGGCTTTTTTATATAAATAGTCATTTTATCACAAACTCTTCAGGGTGAAATGAGCAAATGTCCCATGAAATCATATTTCTTGGTACCTTTGGACAGGTAACAAAACTTACTCTGCCAATGTAGTTGCAAATTACTTCACTAGTTGTATTTCAATGATAATGAGAATGTCAAAATGAAGATAAATCCAGACCTCCAGTAGGGTGCCCAATCCTTGGTCACTTGATAAACATCTCCTATTTATGGTCTAAAATGTTGATTGTTAATATCCTCTGTACCCACCCTTTACCATCACTTTGCAACTCTAAAGGAGAAAAGGTGGGTCACATAGGCCCAAGGGCCATTTTGTATTTCCTTTTGTTTCATGGATTGTTATGGCTAACACAAGACTGATGATGAGTCTCTCAGTACACAGCTGCACTGGTCTTCAGAAGGCAGTAACAGTCTGCCACCAGGATTGTGCCTGAAACCATTCTGACATGGAAATACATTTTGTTGCTTGTTCTTTTACTATCATAGTGTTCAAGAATTCAGCACCAACTCTACGCCACAATTAAATCTTGAAACAATAATTTGTAAAGGGCTCTGCAAACAGAAGAAACCCTAACAAATGGGTAAATCAATGTATTCAATCTCTAGCTTCTTTTGCTTGTCACTTTATAACACTGTATAGTAGCTAACACTTTATATATGAAAACTCTTTCCCCTTGGATGGTTATTCATCTAAAGCTGTCCATTAGAATCGGAATTCTTGGAGGCGTCAGGCATTATAAAGAAATTAAGAATGTTACTGAACTCATAGACAGCCCTCTTTGTTGGGCACCGAGAAACTTCTGCTGGAGCTGTTGAGTGTTTAAATAATGGAACAGGGATATAAATCAGGCCCTTTTCATGGCCCATTAAGTTCACTAGTAAAATAGATGAAACATGATACTGTGTATTGCCAACTGAATAAGATTTACTTATTTATAGTAATGTTTAACATATCCAGCAGATGAACAAATGCAGAGCACCAGCTCTCACTTTCTCCACCACTCCCCCAACAGGGCACACTTGCTCATATTCTACCTTCGCATTCATATTGTGAAGGTCAAATTACACTTGCAAAACAGAACTTGGAATCGGGAAGAGAGTAATGAGATTTGACCACAGAGGCAGTAGGTTGAGAAATGGTTTTACGGGGAAGATGATTTGGGTTGTAGATGTCCATTAGTGATTAAGAGATTCATTGGACATAGAATGTTAGCCTTATAAAGAAACTCTGTAGGATTGCCTTAGTCCAAGCCCCTCTAATTCTGAGGAGAGAACCGAGGCTCAAAGTGACTTGTCTAAGGTTATGTAGCTAATGAATGACAGAGCCAGATCTTCCGACTAGTATTCTAATCATCTTCCACTCTATGATATTGACACTGCAATAGATGGGATAATTTATACTTTTTTGCCATCATTTTAAAAACACAAATGAATTTAGATTTTTGATATCAGAAACAAAATAAGCCTTAACCTCTAACATAGGAAGAAATAATAGAATACAAAAATCATAGAATTAGAATTGGAAGGAACCTTAGAGGCTGTCTAGCTAACTTGTTCACAATTCCCTTCACAATGCGTTCACTTGAAGTCCTAAAGGAAGGAACCCATTATGTTTCTCGCACAGACAGCCCTGTCTACATTTGGATAGTTGTAATTGGTAGGAAGTTTTTCAATAATTGGTTTTATTTCTTAGCAAACACAAATCAGTTATGTGTTCATTGATGAATCTCTGTCTCGGTGTACTTGAATATTGCTTTAAGGAATGCTTTTATCTTGTGTCCAGTAAGGACAACCAGGATGGTGAAGGAAATGATAAACCTGTGTCTTATAAAAATTGGTTGACATTACATGTAGAAGAATAGTCATGATATGTGTTGTTTAGTCATTTCAATCATGTCTGACTCTTCTCCCCCTGCCCCTTGGGGTTTTTTTGGCAAAGATACTAGTTTGCCATTTCCTTCTCCAGCTCATTTTATAGATGAGGAACTGAGGTAGGCAGGATTTAGTGAATTGCCCAGGGTCACACAGCTAGTAAGTGTCTGAGGCCAGATTTGAACTCAGGAAGATGAGTCTTCCTGACTCTAGGCCCAGCCCTCTGTCCACTGCACCACCTACCTGCCACTTGCTAAGTGTGTGACATATTTGAAGGGGTGTCATGTAGTAGAGGAACTATTCTTATTCTTCTTGATCACAGAGAGGAGAATTTGGAATAATGGTTGGAAGATATAGAGAGGCAGATTTTGCCTTATTATAAGGCAATGACCAGAGCTGTACCAAAACGGAATGCGATGCCTTGGGAGACAGTAACTTCTTTCTCCATTATTGAGAATTTTCAGGCACAAGCTGGGTGCCTGCTTGTTAGGGATGCCACACAGGGGATGCCTGCTCATAGAACTGGGTTTGATGAAGATAGTGTGTCATGATGGTAAGAACAAGGTGTTTGTAGGCATCAGCCTTGGGTCCTCCTTCCAGGTCTCCTATTTAGAACCTGTATGATATTGGACAAGCTACATGGCCTCTTTGGTTATCATTTTCCTCATATGCAAAATGAAGAAGTTGTACTAAATGACCTATGACTAACCTTCTAACTCTAAATCTTACCTATGGCCTCTTCAGTCCTTTCTAACTCAAAAGCTAACTACATTTAATAATAAAAATGGCACTGGGCCTTTGGGACTATTAAAAATTTGAACTTAGCATAGGTTCATGGAGATTCATTTGTTTTAAGGTTGTCTGACCATGGATACCTAGAAGCAATATAATAAAGTACTCTGGCTTCCTGTTTGTCATGCAGAACATCTCTGTACCACGCACAGGCCTTGAATTCTTGCCTTGAATATACTCCGCCCTGACCTCTGCTCTTAGAATCCCTAATGTCTTTCACATTTCAGCTCAAATGCCAACTTCTGTATGACATCTTTTCTGATAACCCCACAACCAATGTCTCCTTGATGGCTAAGTTATATTGTATTTATTCTTGAATTTTTTGATGTACTTATATTGGTACCTGTAATCTCTCCTGATAATATAGCTTCCTTTGGGGCAGGGACTATTTAATTTTTTCTTGTATTCCTGCATCTAGCACAATGCCAAACACATAACAGGTGCTTCGATTGGTTAATTGATTGTTAGTAGAAATAATATTGGATTGAGATTCAGGAAACCTGTGTTTTCATCCCAACTCTACTACTAACCAGTTGGTTGACCTTGGTCAAGTGGTTTTCCTTCTCTGGGTCTCAACTGCTGCTTCTATAAAATAAGGCATAATATTGGATCAGAGGGTTTTAACTTTTGTGTGTCCGGATCCCTTTGGCAGTCTGGTGAAGCCTATTGATGGACCTCATCTCAGGATACTGTTTATAAATTTATAAAATAAAACACAGACTATTACAAAGGAAACCAATTATATTGAAATACATTTCTTAAAAATATTTTTAAAAATTCACAGACTTCCCCTAAATCTATCTAAAAATCTGTTTGGGGTCTGTAGACCTCACGTTGTTTCTAAGTTCCCCTTTAGCTTGAATGCTCTGTAACTGTCTTCCTAATTCAGGGGAGGGGGTCTCGGGCAAATCATTCCAATTTCTTTGTTGGGCCTGGGCCTGATTTAGCTTCAGTCATGTCAGAGGTGCTTTAAGGGAAAGAAAAAAATGTTTCCTTCTGTTTCCAGACACTTCAATTCCCTGCCACACACACACACACACACACACACACACACACATGCATAGTGCACACTCTCCAAATGAACCCCTTTGTGAATCTGTCTCACAAAACAGGAGGATCTTTGTGGAATTTGTATCTTTACCTTCCATGAGCCTCCTCACCTCCTTTGTAGGAGAAAGCTTCTCTCCTGGGCCAGGGTATAGTTGGGAAAATATCAAGGAGCTATAATGGGCTGTCTCATCTGAATAAGCAGCCTGATAATAGAAAATTGGCCTTTTGCTTTGAGCAGGAAATAAATGAATCCATTGAGTTCTTTTGGATGAAAATTTGTTATAAAAATGCTTTCACATTGAACAGGCTGTGGGTTGCAGGGAGGGTGTGGAGAAGAGAGGGAGACTTTAGAGGAGGTGTTTCTGTTTGATTTATCCATCTTTACCTTTTTTAATGGTAAAACCTCCATTAGGTCTTTTTTCCGTGAGCAAATGAATTATCAGTTTCCTTTCATGGGATTTTCAAAAGGATTAAGAAAAAACTCCTTAGACAGCATTATTAATTCTTAAATCCAGGTGCTGTGAAACTGTTCAAAATGAGAGGCAATGTGGTATGATAACCATAATCATAACTCTTTTTCTCTGGTATATAAGTTGAGGCAGCGTGGAGTAGGTGATAGGATTCTGGGCTTGGACTCAGGAAGATTTGGGTTCAGATTTTGCCTTTAATACCCCTTGGCATCGTGATTGTGGGCAAGTCATTTAAGCTCTCTGGGACTCAGTTTCCTCATCTGTAAAGTCTCTAAATTTACAGTCTTTTAATCTCATTAGTGGCAGATCTGAGATTTGAACACAGGTCTTCAGGTCTCTAAGGCAGTTGCTCTTTCCTATACCATATGTACTAAAATGTTGATTTTTGACACCACTAATTATCTGGACCTTTCCCATAGGAAGGGACAGGAGAAGTGTAGAGAAGCCCAGGACTCTGAAATTATTCCATAGTTGTGTGGGTTCAAAAATATCTCCAGCTATAATGTAAGCTGTGGTCTATACCTTCAGAGATTTTTGGCCAATTGTGGAGAGATCAGTGAACATTTTTTCTAAGATATCAGAGGAACACCTTCACAGATGTTTTTGGTAAATGTTTAAATTATTTAAATTTCCTTTATCATCTTATCAAATAAAAAACTTGTCTGTGACCTATAGTGTTATGTAAATTCATTGGAAATCCTTTATGTAATGTGGGCTGATCAACAGACCACTAACTGAAAAAATGCACATCTGTGTTGGAAATTATAGAAAGTGAAAAAAAGTGAAATCATCTGAAGGAGCAAACCACAATCTTGGGGTTCCGCTAATATTCCCTGCCTGTACTACTCTGCTTCTTCCTCCTTTTTTGGGAAAATATCCTACTTATTGTATTTGTAAAATAATGGGTTAATTTCAGCTAGTTATCATCGCACAAGGAAATCAATGGGAATTTGCTGCAAGTTTTTAGCAAATGGCTAAATCTCAATTGAGAGATAACAGAAATGTCTAGTACTGAGAATTCTATGTCACCTATGGACATTATGTGAGTGCTGAACTAAATAGTCATGATGTCGTATGGGATGCAGTAGATTAAGGAGATATCATGGTAAAGTGGAAAGAGGATTAGATTTGGAGGCAGTGGACCTGAGTTCACTCTTAGCTCTGCTATATCACATTTTTAAAAGCTTTATTGATGTGCTTTGCTTTAATATTATATTTGCAGATTACCCCCACTTTGTGAGATGCTTTTGTAACAAAGTAAAACAATTAGGCAAAACTAACAATACAGTAATCTCATCAGAAAATAATGTAACGTTATACACCTGTGGTACTTCCTTCTGTCCCCCACCTTTATAAAGGATGCATGAGATAGAGTGATCTAAGTATAGTTCAGGAGTCCATATCTTAACCTTTGATCTTACTATCCATGTGACCCTATGTCGTAGAGTGGTTATGAGGATAATATGAAACAAGATTTGTAACTTCTTTGTGAACCTTAGAGTACCATATAAATGCTGGTTGTCATTATTGTTATTATTTTAAAAAATTGAACAAAAATATATTTCTTCTTCCTTTCACTCCTCCATTAAAGAGAAAAGAATAGTAAATTCCTTGTGAAAAATATGTGTGATCAAAAGAAATTCCCTTATTGATTGTATACAAAAATATGTTTCATTCTGTACCTTAAATCTATCTCCTCTGTCAGGTGATGGATTGAGTGTTTCAACATCAGTCCTCTAGAATCTTGGATGGCCATTGTATTGATCACAGTTTTCGTAGCTTTCAAAATTGTTTGTCTTTATAGTGCTGTTACTCTTGTGTAAATTATTCTCCTGGTTCTGCTTATTTCATTCTTTACAAGTTTATAAAAGTCTCCAAGTTGTCTTTTCTATAATACTAAAGTTACACTATATATACGAGAGTGTGTGTGTGTGTGTGTATATGTATATGTGTGTATGTGTGTGTATATATATATATCTATATAGGGAGAGAGAGAGAGAGAGAGAGAGAAGAGAGAGAAGAGAGAGAGAGAGAGAGAGAGAGAGAGAGAGAGAGAGAGAGTTCTACTGATTCTATTTATTCTTCATCAGTTCCGTATTTCTTTGGAATCATCTTTTTCCTTATTTTTTTCTTTTCTTTTTTTTTGGTTGGGCAATGGGGGTTAAGTGACTTGCCCAGGGTCACACAGCTAGTAAGTCTTATGTGTCTGAGGCTGGATTTGAACTCGGGTCCTCCTGAATCCAGGGCCGGTGCTCTATCTACTGTGCCACCTAGTCACCCCCTTCCTTATTTTTTACAGCATAATAATAGTCCATCACATTCATGATTTATTCAGCAATTCCACAATTGATGGGCATCCCTTTGGTATTAATTGATTGGTTTTTTGTTTTATTGATTTTTGCCAATACAAAAAGAGTTGCTATAAATATTTTTGTACATATAGGACCTTTTCCTGTTTCTCTGATCTCTTTTACCTGTAAGCACAGCGGTGATAAAGCTGGGTCAAAGAGCATAACATATATTGTTTAGTAACTATGTGTGCTTTCCAGAATGGTTTTACCTGTTCATAGGTCCACCAACAAGTGTGTCAGTGTGCCAGTTTTCCCACAGTGTTTCCAACACTTATCATTTTCTTTTTCTGCCATCTTTGCCACTCTGATGGGTATGAGATGGAATCTCAGACTTGCTTTCATTTCCATTTCTCTAACCGACAAGGATTTGGAGCATTTAAAAAAATATGGCTATAGACAGTCTGGATTTTTTCCCTTGAGAATTTCCTGTTCATTTCCTTAGACCCATTTACCAATTGATGAATGGCTCTTATTCTGATTGAATTAATTCTTTACTGCTTGTGTGATCTTGGGCACTTACCTCTCTATGCCTTAGTTGCTCATCTGTAAAATAATTTAGTTGGAGCAGATGGTCTCTAAGTTTCTTTTTAGATCTAAATCTACTGTATAATATGATGACTAGGTAAAGAACTTGGAGAACAGAAGCAGGACAAAAGCTCCACATAATGGTGTGCTCTGGACATCAGTAGACCAGAGAGAAATTAACAGGACACAGATAGCAGAAAGGCAGAACAGTTCTGGACACATTACAGTCAACTAGATACTGGGACAACTTCCCCTGCAGCTCTGAATTGGCCAGAGCAAAGGAGTAAAGACAAAGAATAAGACAGGCGGTCAGAGGACCAGGCAGGAAATATCCTACAACCATTAGAACCATGACACTTCAGGGCTATGGTAGATGGTGGGTGAGGGAACTACTGGACACAGACAACAAGGAAAAAGCCTCAACTGGAAGCAGTAACTATCCAAGCCTTGGCTGTCTTTAATCTCCTCCTGCCCCCATGACAGGCAATCCCATAAAGCACCCGCTGAGACCAGATGACAGATTGTGAATTCAGGGTGGACAGAGTTCTTTTGCAGGGATATTTCCCTGACTCAGATGTTCCCAGGGCATATACTACATCCTCTGAGAATTAGGCATCATCAATTGGAAATAACATCCAAGGAGGCATGATGCCATGAGTTACTTGAACAGGGAAACATTTATTCATTGAGTCAAATGATTTACATATGTGATGCCCAGCAACTGGCTTGACAGAAGCTTTTTTTTTTTCACACTCAACTGACTCTTTTTTTTTTTTTTAAACTGACTCAACCAGCTGTTTGGCATTGTGAGGACACCAGACTTAATTAGCACACAGAAGCAGCTTTTGAATATGACTAAGGAGCCTGAGAGAAGCCTTCTCACTAACTATTGATGATGGTGGAAAAGGTGCATTGGTATGAAGAAAGTCTGTTTATTAAAAATGACTAAAAACAGTTGTTGGAGAGTTAAGGAGTCCCACAGGTAGTGAATGAGTGCTTTATAATGGTGCCGTGTAGCGAACAATCTCATTTCTCAGGTCCTTGGATCGCAGTCACCACTTTCAAACTTTCAGGAACATACTGCTACAGATTCCTACAACTTATTACTTTTTTTATTCCTTTAGCTTTGGACCTAAAGCCTGCCGGTACCTGCTATCAAGGAAAGGGAGAGGGGCCAGATGTCAGAACTAGGGCACTAACTAGACAGATGGCTTCGAATCACAAGAATTCTGAGTGGAGCTTTAGGGCACTGCATTGTCATGCCCTTCACAGTAACACTAATAATGCTGACTTGATTATCAATCTCTGAGCAAAAGGTGGAAAGGGGTGGAGGTACATGTATGACAGCAGGAAAGCTGAAAGGTTACCAGTCCTACCTGGTAGTCAAGGTGGGGGTTGTTGGAGCCCTGAGCCTATCTGGTTATAGAGGAAGGAATAACAATTGCTTGAGGTACTCACTCTCCAAACCCATCCAAATCAGCTTCTGCATCAAATTTATCTATTGTATCATCTATAATAATTTTTAATACATACACCTCCATTATCTTTATGTTGACCTGTGTGCTTCTGGTCATCATTACACTATTAGGAAGATGACTGAGAGTTCCATGTAAAGATATTTCTTTTCTTTTGGGGTACATGATGAAATCAACTTTGCCAAGTCCTTTATTCATCTTCCCGAGGAAGACCTGTGCATCATCCTTCCAATCTTCTTGTTCCATTTGTGAGGCTATCAGCATGAATGTGAAGTATGTCCTCTGCTGTCATATATCCACTCTGTTGTTGGACAAATATTGACTGTTCAGAATGGGACACTTCCATATCTCTAGAAATGAGACCTTGTAATTACTTTTTCTCTACTGCAAAAGTTGAAAAAAATATTCAAAATATTCCAGCCCTTTCACATTCCAAATATTCTCTTCATCAAATAATTCATGACGAAGAGGCAAAAGTTCTGGTGTCTGGTGATGAGCTGCTTCTTACTAAGATAGGCTACTCCTTGAGCAGTGAACCTAGTTTGTTATAATAAGCATATATATTTATAGAATCTTTTCAGCCTAGATAGGATCAGCCAGATCTCAGACTCCATTGTCCAAGTCATATTGTCACATTGCTAACCTCCAAATTACCTCCATGACAAAATAAGACCTTAAAGTCTGACTTCCGTGGAGATGGACTGGAGCAATGAATCAGTTAATGAGCATTTGTCAAATGTGTGCTATGTGTCAGATATTGTTCTAAGGGCTAGGAATACAGTGACAAAAAATAAAATAGTTCCTGCCTACAGGGAGTTTCCATTCCATTGACGGAGATACTATGGAAACATACAAGTATATATGAAATATACATAAAACAAGCACAAGGTTATTTTGTGGTGGGAGACAGTAACATCTTGGGTTGGGGGTATTGGGAAAGCTTCACATAGAAGGAATGAGCTTTGGAGGAAACTAGAGCTTTTGAGAGGTGAGGGTGAAGAATGAATGTGTTATAGATGTGGAGCTAGCCTGTAATATAATATTGTATACTAGTTGTAATAATAATAATTATATATTGTATAATAATATAATAGCAATAATATAATGGCCAGTAATAGTCATAGGTTTTCTAAGCACCTTTCCTACCACAACTTTATCAGATAGAGCACTTATAATTAGTCCCATTTCATGGAGGAGGAAACTAAGCTTCAGCAACTCAGTGACTTATTCTTGGTCACTTATTAATAGCAAGAACTAGAATCAAGCATGGGTCTCTTCTGACTCCCAGATCCAGCAGTTTTTAACACTGTACTGTTTGCCTTTTATCCCTGAGGTCCATTCTGGCTTTCAGGTTCTACAATTTGAATGATGTTACTGTATCTTTTTTTGAGAAAAATAAGAGTAATAATTTTAGTTTATCTACTAATAAAGAGCTAAAATTCCCCATTTGATATTAAGGATTCAGATACCCAGGGATGAATAAACCAAGTCTGCTGATCCTTACAGATAGAGGCTGGAACTCTACAAACCTGGCTTTCCCCACCTCAATACTTACAGGATATGCTTAGCTCTAAATTCAGTATCCTGAGCCATCTCTACCATAGAGAGCCTATTTGTTCTGGCACTGGGCAATTTCCTTTACTGGATGTTATCAGATCCTACTGTACTTGTGAACAACATTCTCTGTGGTTTCAATTAAATAAGTTCCCCACCTCCAGCCAGTTTTGAATTTAAAACAGGGTGTCTGGAAGAGGAATTAGCATCTGCTCACCTTATACATGTGGGTCAAGGTTGTTGGACACTTTTTTCTCAAACTAGAGGCTTGTCTGCACTGGCCAAGAATTCCTAATATTGGAGCTGGGGGGGGTTGTTGCTGCACTTTCCCTGCAGTGAAAGGGAGATAAATGCTAGATGGAGACCTGCTTCCTTTCCCCACCCCTCTTCCATGCATGCTGGGATTGCTGTATGGGTAGGAATGCTGTCACTTCTCTCCGTCTTTTGGGTCCAAGGGCAAATGATCTCTTATTTTTTGCTTCTTCTTTTGCATTGGGACTGATAAACTGAGCGACTCTGGATGGCTCGTGGTGTAAGCCATGGGTAAGCTCATGGATAAATAAAAGAACCTGCTTTTCAGGTAGATGCATTCAACTCATATGTGTTCCAAGATATGGGAATGTCTGATAGCCAAAACTTCAGTGAATATCATGAAACCTTTCTGAAAGGATTTGACTGAAGGAGGGAATAGATGGAGGCTAGCTTTTTGACAGTACTCTCTGATGGCTTGGTACAATGAAAAGTACCAAATTTAGAGTGCTTCCACCTGACTTTGAATCCTGTCTGTGCCACCTAGTTTCCATATGGCCTTGTGTAACTCACTTCAACTTTCTGGGTCTCAGTTTCCTCACCTGTAAAATGAAGGATTGGACTAGATTGGCTTGCAACTGCATAATGAATGGATATATAGACACTATCTCCCTGCCATCTACTGATTTATCTACATGATATCTCAGTGTTGTAATTCGCAACGTAAGATTAAGGACTCAGATATCCAGGGATGAATCTAAGGTCTTTATCCCAGTCTCCACTCCACAATATATAGAGACAATATCTCCCTGCCATCTATGTTTATCTGCTGATTATCAAAGTGTTATTGTTGCATCATTTTTTCAGTTGTGTCTGACTCCTTGTGACCTCATTTAGGATGTTCTTGGCAAAGGTACAGGAACAGTTTGCCATTTCCTTCTCCAGCTTATTTTATAGATGAGGAAACTTAGGCAAACAGGGTTAAATGACTTGCCAAGGGTCACACAGCTAGTAAGTGTCTGCGTCTGGATTTGAACTCTGGAAGATGAGTCTTCCTAACTTCAGGACTGGCACTCTATCTGCTGTACCACCTAGCTGCCATATTATCTAAAGGCTGTAATGCTTTCCTCCTTCTTTGTTTTCTCTTGCTCTCACTTGATTTCCCTTTTTCTTCCTTCCCTCTCTCTTGCTGCCTCTTCTATCTTTCCACTCTGCTGCCCCTTCTCTCCCTCTTTTTCTTCACAAATGCTGATGAATATGTGTAGGTGGTTAGAATTTGGGGTATGAAATATTCACAGTTATTTGTCAATAAAAATGATGTTTGTTTTAACTTGGGATGGATGCCACTTGATATTCAACATTTGTTCCACTTTCTAACTGAGTGAATCTCACTCAAAAGTTCAAACAATCCCAACCTCTGGCTCTCAGCTCCATCATATGCACACAAGTTGTAATAGGTTCTGTCATCATGCTCCCTTGCATTTGCTCTGACCTTCTTGTCCAATGGAATCACATATTCCCGTCTAAAAATTTTATTCCAGATAGTAGATCTGATGGGTATAATAATAGCAAGTAGTTAGGTAATGCTTTTAGGTTTGCAAAGCACTTACCATGTGTGTTTTATTTAATCTTCATGATAGCCCTGTGTAGTAAGCACTACTATTTTCCCCATTTATTAGATGAAAGAAACTGAGGCTGGCAAAGATTAAGTGGCTTGCCAGGTCACATAATTAGTGTATAAGGCAGGACTCAAACTCAGGTCTTCCTGACTCAACCTCTGAAACTCTACCCAGTACACTGCCTCGTCGCCTCTGATTTCTATGGGGAAATGAATCAAGTGAACACTCAAACAGGGCTTTTGAATTATGAACATATCGAATTCTTCCATATCCTAGAAAATCTGGAAAGTCATTCTAATGTTCTTAGTCTCTTGCCCCCTGTTTGTAATAGGGGAATAATGCCCCCTGCTTTGTTTCCCCCATAGAATGCTCGTAAGGAGCAATGGAACTAATGTAAGTAAATTACACTGGAAAAGCATAAGGCATCATACTAGCATAAGGTGCAATTCGTATTATCGCTGACAATGATGATAACATCAGCAAATCCATAAGCATTTATTTAAAAAGAAACATTCATCAATCACCTTCTATGTCCCAAATATGGTCTCGAGCACTGAGAATACAAATATGAAAGTGAAGTAATCCCTGTCTCTTGGTGCTTACACTCAACTGGATGACCCAGTTCTAGCTGTGTCTTGAGCCACAAAACAGAGGATGCCATAGTGGACATTGTACTTCTCGAGGGTTTGTTATTTTCCCTTTCTGGGCTTTGATTGCCTCATTTGTAAAAAGGAGTGGCTTGGAGTCTGTGATCTCTAACATACTTGCCAGTTTTGTCATTCTATGCAATCTATGGACTGATTTTACTGAGCCTGGAAACCTCATCTATTGAGTTTGTCAAGGGACCTAGTGAAAAGAAAAATGCAAGGAGGGGCAATACTGGGAAATCCCAGGATGGGACTTTGAAATTCAAATATGTGAACATAGCACATTCCTGAGTGTGTTGCTGCTTTGAAAGGTGGCACCTGATACTTTAATTAATTAACAAATTAATTAAGCCTTTTATTATCCATGGCCAACCTCCTGCCTTCATGTTCTATCTTATGATTTCTGTTGGCAAGCCTCTGGAGCATCTCCAGATTGCTGATTCTGCAACTGGGCCCTCTACTCATCAAGAGAGGGAACAGTAATCTGGCACTCTCTTAAGACCCAAAATCCCGAGACACGGTCCTATGCAGGAATTAAGTTCTCTTATTCACCTGTGTTTAATAATAATATCATCATTAGGATGTGTACCAAATGATGATCTGATGTTTGCAGAAATAACCTCTGCAGTAGAAGTAGTTACATGGGTCAAGAGAAATCAATTAATAATTAGACACGTAGTATTTGCCAGAGACAGTGTTTAAATCTACGTTGTACTGACTTTGAAGATAGTGATTAATCCTCTATACCAGATTGTCCCCCTTTTCTTTCCAGATTATCCTCCTTTTCTTATATTGATAGCTCTCTCTTATTATCATATGTGTTTGTCTCTCCTCTCCCTCTTCTCTCTTTCTTCCTCCCTTCTTCCCCCCCTCTTTCTCCTGTGTCCATATTAATGTACACATGTGTATATGTATATATGTGTATACATGCATACACGCACATATCAATAGACACACATTTGTACACACGTGTATATATCTACAGATATATGTGTACATATGTGTGCATATGCACACACATGCACACACATATATGTATATATAGAAAGACAAATAGATATACACACAGAGACAGAGAAGAGGAGGAGGTCAATGGAGGCAGGGCAGGCAATCAGGTAGACAGCTAGGTGGTACAGTGGATAGAGCATTGGGCCTGGAGTCAGGAAGACCTGAGTACAAATCTGACCTCAAACAATTAGCTATGTGATGCAGGCAAGTCACTTAACCTCTGTTTGCCTTAATCCACTAGAGAAGGAAATGGCAAACCATTCTAATACCTTTGCCAAGAAAACCCCATGACCAGTATGGTCCACGGGGTCATGAAGAATCAGATATGACTAAATGACTGAACAAGAACAAAATATGTATGTATGTATAGATAGATAGATACAATCTTTTTCCCTTCTTCTGCTCTCCCATTCCAGTGAAAGAGACCACCAGTGTATAAACTCTCTCCATCAATGTGGCTCAGTAACTCATCTGTGACTTGGTAGTTATCTGGGCGATTGAGAAATGAAGTCTCTTGGCCATTATCATGGAGCTATTAGCAAGATAAGGACCCAGGCCTGGCTGTCTATCTGTTATTCCATGCTGCCTCTCCACATGCGCTGATACCCCAACCTCCATCTCTCTCTACCCCCATAAGAACTCCTGATGAAAAATATAACAGAGATAGATGAAAGAGGGTTGGACTGGATGGTCACCAAGGCCTCTTCCAGCTCTAAGTCTACAATGATCCCCATCTTTCTTTCCTGTGAAACCAATTTCCTTTCTTCCTATCCCACCACCACCAAAAGAGAGCTCAGAGAGTGATACATGGGCACTATTATATTACATTAAATTAAATCTTTTGAGTGCCAATTCATCTTGACAATTAATAGCAGCCACCTGCTGACGGAACTACATGCAAGATTTCAAAATTTAGATTGGAAAAAGTCTTAATGAAATGTTAGTTTGACAACTGACAAGGCCACAAGGAAACAGAAACCATGCTATGGCAATCACGTGGTGTTTGCAGGCAGCACGTTAAAAGCATTCACAGCTTCTTAAATAATGAAGAAAGAATTGTTTCCTGCCGTTGTTGGTGACATCATTGCTTCTCCTCCATATTTTTAACTATTGAGAATGATATACAATGTTTTATGATGCCACTAGTAAGAGAGAGAACAGCAAAAGCAAGAAAATTTTAAAAAGAGCCTCAGAGGCTGATACTCACTTTAAATCTTTCTTTGTATACTAATAATTTAATCAGATACTTTGATGTGACAGCCAGAATGGTGTTTCCTTAAAACCCATAAATTATAAAAACGTAATTTCTGAGACAGTCTCATTTGAATTGGCTTTTGTGAGAAAGTTGATTTAATCAGATGCCACATGCAAGTTGGCATTCAGCAGCCTCAAGAAAGATGAGAGAATTAAAATTTGCAACATTAGTTGCCTCGGTAAAGGGAATTTGTTTTGGAATCGGTGGTGGCACCTCAATATTCAGAGCCTGATGTGTCCCTTTGCCTGGGGGATCAGAAAGGCCCTTTCACATGGAATTGCCTGTTTTAGAAGAATTTTCCCATGACTTTTGCACAAAATGCAATTTTTTTGGGAAATAGCCACCTTCCCTCTCCTAGATATCTTGAAGGAGAGGCTGATTGATCATTTTTTGAGTGTGTTATAGTGGAGATTCTAGTTGGGGATGGGTCAGACTGAATGATCGTTAATCATCCTTTCAACCCTCAAATTCCTTGTGATTCTTCGGCTTTTCTTTTCTCCCTCCTTTCTGCTTTCTTTTCCCCTTCTCTTCTTCTTTCTCTCTCCTTTCTTCTTTCTCCCTCCTCTTTCTCTCTCTTCCTTATTTATCCAATCAAACAAGAGTGAAGGATAAGCTCTTTAACTGGGAACTATATGAAATCTCAACTCAAATTAAGAGAGGGACTTTAATCTCATCTAAAGGAAAATCTACAAAGTCTCTGGAAAGGCAAGCTGAAAATCAGGAATATACTGAGTAGTGGACTTCACCTACATGTTTGCAGATTTTGAGTTGTTTTTTTCCTTGCCACTTGTATCTCTGGAAGCATGTGTATGTCTTCCCCAAAAATCTCTGGTACCAGCTCATCCCTTTATGTTAGATTTGCAGTGTCACACTCCGCATTCTCTCCACTATTTAGGAATCATGTTTTCTTTCATGTGTGTCAGTATTCAAAACTCCCCAGGCCTGTCTGGAAGTCCAGCTACATACTTTTATTTTTTTAGCTCAACATAATTGTGTTTGTTGAGGTCACCTAAAATTTAGTCACTAATGATTTACTGTCATTTTTCAACCTTGGAATGTCCTTGCTTGTCATCCCAATAGTAGTCAGCCAGCATATCGAAGTATTCTTGCCTTCTTCACTTATAAAACCTAGATGTTTTCTAGAAGAAATTTCAATGTGAATTAGGAAAATGGTTCATCAGTGACATGCTCTATCCCCAAAGTGTATGGTCTTTGAGAAGATCACTTGTAGTCTCTGAGTAATTTTCTGACTTGTTTCACAGAAAGTTTTTGGTTAATTAAAAATATTCCTAAGTGCCTTTGCAACTTCATCTGTTCTTCACAATGTTCATCTTTTGCCACTTGATTGATTTGGGCACCCACAAATCTGCCCAATTTAATTTTAGCTTCATTGGTTCTTTGATATTTGTTTTTCAGATAAAGAAAACCTGCACCATTCCAATCCATTACCCTGACAAAACTTTTCATTAAACAAAATTTAAAGTTCAGTGGTGGTGAGAAAACCTTTTTAGGACTAACCAATGACTAGCTTACAACATTTTTTTCATGGCTAGAATCAATTCCTTCCTTTGAGATTGTGAAAGGCTTCTTGTAGTAACATGTGAGCTAGAACTTGAAGGAAGCCTGGGAGAGTCTAGTCAAAATTCCACTGAATTCTCATAATTCTTCTATCAATAAACCATTTAAACTTTACACAAACCAATACCTTCACAGTGATTTGGCCACTCCCTCCAATGATGCAGAGAGTAGCATATCCATGCCTTCTTGTCCTATGTGACTCTTGTCCATCTCCTCTTGTAAATCTTCCACAAAGGAAACATTCAAAAATATTGAGAGCCTTCCTTTCTATCTCTTGATGCTGAGTGTGTGTGTGTGTGTGTGTGTGTGGAGGGGAGGGCAGGGTTTGAAACCAAGTCACTCAGGGATTGGCCAAAAAACCTGAGGATTTAGCCTAGGGAAGAGAAAAGTTTGTGTCAAGGGGGTAGAAACATGATTTCTTAAGATATTTGAACCCAGGTTGTCTGAATTTATTGCCAGATTCTTACCCCCTGCACCACAAAGCATTCTCAGAATTTAAATTATGTTTTAAAGAACAGGAATTAGACATTTCTTATTATCCCTGGAGACCTATTTAAAACCACTTCTTATTTATATAAGTTTATTCAAATAATGACAAATACAGTTGAGTGTTGCTTGAAAGCAGAGCTGGGTATGGGCTAAGTGATACTTTCTCACTGTTTCATAAACTTGAGCTTCTGTAGCTCCTGGTCGTCTTTCAGGACCTAAAGGGTAGATCATAGAGTCTCTCTCATGAATTTGTTCTTTGGTTTCATTTAGCCTCTCCAGAAGTGTCATGTAACACTAAAGATTATCATCTAGAATGATCCTAGATCCTGGGATTTGGCTAAGAGTTGTACTTCTTCATTTAAAATACACACACACACACACACACACACACACACACACTCACATATATTTATATACATACATACATAAGCATGCATATGTACATACTATATACACACATATATATCCTTGAGTAAGAGCCTCAGCTTGTCAATCTCCTGGCACTGTCATACTTGGAAATTTATCAAGCTGAGGCCCAATCACTAACAGTCTGAGTCCTGCAAACACGTCTTGCCTCATAAAGTACGTTAGCCTTGGTCTCTAAGCATATGAGGAAGTGGATGAACCAGGTATGTTAGTTCTCCATGCTTTCTAAGACTATTCATTTCCTGTTGTCCTTGGACCTAGTTCAGCCCAATTACCTCTGCGTCCTGTACTGTCTGAGCCTCCAAATTCTGTGTCTCTAGTGGGCTTTTGTCCTGCTACAGTGAATGTCTTCATGGCTTCACATTTAGATTCTTGAAGCTGGAAGGACAGGCTCTGAAGTTTTGGCATAGGGGAGCCTAGCTCAGCTAATCTCTGTTGTGAGAGTGGGATCTTCAGAACAAGGAGAGACTTCACCCTTACAATGGGCTGAAAGCCCCTTTGAAGTTAGGTAGAATAGTAAGAGCTGGAGGAGAATGATGTGTCCCTGCTGTTCCTCCACCCAGGATGCTGATCTGTGTCAATGATTAGGGCAATTGACAGTGGTACCATTGGGGGTGGGACATGGAATCTCCTCCTGGGGACACAGGGCATGGTAATGTTCATTGATAAAATGGGGACCTTAAGCATGGGTTCATGAACTCTTTGAATAAATATAAAGTAGTCTATGAACTTGAATAAGATCAAAAATTAAATCTTTACTTTTGCTAACCTATAACTAAAATTTAGCATTTCCTTCCTTTATGAATGAAGGCAGCAAATACAACTCTGAGGATTCCACAGGCTTCACAATGATGTTCCATGACCTAAACATAGCAAAGAAACTTGGTCTGGGCAGCTCAGAAACATGGTGTTTCAAGTCAGGGTACAGAGTGGGAATGGAAACAGTTAGTAAGAGCATATATTTTAAGCTATCACAATTCAATATATTCAATTGTGATTCAATTAAGAATCACAATTCAATATATATTCATGGCAGTAAACTAACTTTCTAACTCAAAGCTCTTGCTTGAAATGTTGCTCTTTCGTTGCCAATGGTTCACATTCTACACTCTAGCTATTGTGACCTGTGGTCCCTGGTCAGCCCAGGCACCTACCTATGAGTCCCCTGTTCCATACTCTGTAATATGAGCTATGAAGAGACACAAACTATTACCAAGAATGCCATCGTCATCATCATCATCATCATCATCATCATCATCATCACCACTACCACCACCACCACCACCACCACCATCATCACCATCACCATCACCATCACCATCATTTGATATATCAACAGTTAAATTAATGTTTGTAGATGGCACAAAGTCTATATGATACTTCAAATCCATATCCTTCTTTCATCATTAAGCTACAATCACTGAAGAAGCAAATGGGGCCCAGAAGTACTGAATGACATTTTCTGCTTTCATCTTCTTCACAGATTACTGTAGACAAAAATTTCATCACATTGGTGAAATCATCAGCCTTCTGTTCATGACTCTTTCTAACTTGGCTGTTCCTTGGATGGAAGACACGAGATCATAAGTTCATAGACTCAGAGTTAGAAGTGTACTTAAATGCCATCTAGGCTAATCCTCTCATTTTAAATATGAGCTCAGGGTATCATGATTAGTAAATATCACAATCAGGTTTTGAACTGGCTTGCATTTCCACATTTAATTTTTTTTCAGCATATAGGTTTATCAAGTAGAGGATGAAGTGACCTATTTCCTCTGGTCAGCAACTGTCCCTTCTATCTCAAGGGATTACTGGCAGCCCTTGGAGGCACTGCAACAGATCCATATTGTGTAATTGTGTTTGTATAAATTTTGTGTATTTTGGTAGATTATTTTCCTTATATTTCATGTATTTCATGATTATTTTGAGTAAAATTTCTCATATTATAATTTCTTCCTGCCTTTGTTTGGTATTATATAGAAATGATGATTATTTTAGTGGATTTATTTCATAGCTGAAGGTATTAATATCTCTGTTAGCTCCCCTTCTGATTTCTCTGGGGTTTTCTCAGTATACCATTATTCTGTCTTCAAATAGGAATGCTTTTCCCTCTGATGTTTCTACCTTTAATTTTACTATGTTGTTATATATACTTAGTAATTCTAGAACTATACCAAATAGTGGAGATAGGAGGCATTGTTGCTTTGCTGTGTCAGTGCTGAGAAAGCGTGTGTTCTTTCTCTATTTCCACTAAGTTTTTCAAAGCCCTTATTTTAGATAGTCTTAGATGATCCTATTAAAGAAGGGCCTTTATCTGCTTACATTTTATAACCTAGTTTTTTAAAAAACAAAATTAGTTTAAAAAGCATTTCTGCATCTATTTAAATGATCATTTGGTTTTCAATTTTGTATAAATTATTTATAGTCATTTATGATTAATTATGAATAGCAATATAATGCAGAGAGCTGACCTCAAAGCCAAGAGGACCTACCTTCAAATTGCATACCTGTTCCATACTGGCTACGTGATGTTGGGTAAATTATTATTTACATTCTGTGCTTTAGGCAACTCTTTAATACTCCAAGTTTTAGAAGAGGTACAAGCCTACATTGATGGTGAGAGTTTCCTTCTCTAGGAGGAGACTATACCCAAGAAATCATAGACTTTCTTCCTATGATTAATTACAATAATTGTCTTTTTAATGTTGAATGTTCTGTCTCTGTGTATGAATTAGACTTGGTCATGCTGAATTTGTTTTATATTATATTGCTTTAGTCTCCTTGAAATAGCGTTCTCTCCCTCTCTCTCTTTGTCTCTCCGTCTCTGGCTCTCTCCTCTCTCCTCATCCCCTCCCCTCCACTCCATTTAAATAATATTTTTGAGTTCCTTGTACTACAGGTTGTGTTCTCAGAGTGCAATGGATAAATGTTTCAGAGAGGGATATGTTGATTTAATAGAACAAATTCCTAATAATAAGAGCTGTGAGAAAATGGAAACTACTGTCCAGAATGTTACTGGATACCAAAGGTCCTCAAGGAATTTCTAGAATATATCCCCATTCTAGAATATATCCCCCCAATTCAGGGTGTGGCACACCGCAGGAGTGAAGAGAACTTGTCATTTCCCTTTTTCTCTACCCTGTCCCACTCCATCCATTAGTGTTGTACAAAAAGTAGTGTTGTATACTGAGTATAACATTACATTATCATAATTACATAGCTTCTAGTAACCAAAAGATGAAGTACTCACTTATTTTTTCACAAATTAAGAACTTTCAGAAATCTCATAGATAAGGGGAAAGAGTTCATTCCCTTGAATGAGGGATGAAAAAAGTCCAATGTTAGTAGAATACCAACTGAGTGCCTTAGCCCTAATGCCCTGACTTTTCTTCTCTTTTGTTGCACACCCATCTTGAGTGGGTAGTCTGTTTTAAGCTGTTGCCAAGCATTTAGGATTCCTCTATTTTTTTGTATGTTTAAGTTTTGTTAATGCCTTTTGGTTTTTAACACCATAATCATTTCCTCATACCAGTGCCCTGTAAGTCATCTTATTGAATAAAACAAAATAATCAAGCAAAACTAACTTAAAAATGTCTGAGATGTGCATCCTTCTGCTCCAGTAGCCCTCCCCAACCTGTCCCCAAGAAGAAGGAAATATATTTTTCATCATCTGTTCTTTGGAATCAGGACTGGCTATTACATTTAGGGAATCGTCAGTTCATCTTTCAGCCCTCATTTTGTGACTCTGTAGATTGTGTTCTTGGTTCTGCTTTCTTTGTTCTGTATCCGTTGAAATCCCAGGACTACTTAACAGAATCTTAACATTGGACCTCGCAGGTCAGCTAGTTCAACTACATAAGTTGTTAAATTGCTTACCTGATATAAATGTAATTTTAATGAATTTAAAACATGAATCTGTGTCAAGGGTCACCTTTTGGTTGAACTAAAAATTGCTTAGGGAAAATAGGAAAAATATAGAAACATTATCTCTCTTGCTTCAAGTGTTATATTTATTTTTACTGATAAATAAAACTTCATTTTAGTGTTAAAGGTTAAATTTAAACAGGTTCAAAGTATTTTTTTAAAAAAGAATACTGTAATGGTTACATTAAATAAATTATATGAATTAAATTCATGTTGAAATTTCTTCTTCCTTCTTAGAGTTTTTGAGAGCTTTGTTAATGTCTATTTTTTACATCCAAATCTTTTCTAAACACATTAATAATCCCACCATGCTCCTGTACTGAATCCTTTCTCTGCTGGTATTTTGAGGATAGTGCAAAATTTTTCATGTCATTTATACTTTTCAGTCATCTCTGTTCTTCAAGATAAAATGAAGAAAATCCAAAAACATACTCTAATCATTGATTGCTATTGATGTAACTTTTATTTGTTTTGTTCTGTTAAAACATTATAGTATATTTGTTGAAGGTGAGGGGATTTCAATAAGAGTTTTCCCAGATGACTTTTAAGGTTCATTACAAATCTGGGATCTTGATTTTCATCATAACGAAGTCTCCTATCTTCATAATGTCTTGTATTGCTTTCTATCACTTATATTTTCTATACTTGTACCAGGGTGTAAACTTTCTAAGAAAAGGATTGCATTTTCCCATTTATGACTCACACTTACTGGCCTGTCTCAAATTTGTAATTCTGGCCCCATTACTTAGCATTCTTTTTGGTACATAGTAGACACACAACAAATAATTTTTTTTATTGATATTTGATGTGAATGTTATACTAGAAAAGGGGCACTCAGTTTGAAGTCCAACATCCTAGATTTGAGTGCAGGATTTGTTACTTATTACCCCTGTGATTTAGGGCAATTTGTTCAATCTGGGTTTCAGTTTCCGCATTTGTAAAGTGTGACAGATGAACTAGATGACCTCTTTGATCGCTTTAAGTTCTGAATCCTTTGTTAACTTCTGGTAACTAGCTATTCAGATTCACAGTGGATCTCTGATTTTAAATAAAACTTTCCAGCTTTTGAGCCTGATATTTGTTTTATCTTAAGAGTGGTTTGTGACAGGCAAAGTTTCTGATTCTATGATTTCATCAGTATAGGTAACTTCATGTGAAGACATTCTTTCTACCAATTCAGGAAGGTGATTACTTTGGAACTCATAGTCTTAGCTGACCTGAGCCTGAGTTATCTGGTTAAAATTGACCATCTTCTGATTTCCTTTGGCTGTGGAGAACTCAGGATTGCTAGATCCTTTTCTTGGACACAAAGAATAGGCAAGACTGGAGAAGGAGGAGGAAACAGCTAGCTGCCATCTAATAAGATCCTGGCCAGATTTCATCTGGGGACTCCTTTCAGGATGGACCTTCTCCTGGCAATTAAGAAAATGGTGATTTCTAGAGCCTGGATCTACTGGGTTGACATTATTTGAGTGTTCCTAGAAAGCTGTTCTCTCGTGCTGCAAAATGAATGAATGAATGAATGAACAAACGAAAAGCATTTATTTTGTGCTTATTATGTGCAAAGCATTATGTTGAGAACTGCAGATAAAAACACAAAAGCAGAGACTGTCCCTGATTTTAGGGAGCTGAAATTCCAAAGAGAGAGAGAAATCACATAGAGAAGATTTTTAGCTACATACCAGGTGGAAGGTCTTACGGCTTTTAGAGCGAAGCAACAAAGTAGATGTTAACACATCTTTGAAGTCATTTTCATTGATAAAAACATATGTTTCTGATTTTGAATCATTTGCCAGTTCCAGGATTTTGGGAGTCAAAAAGTTTCTTTTCTAGTTCTTTGAAAGTTATGGTTGCTGAGGAGTTGGGAGCTACAGCACTTTTAGAATGACTTACCAGATCCCATAGCTAGAGGGGCCGCATCCCTAGACGACGACTGTGGACAGCATAGGCAGCTTGGGCTGGAATCAGGATGGATTGACTGGGCTGACAGTGGGGACTGGCCTTCCTAGGGCTCTTGGATGTTCCTGCCTGTCAGCAGTAGCTGGTCAGTGCTTGCTGTTGGTGAAGAAGGTAGGTCACTTCTCTACAAGGATTGTCCCTGCAATGATGGCATCAGGCCAGAAACAAGACAACTAGAACTGGCCAGTTGGAGAAACTGAGACTTTAGCTTTAAAAGACCAAGTTCTCCCCCCTTCATGTGGGGCCATGTTCAGTAGTCCTGACCTGTCTTGCTGCTGGACCCAGATGACTGGAGGAGAGACACAAGCTGATAACTTTGCACAGCCCTGCCTCACTTGAATCCAATTCACTTGCAAGTCAAGACATCACCCTCCTGATGTCACTGGTCCTCTTTGAGAATGAAGGATGAGCAACAATAATCCATGGCTGCCTTATCTGCTGAAGGCCCTGTTTAGATAATTGAGATTGTTTTGGGTGGTGGTGGTCTTTTATTCTTGAAGAGAAGAAGGGAGAGTGAGGCTATTGACTTTGCACAGCTCTGCCTCATTCTCTCCTCCAGAGTTATTGGGAGTCCAGTGGCAAGATATAAGCCAAGATGACTGGTGATGGTAATTGGGAACATTGAAATGGATACCTATATGGGTAGAGATGGATACCTTGTGTAAGCTCTTCTTGCATGACATAAGTAGTTAGAACAGAGGACTCCTACTTTTCTTGTACAAACACCTGAAGATGATTACAGACTCAATTTTACTTAGTCTTATAGAACGATGCAATTGCTTCCAATTCAGCTGCTCTCAGATCCAGTCAAATGACCTACTTTCAGTTCTTTGCAGAGGATGTCCCATCTCTCTTCTGTGTGCCTTTGCTTGGGCTATTTACCACTCCTGGAATGCTCCTTCTCTTTACCTCTGCCTCCTAGAACCTGTAGCTTCCTTCAATGCTCAGCTGAGGTGTCACGCCCACATGAATTCTTTCCTGATTCCCACCCTGTCCCTCCATTATTTTGTATTTTCTTCGAATATGTTTTTATTTGCTTATATGTGTATGTATGGTTTCCCCAGATAGAATGTAAGCTCATTGAGAACAAAAGTTAGTTCCTTTTTGTCTTTGTATCTTCAGTACCTTGCTCAATGAGTGGTACATAGCAGATGTTTAATAAAATGCTTGTTTATTCATTGATTGTAAGGTATGAGGAAAAAGCCAGTCTCTGCTCAGTATTCAATTAAGTTCTGGAGAAGATGATTACTTGATAGACTTAACAGAATGAAGTGACATTTATTGCAGGGACACACAGAAATGAGTATCCACTACTGGTCTTGCAGTTGCAAGTAACTGCAGTTCATTATAAATCCTGGTCCAGCAGCCCCAGCAGCCCTAGAACTCAGTTTTCCAATTACCAAGGGCAAGGCTGGTCCCATCAATATATTACTGGGAATGAACAGGGACAACCCAGAACCACTGGCCCAAGCACTGTGTGAGTCAAAGGACTGAGGGATCTCAGGATGTTTATATTCCTCAGTAGACACAGCTAAGTTGTTTGTTTTAATTGAGGCTAGTTCCAGTAAGACAGAGAAATATAGCTCTGTCTATGGTGCTGCTAGGATCTTTTTCTCTGCTCTAAGATGAAACCTTCTTAGTTTTGGCCCAGGACAGTTACAAGAATGGGGACGCAGGAATTTGGGGGAGATGATACCTAGAAAACTGGACCTCAAGGAAACAATTTAATGAATTAAAAATCTAAAAATCCAGAAACACCCTACCAACCCTTAAGAGATTGGGAAGAGAGAACAGGCTGACAAATAATAATGTATATGCCACTGGTGGCTTTCCAGGTTGGACTAATTGAGCCAATTGATGAAGCAATGCTTCATAAAAATAGAGTTTTATATTTTTGTGTTGTCTCCCTCCCCCCCCCGTTAGGTTGTAAGCTCCTCGGGGGCAGACACTGTCTTTGCCTCTTTTTCCTCAGCACTTAGCACAACACTTGGTGCATAATACTTGCTTAATAAATACTTATTGATGGGGCAGCTAGGTGATGCAGTGGATGGAGCACCGGCCCTGGATTCAGGAGGACCAGAGTTCAAATCTGACCTCAGACACATAACACTTACTAGCTGTGTGACCCTAGGCAAGTCACTTAACTCCATTGCCTAAAAACAAACAAACAAACAAGTAAATAAATGAGTAAATACATAAATACTTATTGAACTGAAAAATAGTATTGAACTTGGAGTCAAAGGACCAGGGTTTCAATGCCTGCTTGGCTACTCACTCCCTGTGTGACCTTGGACAGCTCAATTCACCTCTGTGCATCTCAATTCTCTTAATGATAAAATGAAAAGGAGTTACCCCTGAGGTTCCTTCCACATCTTAATCGATGTTCATTTGGATTGCTGTTTGCTACAACAGGGTATGTAGCTCCATGGGAAAAAATACTCCTATTGCTGTGTGTGTGTGTACATGTATGCATGCATAAATACTTTGAGTTTGTATCTTCCTTTCTCATCCAGGCTGCAAGTGCAGTGTCCACTTATATCCAAGTCCCAGTGATGATTGGCTTGGATGCATTCACTTACTCCGTTTTGGCTTGGGTCGAGTGTCCTCTCCACAGGTAGCCTGCTGAGTCCTTGCTTGCTGGGACTCATCATATTGGTACTGGACTTAGTAGGAACGCCTGATTGACGTTAGCCCAACTACAGCTCAGAACTCATGAGCACAAACAATCTACCATCTTTATCCTTCCCAGCAGCAAGGATTACAGGCATGTACTCAGTATTCTGAATGGCTCTCAATACAGCTATGGTTAAGAGAGTTTGTTGTGAGGGTCAAAGGTTGACTCTGAAAACAATGGATTCAAAAGTTCCCACATGGCAAGAAAAGAGGCTGTTTGCCTACCAAAAGGAAAGGCCTTTGCTTAGTGTTGTGTGAGGAATATTAGAGATGTATGTGTTCTCTCCCTCAGATCATAAGTTTCTGGAGGACACAGACTATTTTCTAATTGGCTTTGGTTTTTTTTTTATCATATTTATATTATGTTTACTACTAGTAAATGCAAAAGACTGCCTAAGGAGACCACTTTAAAATTATATTTGCCACGTCAATTTGTCTAGTACCTAAAATACTCGAACATAGTATCCTTCTACATCCCTCCCCCCCCCAAATGTAAGCTCACTGAGGGTGGGGACTGACTCACTCTGTTATTTGTACCCCAAAAGAAACATGATGAGGTGAATAGAGAGAGCTGTCCTTTGAAGCCAAGAAGCACTGAGTTCAAGTCTTGGCTCTGTTGCATACTGACTGTGAGACCCTGCACAAGTCAATTAACCTCTTACTGCTGCTGCTGCTCCTTAATTTTCAAAGAGGACCAGTGACATCATGGGTGATGTCTTGACTGCCACATGAATTAGATATAAGTGAGGCAGAGTTGTGCAAAGTCATCTCTCTCTCCTCTCTCTCTCTCTCTCTTCTCTCTCTCTCTCTCTCTCTCTCTCTCTCTCTCTCTCTGCTTTATTCATTCAATAAACATTTATTAAGCGCCTACTAAGTACCAGGCACTGTGTTAAATGCTAAATCAGTCAATTCCCTAAGGATAGGAGTTACAGAGAAAGTGCCATTTTGCATTTTTGAAGGGAGTTTCTTCATCTGGAAATTCACTATTTCAAAGAGATCACAGGTTTAGTTCCTAGTTCTATCAGTATCTAACACAATGCCTGATGCATGGCAGGGTCTTAATGCACCCTTGTTAATATGATTGATTTTTGATGAATTAATTTGAAAACAAGTGCCACACTCAATGATTTCATCACGTAAGAAACTATGTGTGAAAACTTGTATGTAGAATATTTATATTTATAAAATATAAATAAATAAAACAAATAAAAATTACTATATTTATTAATATATTAATAAATAAAATATAAATAGAATAAAATATAAAATATAAATTAAAAAATAAAACTTGTGTGTGGAAACCCACGTATACAGATGGGTGTCTTCTTGTAATTGATACTCTAATTGAGCTGCCTTGGGGTACGAAGAGGGCATTGTTCCATGGGCAATCAATGTCAGAGGCAGAACTCACACCCGGGTTGCTGATTCTAAAGCTTGCCCCCCACTAGCTTCAACACTACTATTTCATATAGAGCATGCTAATTAGGTATCAATCAGCAAATATTTACTAAGTAGCCACTAGATACTTGGTGTTGTTAGGCTCTGGAGATACAAATACAAAACTGATAGTTCCTACCCTCATGGAGCTTATATTCTAGTGGGAAGGGTAGGATATAACATTTTCAAATATATTAGGTACTAAACATGCTTACAGGATTAATACACCCTAAGAATGATCTCTTTAGGCAGTCTTTTGCAGTTATTACTAGGGTTGTAGATACAGTAATGGCACCCTTTTATATTTGCAATGGTGGGCTGCGTACATGTTGCTGTAGAATGACTCTCCATTCCCTTCCTTTTGGGGATGAGTAGGTAGTTATTCATAGGTTTCCAAAGACATTAAAAAGATGCAGATTATTGATTTTTTTTCTTATCCCCTGGGTAATGGATTCACAATTCTTTGATTTTCCTGGTAACCCAAGATTTGATTGCACAGACCAAATTCAAAGCAAAACTTGAAGCTCATTTTAGCACATGAGGCTGTTCCTTACACAGTCATTCTGTAATAGAGATTTCTAAAAAGAACTCTATGCATTTCAACATAGAATTTACTTCCAGTCACAATAAAACAGGCAGAGTAGCTTAAAAGGAATTTAGGGGAAAAAAGACAATCCAATCACACTCCAGCAAAGTAAAGTCATTTGTGATGCAGTATCCTGACATGCCACTGCATTCAAAGAGAAAAAGAAAGTGTCTGTAAATAAATCACCAAATGGATTAAATAGTATATATATATATATATACACACACACACACACACACACACACTTACACACACACTATATATATATAATATATATATATATACACACATACACAGTATATTTATGTATATGTATACACACACACACACACACATGATATATGTGTGTGTGTTTTATACCACCATTCAATATATCAGCTTGTGACACCAGAAGTGGTGGTTTTTGTTTTTTTTTATTGTTTGCTTGCTCGGAAGGAAAATTGTCCATATTGAACAACAATCATGCTTTATTTTTAAATTAAAATTCACAGCTTCTATTCCACTGGACTTTCAATTTCTTTTATTGTTTTTAAATGATTGGTTAGAAACTCAGAGAGGAAACATCGTAGGGTGACTGTAGACTGCCAGCCCAAGACTCAAGAAGACTTGAATTCAAGTCTAACCTGTGATATCTACTAATTGTGTGAAGCTGAGGAAGTCATTTAAATCCCAAGTACCCCAGGCAACCTCCTAAGGCTAGAAGTTGCATTGAAGGGCAGATCTGTTTTGGAAAAGGAAGCTCCTCTCTAGGCACTATGTACAATGATGAAGTTACAGGTTCAATCTAAAAAAGTCTAAGATATATGAGACTGTTGAAATTTTACAAATCTAAGTCCCAGTCTATAGTGGATAAATGGCCAAAGCATGTAAATAGACAATTTTTAAAAAGCATGAATTAACAAAATGCTAAATCTTATTAATGGGCAAAGAAATGCAAGTTGAAAGAACTTTGAGGTACCACCTTATACCCAACAAATTGGCAAAAATAATAAAAAGCAGTGACACTCGATGCTGTTGGGGTTGTGGAGAAATAGCCACTCACCCTTTACTGGTGGAATGACAAACTAATATAACAGCTCAGTGTGACAACTCATTATATGAGTTATAAAAATTCCATAATTGGGAATGTTCTAAGCCATTTTCAAAATACAATAACAGCAACAAACGGCTATTTATTCAAAGATTTTCGTACTAGCCTTATTTGTATTTACCTGATAATTGGTTAATTGAGTCTGTCCTTTTTCAATGGATGGTATAATGGAATAAATATTGCACTGAGTCTCAGGATACCTAGGTAATGACACTAATACTGTGTCATTTTGGTTTAATCACAGTTTGCTGGGCCTCAGTTTTCTTGTTTTTAAAATAAGGACATTGGACCAAATGATCTGTAGGTCTCTTCTAGTTCTGATTTACACAAATCTATGAGTCTCTCATTCTGTGATATTAAATTATTCATTTGGGCTCCTTTGTCTTAGAACTTGTCAATAATAGTCAACTAGTCAGCTTCCTTGCCTTTATTTTTACGGGCAGCTGGGTGGCACAGCGGATAGAATTCAGGGCTTGGAACCGGGAACACTCATCTTTACACATTCAAATCCAGCTTCAGACAGTTATTAGCTGTTGATCCTAGGAAAGTCACTTAACCCTGTTTGCCTCAGTTTCCTCAACTTTAAAATCAGTTGGAGAAGGAAATGGCAAACCACTCCAGTATCTTTGCCAAGAAAACCTCAAATTAGGGTCATGAAGAGTCAGACATGATTCAACAACCACAAACATCTTTATTACTAATTCAGTTCACTTCCACACACACTTTAAAAGTGCATACTAGTGTAAAGAATGATGCCTGGCACTGCTGCACAAAGATAAAAACAAAGAAATCCCTACCCTCAAGCAGCTTACATTCTATGTGAATGTGATATAATACATATAGAGAAATATCATACTGTGTGTGTTTCTCTTTATCAATTCTTCCTCAGAGGTATAAAGCATCTTCTTTCATAGGTCCTTTGTAGTTGATTTGAGTGTTTATAATACTCAGAATAACTTAGTCATTCACAGATTTTCTTAGAACAAGATAGTATACAACATTCTCTTAGTCCTGCTCATTTCATTCTTCATTATTTCATGCAATAAATAACATGTATAGGTAATTATGTATGTCATATGAAATCTGTATAAAATAATAAAAGAAATTCAAGAGGGAGAGATCTGAGAGAATCAGGAAAGGCTTCTGTCGGAGGTGATGTATATGAGTTATTCTTTAAAAGAGGCTAAGGGACTCCACAATGTGGAGGATCAGAGATGAAGTAAATGATAATCCTCCACCCAGTCACCAAAGTGATTGTCTAAAGCAGATATGATTCTCCTACTCAATAAATTCTAGTAAGCTCTCTACTACTTTTAGGATCAAATATAAACTTTAAAAATTAAATAAATTTATTTTTTGGTTTCTTTTTAAGTCACCATTTGCAAGATACACACACATACACGTGTGCATACACACATATACATAAATATACATATATGTGTATGTATGCCTACACCTACACACACATACATACACACACACACACACACGTATATGTGTGTGTAATATCATACTACGAGTATTTCCATTCATCAGTTCTTTCTCCAGAGATAAATAGGATCTTCTTTCATAGGTCCTTTGTAGTTTATTTGAGTATTTATAGTACTCAGAATAACTTGGTCATTCACAGTTTTTCTTAGAGCAAGATTGCTGTTAACTGTACACAGCGTTCTCTAGTTCTGCTCATTTCATTCTTCATTATTTCATGCAATTTTTTCCACATTTTTCCAAATCAACTTGTCCATTATTTCTCACAGCATAGTGGTATTCCCTCACAATCTTATCAAATATAAACTTCTATCTTTAGCATTTAAAGCCTTTCACAACCAGGCCCCTCCTACCATTCTAATCTTATATTTCACTCCCATCCATACATTCTATGATCCAGTTACCCTGGCCCGCTTGCTGTTCTAACACATGGTACTTCATCTGCCATCCTCTTTGCTTCACTCTGGCTGTTGCCTGCCTGGAGTGCTCTTCCTCTTCGCTTCAAGCCTTAGAACACCCGGTTTCTTTTAAGAGTCATGTCAAATGCCACCATCTGCAGGAGGCTTGGCTTCTTCCCTTGAGTTGCTAGTGCCTGCCCCTCTCACACTACCTGGTATCCACACTTCCATTTAGCTTTCTAAGTACCACTGTCTCCTCCCATTAGAAGGTAAGAACCTTGAGGGTAGGGTCTGTTTTGCTTTTTCTTTGTTTCACTAGTGCTTAATTAATGCTTGGTGATTGTTTCCACTTCCCCTTCCAATCTTTGGCCCATCGTTCCTTACAAACTCTGACTCTAGTTTTCATCTTAAGCAACCTCTATGGACAAAGGGTTATGTGATCTTTTGACCCCAAGGCTTTAAACTGTAGGCTGAGCTGGCACTGAGCAGAGGCCTCACTTTGCGCCTTGTCACCTGCTTGTACAGAAGTGGCCAGTGGCCAGTATTTTTCCCTTGCTCTATTGAAGATATGTGGTTCCTTCTCCTTCCTAATCAGATATTAGCATATATCAGCTCAGTAGCAGCATGCCCCTGATTATATTCCACATCCCATGACAGTTCTTATTTCTCAAATCTAGTTTTAAACAGGTGAACCGTTTAAGGCAGTTTCTGGACATCAAGACAACTCAGGTGTCCTAGTTTCTACATGCAGAGGGGAGTTGAAACATTTACAATCGGAAGGCATTAGATTTTCAGGAAGTCTTGCATTTTTAAGAAATATTCATTTCCCTAGAATAAAAATGCTCAGTTTCTAATTGGAGCAGGACTTACTGTGTTGACAGCATCAATGTGCTGGGAAAAATGCAGCATCTAATTCACAGTAGAGAGCCTAAAGATTGAGAAGAAAAGTCAGATCAGCCACACACACAAAAATCTATGATGATCCCCCTGAGGTAAAAGGTATGAAGAAAGAATATTTGGAACTCCTTAGGGGCAGATGCAAAATAGTTAAGGGAACATTAGCTTGAAACTTGAGCTGTAACCTGAATAAAAGATAGTTCTAAGTAAATGTGATCTATTAATTTTTCCTGCTGTCTGCATTTGCCCTTCTTCAAGTGAGTTTTCATCCTAATGGGAGACATCTTACCTTGTCTCTGACAGCATTGGCCATCTTGTAGAATGATCGGGAGGATGGTTACAATTCACAGTCACTTGCAGGTGTTCTTTACGAAGGTCCTGACTGTAGGTGAGGATTAAAATTCATTGTTTAGGAAAGGTGTCACATTTTTCTACTGTTTTTACCTAGCAGAATGGCTTTGGGCACCTCCTCCTTCCAGAAGCCACACTTAACACACACACACACACACACACCAGAGTGCCTGGCACATAGCCAGAGCATTTTTTATACCTCTAAGAAGATGGCTTGGGTGTAGGAAAAAAAAAAAGAATGTAATATGGATAGCGCTTTAATTATTATTCAGTCATTCCAGTTGTGTTTGGCTCTTTTTGACCCCAATTTGGGGTTTTCTTGGCAAATATACTGAAGTGGCTTGCCATTTCCTTCTCTAGTTCATTTTACAGATGGGGAAACTGAGGCAAACAGAGCTAAGAGACTTGCCCAGAGTCACACAGCTAGTATGTATGTAGGAAGATGAAGAAACTGCCATTGCTACAGTATCCTTACTCTGATCATTTACAAAAACAACAAAAGGAAAAATCAACCCAAATATATTGAGGCCTAATCACCCTGGCCAAAAGATCTGGGGGAATTAATCTCTTCCAGCTATCAGTGTTCTTGAAACCAATCACGTTAACTGTGGTGAATTGGAACCACTGAATCTTTTAGTTAGACTGATCCATTTGGAATGCATATCAAAGAGCTTTTCATGTAGATTTTGGAAGAGAAGTCATCAGTGACTACCTGTCAATGAACATGATTTTCCCAGCTGGCTCGCTTTCTAGCGCCATGCTTATCACGTGGTACTTAATGCTTTTGTTTCCCTCCATTCATTCATCTGCTCATGCATGAATGAATGATAGTAAAGACAAATGTATTTGAGAAAGCTGTTTTTGATATTGACCCTTTAATGAGAGGGAATGGTCTATTTATATCTGAGGGGGGCTTCATACTTGACAAGGAACATAAGGAAGCTAAGGCAAACATTGTTGAGTGACTTGCCCACATCACACAGCTAGTAAATGTCTGAGGCTGTATTTGATCTCAGGGAGATGAATCTTCCTGACCCCCAGCCCTGCACTGTATCCATCATGCCACCCAGCTGCCCATTAGTGGAGCCATTGGCCACATTCTTTTCAGGAGCAATAGCAGAGTTGATTTGATCATAGCTCCATACCTGAATGTGGGGCAGACATTGTGGGGGAGGGCAGTAAGATAGGCAGGGAGTAGGGAGTGACCCTTGACAAGTCACTTTCCTTCTTAAAGCCTCCTTTCCTCAGTCGTAAAATGGGGATAATTAATTGCCTCAAGTTTCCCCTCTGTTCTACTACATAACTGTCAAAGAGATACTGCTAAAGTATAGGTAATACCATGTTACTCACGTATGTGTCAATCTCCAGGGCATTTAGAGCCCTTCAGAAGCAGGATTCCATCTTACCTTCAGAGCTTTATTATACAGTCCTCCCTTTTTATCACTCTATAGAGCAGTCATGTTCTCACATGTGAACATTCCCTCACTTGTCTCCTTGACTCCATACAATCTGTTCCCCACTCCTGGAATACATGTCTTCCTCACCTCTAACTTCCAGAATCTGTAATTAATTTCTTTCAAGGTTTAACTCAAAAACTGATTTCTAAATAAAACCTTTCCAACTGGAAATACTTTGTATTTATTTTGTGCAAAACTTGTACATTTTGTTTGTTTGTTTTTGTCTAGGCAATGGAGTTAAATGACTTGCCCAGGGTCACACAGTTAGTAAGTGTTATATGTCTGAGGCTGGATTTGAACCCAGGTCCACCTGAATCCAGGGCTGGTGCTCTATCCACTGCGCCTTCTAGCTGCCCCTAAAACTTGTACATATTTTTATATGTTCATTTTATCTCCTCACTCAAATGTAAGTTCCATGAAGTTAGAGACAGTTTTCATTTTGTCTTTGGGTCCCCAGGGCCTTACACAGTGTCTAGAACATAGAAGGTGTTTAATAAATGCTGTGGGTTGGTTGATTAATATCTGTGCTACTTACAATGGCAGACAGGCAGTATGGCATAGGCAATACAGAGCTGGCTTTGGAAGACCTGTGTTCAAATCTAGACCTTGCCTCTACTGTGGGTGACCCTGGGTAGGAAGCCTGACTCCTCAGTGCCTCAGGCAACTCTCAAAGTTGAAGTTGCAGAAAAGTTGCCTTTGCGTTGCAGAATGGGGAATGTGCTTCATGAATTTTCAGTGTTGATGAAATCCTGGATCCAGACCAAAACCCCAATTAAAACTACCTACCTTCCTCTCAAAGTACTTATAGGGATGACAGTTCACAAAATATCAAGCACTATATCATTGTGAGTTGTTATTTTTTCCTGAATCTCAGATTAAAATATTTTCATGCTAATAAAAAAAAAACCTCATCTGATTATGAAGCCCTGAAATAAAAGTCTATCAGGTTTTGCTGATTTCCTATCAAGAAGAAAAGACTCCAGGATTTTAAGCCCAGTGGGTTCCCTTTTGAATCATTTGAATTGTGTCTGCAAAATTGTTACATTTCTGTAAATTCTATCAGGAAGAGAACTTTCTAGAATGTGTCTCTTCTTAAGGATCACAGAATGAGTAGCCCTTTGAACTCTGATCTCAAGTGCTAGAATTAATGACATACTGCTTTGCGGGGAATTTTTACCCATGTGTTGGATAGATGGGGAAAATGTCAGATAGTTCTTCATGAAAATTTAAGGTATACTTTTCAAAACCATTCTGAATTAATGCATGATAGGTCACTTTTTAATGATCTCTCTTTTATGGCTGGATAAAACTCCATGAAAATAGGTACTTTCTCCAATCCCATTTGGTGTTGTGTCAAGGTCTATATGTAGTCTGTATGGATTCTTTACATGGTGGAAACCAAAAGACTTGATAGGTATATTCAATTCTTTTAGAGCAGTGAACCCCTTGCTTATGAAAATTATACCATCTTTAGCAGGTACAGGGGAAAGAGTGCTGACACATGGAGTCTCTAATATCCAGTCTCTGACTCTTACTATCCACCTGGGTGATCCTGGGCCAATCCCTTAACCTGTCTGAGACTCAGTTTACTCATCTGTAAAATGAGGAGGTTGGATTTAATGTTCAATTCTGAGTTTCCCTTCAGTTCTAGATCTATGACCTTGGATCTCACAGAATCGATTCTTAGATTTGTAGAGATCACAGATGTTATCTGGTCCCACCTCTCACTCAATGTAGCATCCCATATCGAATGTATTATTGCAGAGATCATTTAGTCTCTGCCTGAATGTTTCTAGTGATGGAGGTTAAAGAGGCAGCATTGTGTAGTGAATAGAGTGCTGGAGTTAGAGTCGGGAAGACTTGGATTAAGTAAATCTCACTTTAGAGATTTACTAGTTGTGTGGTTCTGGCCAAGTCACTTGACTTTTCTAAGCCTCAGTTTCCTCATCTGTAAAACGTTGGAGTCGGACTTCTTAAATTCTAAGGTCTCCTCCTCAGTTGATGATCCTGTGATCTTACCTTTTGGTGTGACCCATTTCATAATTGAATTCAAAAAATCTTCATTAGGTATCTACTACAGACCTAGGCACTATATATTGTCTGAACTATTCCCGTTCATAGCTTGACAGCTCTAAATATTATAAAGTACATGTATTTAAAACATTTTAAAAATAATTTTGGTTGGAAACTTTTGCAAGACATTCAACTTCCTCTGAGATTGAGTTACCATGGTCTTGGAAGTAGAAATAAAACCTACTGGGGCTAGAGGTGCAGTTACTCTTCCAGAAAGTCATTGTACCACTTATTTCCAAATGGTTCCCAAGGAATTCGAATGGGATAATGAAATAAGAAAATGTCCGTTGCATATAAAGTTGTTGTTCAACCATGTCCAAATCTTTGTGACCTCATTTGGGTTTTTCTTGGCAAAGTTATTGAAGTGGTTTGCCATTTCTTTCTGTGGTTTATTTTATAAATGAAGAACTAGGGCAAATAGGTTTAAGTGACTTGCCCATGGTCACACATCTAATAAGTGTCTGAGGCCAAATTTGAACTCAGGAAGATGAGTCTTCCTGACTCCAGGCTTGGCACTCTATCCACTGTGTATAATGAAAGAAGTGATTATTTCTCTCATATATTAATAAACAGTTATTGGATTAGGACTAAGGTTTTTCCCTTCCTTTTTCCTCATTTAGAAGTCACCCTCTGTAGGCCATTCAGACAGCCTTTAAAGTGCAGGGCTGATAATAAGATGAAATATTGGGTAAGAAGTACCCCACTGGGAAAGTTTAGATCTGATTGAAAGGTAAAGAAATTTTAGTTTAGATGAATTGATGGATTCTGGCCCATTGTCTTTTAGTCAGACAGGGTCTGGGTAAAAGTGGATTCCCTTTTTGTCTAGATTACCTTAGGGTGATATGGGTATAGATAAGTCTCTTTGACCAAGATTGAGTGATCAGAGTCACATCCCTCAGACCCTCATTAGAGTAAACCCCCTTCTTGTTATAATATTCATTCTCTCATTACTTGCTAACCAGTCTAGAGTTGATTTCCACCCTCAGGAACACCCACTCTTCTAAGGGCATTTAACATTGAGTGTGTTTCATGAGGGGTCTTTGGCATGTGAGAGTGCCAGTGACCCCTTTCATTAATTATCTTCTAGCATAATTATTAAATGATTACCCAGAAACTGTCTCTTGACATAGGCACTAAAAATCTTTGTTGGATTGAAGTGACTGCATACACTTTAAATAGGTTACTTTACTGGTAGGACTGGGCCTACTGTGTCGTACTAACCTGACACCCAAGAGCATAGACCTTGGCCAGGTAGCAGATAAAACCAGTATCAAGGAGCATTCTGTCAGTTAAATTAAAGGAGAGGAAAGAGAACAAAGGAAGAAGTTATACATCAATAACTCTTTTTTATCTTCTTCTCCCCAAGGCTTCTTCTCCTCAGTGGAGAGAGATAACTAAAGAGATAAAACTTGCTAGCTAGTAGACGATGGATCATGTTGCTCTTTGGGTACTTGGTAGCTGCATCATTTACAGAACCATGGTTGTCCTAGAGTATAGACCCTTAACTCCTGGAGTGGTGTGTTCTGAGACATTTCAATTCCTTAATAAAAACCTGAGGACGATGAGGTTGGAGGGTACCTCCCCCTCCGGTACTTAGTAGTTGAGATGAAGACTTAATTCTAGTTGTGGCATGGGTCATATCCTTTGAAATTGTGTCCTCTGCGGGCAAGCTAACTGCGTTGTCCAATCATCTTCCTGCCATCACAGTGTGACTGGTTGCTCTGCCTTCCGAATATGTGTGATCAAGTCGTTTCTTCAGGCTGACTCAATTTCTGCTCTTCCATCCCTCAGTGTTTTATTTCCAAGCTATCAAACACCCAGCTGGTGGCGCTGGGAGGGAGAGACCCGAAATCAAAGCATACCCCTAGGAGGAGGAGTGAATGTTTATAATTCCAGAGCTCTGTGTATGACCTGTAGAGGTGAACAGCAGGGAAAAGCATTTGAGTCCTTCCCCTTAAAGTGTGCGGCTTGTCTGAATGAACATGTCCCTGTCTTGCCAGTCTAGCCTTCTGAAGTATCTACTCTGGGTGTAGGGGATGTTGATGGCACAGTTAGCTTTTATCTTGATGAACCAGTGCTGCAAAGAGTAACCATTACACTATGAGTAACAAAGGAAATTGAAAGTGATAGCCTCCTCATTACCATGGGAATAGGATTGCTTTGTCTTCTGATGACATGGGATTTGTCACTGGTGTATGAGAGGAGAATATGTTTAAACTGGCAATTAAGGTGTCTTTATCAAGTCCGTGTCTATTAACTTGTTTGGTTGTAGAGTAGAAGTCATTGGGGTCTGGAATGTTCAGGGAAACCCTTGGGTGATGGACCAACAGGCAATAGCATTCAGCATCCAAATAAATTTAAGAATTATTAAACGAAAACTTGGTGGCCTAGACTGGGACCATACTGCAAGTAAATTATCTCATTGTTCTTTGAAACGCAGAGCTGTGGGGATTGAAGGAAGCCCTAGAACACTAAGAGTCCCAGGGCTCTTATTATCACTACGCTCTACAAGTAATCCTTGGGCTTTATTTATAGTTTGCAGCAATAGCACTGTATTGTATTTTCTTCTTGGCAGTGGAACTCTGCCTTGAATTGTAGTTTCATTTCTAACATCAATTACTTATCGAGAGAGAGCCTTCTTTGGCCTGAATGATCTTCAGAGTTTTCTTGGAAGAATATAATGTAATAGCAATCCTTCTTTATTTATATGGACAGAAATATATACATTAAGATGGCAGGCTAAAGTTAGGTTGTTAAGTTGTAATAAGGCCCAAAATACAAAGTGTAGCCAAGATTTACACAGAGAAACAGAATCAGTTCTTATGCCAAAGAAATCTGTAAAGAGGAGACCAAAGGAAAGGGAGCAGAACTGAATGCTTCAAAGTTATAATGAGATAAGGCTGCCTCAGGCTACGTCAGTAAAGAACAGGCCCTAATTGTGTTGTCTCAGAAGCGAAACATTGATTTTTTTTGTTGATTATTCAGAATATACGTCATTAGCCATATGTGTACCTCTTCAGTTAGCAATGCAGCTGCAGTCAGAGTTTCATTTGCATGTGCTCTGCTTCCCATTCAAATACACATACAGCAGCACTTCTGTGAACTTTTTCTGATGACTTCTCCTCCCCTCAGTGCCAGGGCTTTACACATAATAGGCCCTTAATAGTATACTGAGCTAAATCATAGATTGTTCAGTCAGGGAGAGAATGAGTTACAGTGGAAAGAGAGCTGGATTTTAAGGCAGAAAAACCGGGGTCAAGTCCTGATTCTACAACTTACTGCCTCTATTACCTTGTGCAAATCATTTCAACTGCCTTGACCTTATTGTGTTCATCTGTAAAATTACAAGTTTGGGCCAGATTTTGAAATTGGTTTCTAAAATCCTTTCTAGATCTGAGCCTATGATCCTGTGATCTGAATGGGACCTTAGAAACAATTTAGGCAAACTCCCCAATTTTACAACTGAAGAAAAAAAGGTCTAGGGAGAAATGGTTTGCCCAAGGTCACCCATCTAGTTAAGAATCTAAGCAGGATTTGATCCCAACGCTCTTGACTTTCTAGGGCTCTTTCTTCTCAACCATATTGCAGTTCTTTCTTTCCTAGTCTTTCTTCCTTTCACTGCTATTCAGTTATAATACCAAAGCCACCTTAACCGTCTCTTCCTACTGGATCTCCAGATTTAATCTTGCTGGTAATGTGATGAGCAGTTTTGGGTTGCCAATTGCCCACACAGTTGTTGCCTCACTGCAAATACAGAACTAGCTGCAGATTTTAAAATTGAAGACAATGAGATTAAGGGATAATGGGGAGGAGTTTGAGAAAAAATTTCAGTGTTCAGGTTCTATATCTGGTGCAATATCTGCCATTCCTATATGGCACTATCCATTCCAGTCATCTCCTAAACCTCCTCCTGCTGGCCCTTCTAGAGATGAGAAAATAAAACATGTGCACTTGCTTGTGCATGCATACACACACACACACACACACACACACACACACACACCTCTCAATGAAGTATATTTTTGTGTCTCTAGGACCCTATTTTAAGGTTATGGTCTCTAGAAAGGGAAAGCAGGGGAGACAGTGTTTTTTTAAATAGTCTTTTATTTTTTCCAATTACATGCAAAGAGAGTTTTCAACATTCAACATAAAATTTTGAGTTCCAATTTTTTCTCCTTCCCTCCCTCCCCTGCCCCTTTCCTAAGACAGTAAGCAATCTGATATAGGTTATACATGTGCAATCATGTTAAACATATTTCCAAATTTGTCATGTCGTGAAAGAAGAATCAGAACAAAAGGGAAAAACCACAAGAAAGGGAAAAAAAACAAAAAAAGTGAAAATAGAATGCTTCCATCTACATTCAGACTCCATATTTCTTTCTCTAGATGTGTATAGCATTTTCCGTCATGAGTCTTTTGGAATTGTCTTGGACCATTAAGTCTATCATAGTTGATCATTACACCGTATTGCTGGTACTGTGTATAATGTTCTCTTGGGTCTGCTCACTTCACTTAGCATCAGTTCACATAAGTCTTTCCAAGTTTTTCTTCAATTCACCTGCTGATCATTTCTCATAGCACAGTAGTACTCTATTACAGTCATATACCACAACTTGTTCATTCATTTTCCAGTTGATGGGCATCCTCTCAATTTCCAATTCTTTGCCACCACAAAAAGGGCTTCTATAAATATTTTTCCCTTTTTTTATGATCTCTTTGGGATACAGACCTAGTTCTGGTATTACTGGATCAAAGGGTATGCAGTTTTATAGCCTTTTGGGCACAGTTCCAAATTGCTTTCCAGAATGGTTGGATCAGTCCACAATTCCACCAGCAATGCATCAGTGTTCTGATTTTCCCATATCTTCTTCAACATTTATAATTTTCCTTTTTGTTTTTTGTCATATTAGCCAATGAGATAGGTGTGAGGTGGTACCTTGGCATCATTTGAATTTTTAGTCCTCTAATCAATAGTGATTTAGAGCATTTTCCATATGACTATAGATAGTCTTAATTTCTTCATCTGGAAACTGACTATTCATATTCTTTGACTGCTTATCAATTGAGGAATGACTTGTATACTTACAAATTTAACTCAGTTCTCTATGTATTTGAGAAATGTGGCCTTGATCAGAATGACTGACTGTAAAAAATTGTTTCCCAGGTTTATGCTTTCCTTCTAATCTTGGATGCATTGATTTTGTTTGTGTAAAACCTTTAAGTTTAATGTAATCAAAATTATCCATTTTGCAATTCATAATGTTCTCTATTTCTTGTTTGATCATGAATTCTTCCCTTCTCCATAGATCTGACAGGTAAACTATTTCTTGCTCTCCTTATTTGCTTATGGTATCACCCTTTGTGTGTAAATCATGTACCCATTTTGACCTTATCTTGGTATTGAGATGTTGGTCTATGCCTACTTTCTGCTATACTGTTTGAAATCAGTGCTTGAACATTATTCTTGCCTTGCTTCTTTATTGATTCATGTCCTGGTATTTCTTCAACATTATGAAGCAAAAGAATTGACTAATGTTTTCTTACATGCTTCACTACTGTTTAAATGTAATACAACCCTTCTAAAATGGTCTTTTCCATTCAAACTCCTCTTCCTAGCTTGCCATCCCAATAAGATTCATATGGATGGTTGGTGGTCTTCTTACTCAAGATCCTTTTTCGTTATGGTTCCTGTTTCCGTATCTGTCTCAACATCTGAACGTCTCCTGTAGCACTGGTTTATAGTTGTCTTGGTCATTGTAGTCACGGTCCCTCCTGTGGTCTACCTCAAGGAAAACCCCATAGTCTAAATCCAGTGGCAGCAACAGCTTACCTGCATAGTGATCAGAAAGTCTGAATCTCCAGGGCAGGAAAAGGAAGAATTAGGCAGCCAGCCTTCTGTGTCAGAGTATGCAGATCACATCAGTTTTTGGTCCAGTTTTGGTCCAGGGTATATTTCAAGTACAACTTTCCTGACCCCCTCTGTTAGTCTTCATTCCAAGTGACTCACAAATTCTCTTTCTTCTCTATCCATCTATAGGGACCCTCAGGTCCCTACAGAGATAAAATTGAAGCACTAACTAAATAAAAAAGAGAGGAAACAGAGTGGGTGTTAAGATGAGCCTCAGAGTAACCACCAGGAAATGAAAGAGTAAAAGAACAAGGAGAACATACAGATGAAGTCTTGTCTGGCTTACATTTCATTAACAAAAAAATCCAAGATAGAATCATGGTCTAGAGCAAGAAAGACTTTTAAAGGTCATAGAGTTCAGCTCCCTCATTTTAGAGATCAGTAAACTAAGTCCCAGAGTGAAGTCTCTTAGGTCACACAGCAAGTAAATTCCTGAGGGAGGATTTGAATGTAGACCTTCCTGACTTCCAGTCTGTCTCTCTATTCGTTATATCATATTCACTGTTAAGCTATTCACATGGACACCTAAGACTTCTTGTAATTTTGTCATGTTTGTTATTTGCAACCCTGGCTGTTTCCTTGGAGGTATTAACAGCAAACATTCTAGAAAATCTAAAAAGCACTTGAAAGCACTTACTTAGGAACAAAGCATTAGTATTGTGGCTGGTAGGCAGATAAAGAGATAAAACTACTCCCAAGTCTTCAGTATTTCAGGTTAAAGATTATGTGGAATAAACTGGTGGTGGAAACGGGTTATAAGACTTTGCACATATGAGGTCCTTCATTAAATTACACTGAGCAGAACCTTTTGTTTGACTTTTAAATCTCATCATAATCTGACATCTGCCTATCTTTCCAAAAGGTATTTTGGGAACTCCATATTTTACAGGAAAACAAATTTTGAGCATGAGGGGTTAACAGATGTCCCAACAGAAATTGTATGCTGTTGAGCTACATGGAAAAGCACCAGGGAGTAATATGCCAGAGACATAAAGGAAAGCTACCAGATCGAGAACTTTAAAGCACTTCACTTGAGGGTAGGATTACCAAAAGCAAGCAAACAACAAAGATAACTAATGGCCATACCATGAGATATCAATAAAAAGCAATCAGCTTTGATGACAAAATTACTGGCAAAACCACTGATCTCTTGGCCAGTTGGCAATCTTAGTAGAGAGTGAACTAGAATAGGAAAAGCACTTTTGGTCAATCAGTCATCTGGGGGCAGAAGAAGACTAATGATACGAAGGCTTAGGATTGAGTGAGGAGTATGTGGAGATTTTAGTGCTTTCCTTTAATTAATTTATTACCTTCCTTTGGGTTGTCATTGTTTGATGCATTAATGTCATACTTTAAAAATGAATGATTTCTATAATTTTAACAAAAATTTTGAATATAGTGCATGTTTTGAATCGATTTACAGATAATGTCTAGGATTTTGAAAGATACTTGTACTCTTGATGGCACCTGGGATAATTTATATCATTTGAAAGAGGTCAGAATGGTGGTAGTGATTTAGAATCCTGGACTTGCTCCCTCCCTGCTCAGACTAAGTCTTCAACTACATGATAAGTAATCAACTAACATGCATTGAAAAAGGAACTATTTTTTTAAATTTAATTCAAATTTAATCCAAAGGTGCTGAACTCCTAATACAGCTTTCTTCTACCTTCTACTAGTTAATCTACTGATAGAAGTGGTATAGTGGAAAAATAGCTGATACTGGAATCAAATAACCTAAGTTCAAATCCCATATCCAACATCACCTGAGTGACCTGGGATAGATAAGTCATATGT